>NC_133596.1:2533539-2870917 GCF_964106895.1 Numenius arquata
TGTGGGCATCAAGACCTAGGTCAGTTTTTAGAAAGAACCTTAAATGAGCCAATGTGACAAACATGGAAGTCTGGCCCATGCACGGGATGATGCTACTCCCTCTGCAGGCTGTGGGTGCTGTGAAGCAAGCTAGAATGTGAGGGCTGAGAGCAGAAGTGGCCAACACTGGACTGTGAGCAGTAGAAACCACTGGTGCACACATGCAACTGACTCACTCGGTCATTAAATCTCCACGGACGGGATTCTTTTTATCTGACAGTAGATGTCTACAATGCAAACATCCAAGTTGGCTACCTAAATTCATCCATAGCACTGGAGGGAAAGAAGGTCTTCTACAGCAAGCCATCTCTGACCGTATAGTCGGTGGCATGGATAAAGTCAGATGGATGGGTCCAATCATCAGAGGGACAAGTCCAGTAGTCAGAGGGACAGGTCAAACAGTCAGAGGGACGGGTCCAATTCCCACCAGCTGTCTAAACCCCAGTTGTAAGAGTCTAACTTTCATGTAACTGCTCACTGCAAATATCTCCAGCGAGGTGAGTTGGATCTCACCTGAACTGAGTTTGTGGGGTCACGTTGTGCCATGCTGGGTCCTGTCATGTTGCACAAAGACCATAAATAAGTTGTTGAAAGAGGAACAAGAACAAAAAAATATCTGTGAATAACATTCAGACTTCACAGGGGAGAGAAATTAGTGAAACCTTGGGGTGGTTCACACAGGGCTGGGGAGATTTTTCATTACTGAGAGTAAGGAGAGAATATAATTTTAAAAGCAATTTATTCACATATTTCTGTGCTGTTCTATGTCAGTTGCACAGTATATTTTCTACTCTTTAACTCAAATTGAGTGAAATCCATGACTTACGTTATGCAAAAGGTCAGAGTAAATCAGTAGTTCTCACCCAGTGGGTTGCTGCTCCCAGGCACATCATGAAAAGCAATTAGTGAAAAGAGCAGAAAATTGCGACACACTATATAACTCTAAGAAAAACACTCTGCTCCACTCCTCACGCAACCCATACGGCTCAAGGTCAGGGATTCTCTGTCAACCACTCGAAACACACTCCAATCGTTCTCACATTTTTAACTCTTCTTTTCATAGTAACTTTATAGGTGCATGTGAGTATGGGTGCACGCATGAATATTTTCTACTTTCAATAAAAGTTCATCAACCTGAACAACTGTGGAAATACCGGAGCAGATGAGGACGGGATTCCTCTGCTGCCTGCTCCCAGCGAGGTAGCTCCCCTCGTTATCTGCTCCACAAGGACTCGAGCAATGAATCACTAACGTGCACTGTCATTTTTTTCCCCTTAACTCCTGCTCACTGGAAGCTGTGGCAAAGAGGATCGAAGCTCTGGAGA
This sequence comes from Numenius arquata, assembly GCF_964106895.1. NCBI lineage: Eukaryota > Metazoa > Chordata > Aves > Charadriiformes > Scolopacidae > Numenius > Numenius arquata. The sequence continues at coordinate 2,534,904 of NC_133596.1, forward strand.
ACAAGATCATCTAAATCCCCAAAACCAGTATTATTTCCCTCCTTCCTAAGGTAACAAAACTAGAACCTCCTTCACTTGTAGCGGAGGGCAGCTCAGCCACAGTACTATGGCCAGCTTGTATTTTTATAAAGAGTCTAGTCTACCTGCATTTGTTTAAAAGGGAAGAAGTATAACAGTAGAGCAGACATTGTATAACGGGCAGAGCACTGTGTGTGACTGAGAGCTAGACCGTGCTAATGTTTGTTGCATCGTATAGAGTGCATATATTAAAAAACTGGAAAGAGTTGTTTTTGATTTAAAGCTTAATATATATATATATGTGTTAATAAGTACTTGATTACGAGTTCTGTGAATCCTTGCTGTGTTCTTCTGCATCTTTTGTTTCTATGCATGAGATAATTTAATTTAAAAGTCAAAGTGACTTAAAATCAACTCAGATGCTGAGTGTAAAATGTCAAAGCCTCTGATCAGCTTATTATTGTAAGCATGACGCGTTTGTCAGTAAGTAGGCGAAATATATTAATGATCTCCGAGTGGGTGTTGCAGACAAGGTAGAATAGGATGCTGCTGCTAGTTGGGTTTATCTATAGCTGCTGTACCATATAGAAAGAAGAAAAGCTCAGCTTTCCTAGCCAGCGAGTGCTCTCACCGTGTCCCGGTGGCCGATCACCTGAGCCAGACCTGTTCTGGGCAAGTCCTGATAATGTGCAATGAGCCAGCGGCCGCGGCTCTGTCTAAGGCTAGGCGGCACTGTTAGCACCAGCCCCAGGAGACGTGCCCCTGCTCCTCAGCTCCCTGGTCTTCACCTCCTCAAGTGAAGCTACAAGATGTCCCCAGCACCTAAACCACAGGGAACTGCTGCTGGAGCTGCTGCCGATGGAAGCAGTGCCTTCACCACTGCGGTGACCAGAGGCTGCCGAGCTCCTTCCTTATCCCATGCCTCTAAGCACCTTCAAAGCCAGTAAGTTCATCTCAACGCCTTTCAGACTCTTCTGTTCCTGGATTCCCAGCACTGGCAAGACTGAAAAGCAACGTGGGCTGGAGGTACCTCATGCTGCCTGTCTCCTACAGCTGTAGTCTGGCTGGGCGCGGAGTGAAGAGCCCATCTTTATTCATGGCACGATGGTGCACCATTGAATGTGAGCACAAGGGGTTGGGTTTGGAGGGGTTTTTTATTTTTATTTTTTGTATCAAAATATTTATACTTGAGACTATGTGAAAAGCTTTTCAGAATAACTTGGCCTGTTCAGAAATGTCACCATAGCAGAGGTGTTTTGGGTGAATATTAAAAGTTTGCTGAAAATTTTTAAAGCAAATTTAGCTTATTTCTTTGCACAAGCTTTGATGTAGTTGCCTGACAATGGCACCTCTCTGTAGTCTTGTTAGTGGGTAGGAAAGCCTCCATCTCATGTCATAACCTTGTATTTTAACGCAAGAGAAGAAACAGTTTCATAGAGAAACTGAGAGCTTTCTCTCAAAACAAAAAGCTTATTTTACAGCAAAAACCATTTGTTATACTCTTGGACTTGCAGGAATGAGTCAACACGTTTCCAGCACTAACTCAAGGACTACAGTCAGTTCTTGATAGCAAAACCTCATTGTCTCAGTCAAATATTGTATATCTCAGACTCCAGAGTAACCCCTACCAACTCCTGAATTTGAGATAAGATTTCTGTCATCTAATTTTACACACATAAAATCTAGACATCTAAGAATGAGCTTCACGTTCAAATTCTTTCTCAACAGAAATAGGTGCCACAGGCCATGCTTGTCAGGTTATCTAATGTGCACATTTTAGTGCAACAAAGCAGCACCTGAGCCCATTTCTCTTTACAGATTATAACGACTCCTTCAGATTTATGCAACTAATTTTTAAACACCTTACCCAGGCCAATCGAGTCACCTCTACTGCCACCCAAGGAATCTTATTCCTGGTTATGTGGAATCACTTTCTATCTTAAAGATAATATATTTATAATGGGGGAAGAAAATCCTCCTCAGTAAGCAGAAGAAAAGAAGCTTCTGGGGTAATGGCTTTAAACTAAAAGAGGGGAGATTCAGCCTACGTATAAGGAAGAGATTTTTTTTATAATGAGGGTGCTGAGACACTGGCCCAGGTTGCCCAGAGAGGCTGCCAATGCCTCATCCCTGGAAACATTCTAGGTCAGGTTGGACCGGGCTCTGAGCAACTTGGTCTTGTTGAAGAAGTCCCTGCTCATGGCAGGTGGGTTGGACTAGTTGGCCTTTAAAGGTCCCGTCCAACCCAAACCATTCTACGATTCTATGGTCTTATATTCATGCTGACAGAGAGTGTTATACAAACAACCTGTGGAAAGGACCGGTGAGGAAGCAAGGGAATAGCAATCCAGGAGGTGGGTGTGAAAATAAGGAGGAACATATAGGGCTGGAATGGTTCATCTCCCTGAGTCAGGAATAATAGATCCATAATGGTTGCAGATGAGAAGACCTGGAGGTCCAGCCTATGTATCATCTTTTCACTGTTGCTTAATGAGTTATTGGCCCTATTGCCTCTCTCTGTTTGAAACCAGGCTCAAATTATAGCCCAGAAAACTTCAAAGTTTCACAATTGTCACCGTGGCCGCTACTGGCTTCACTGGGTAGTGGGCTGGGGTCAAAAGTCCTTCCAGAACCTTATGCCCAGGGATCAGTCAGAGGGGTTTTTAGCATGACAAAGCCAGAAAAAGAGGTAACAGCAACTCCTGGCCAGAGGAAAATCCAGGAAGAAACTGGGCTTTGAGAAATGCAGAAGGATCCGTGCAAACCACATCTCTGGGGCTGGAAACCTCACTGCTTGTCAGGCGGATCTCAGCCGGTAAGGTGGGGATGAAGTCATGGGTGAGCTGGGAGCATCTTTATTACTCACAGAAATTAGATGAGACTCCGGGTATGTTGAAATTGTTGTCTTGTGACACAGGGTTTCAAAGAAAACAGAACTTTTTGGCCAGTAAAGTTGCTGTTTCTGCCATGTTCCTACAGCCTAGTACTCATCTGGTCCTCAGGGAATACATGGTTTAATGTAATGTCCAGGTTCCCCGACATATTTCTGGACTTCTTACTCTTTACTCTGTTTTTCTCCTTTTCCATTTTTTCTATGTCTCTTCAATCTAACAGCTGATCAGAGGCAATACACTTCTACCTGATAAGATGATGACAGCATTGTTTTTCTATTTTCAGCTATAATCACTTTGCCAATCATGGAAATGAGGTCCTGTAGTTAATTTTCTTATATGCCTATTTATTCTTTAAATGACTCGAAAGTAAAATTTAATAGTCTCAAGGAACTGAAAGATGGATTTGAGTTTAATTCCTGTCATGGCACCCATGGAAATGTCTACATGATAAGATATTACTATTGTCATTCTGCAGTTTAAGACTTTTGCCTGACTTTTTCTGGTAATAAGATAAATTCATGTAAAGCAAGGACTGGATCTTCACCTCCACAGAGAACTACCTTGCCCGTTGCCAGTTCAATTCAACAACTTCCATAAAACTCGAAGATGTTTGTGTCTTTGCAGAACAAAACAATACCCAGCCCTTTTTAGGGAGGCAGATCCAGGTAGGACCATGCCCAGGGGCTAGTGACTCAACCTGGAATATGAAGGGCTGCTAGCCCAAGCATTGCTCCTTCAAACTGCTGCAAGCCACCTTGAGGAAGGACCTAGGAGACACAGTCTCTTCCTAAATCATAGAATCATAGAATGATTTGGGTTGGAAGGGACCTTAAAGACCATCCAGTGCCACCCCCTGCCCTGGACAGGGACACCTCCCACCACAACAGGTTGCTCCAAGCCCCATCCAACCTGGCCTTGAACCCCTCCAGGGATGGGGCAGCCACAGCTTCTCGGGGCAACCTGGGCCAGGCTCTCACCACCCTCACAGCAAAGAAGTTCTTCCCCACATCTCATCTCAATCTCCCCTCTTTCAGTGTCAAACCCTTCCCCCTCCTCCTATGGCTCCACTCCTTTGATCAAGAGTCCCTCCCCAACTTTCCTGGAGCCCCTTTAGTATTGGAAGGCTGCTATAAGGTCTCCCCGGAGCCTCCTCTTCTCCAGGCTGAACAACCCCAACTCTCTCAGTCTGTCAAATCACAAAGCCTAGTTTCAGAGCAATACTGCTGGCTGCTGCAAAGAAACGCCCCTACATGCAGAGACAGCAGTTCTTATTTTCAGTTTTTATGGAGAGTATACAACTATATCTGTCTTTCCCTAGCTGTCTTTCTTAGAGTTTATCTGTCTGTACATCCAGCCAGCCAGCCAGTAGCAATCTTTATATTTCTCTATACTATGGTCCTTACTCATTTGAAACCCCAATCCAAGCGAACCTTTTGGCACCACCAGGCCTACTCTAAACAATAAAATCCTCCTCAAGGAACTCAACAGAGGAGTGGGCCATAAATAATTTGCCAGTGTAAAGAGAAAGGAATGCTTTTCCACCGCTCTGCAGTGGCAGGAGGGCCAAGATGTATTATCAGGCATAGAATTGCTTCTGTAACTAATATTTTGTTTTGTGTTACACATAAAGCAGAACTAAACTAATTAACAATTACTTTTCCTCCCTTCTCGCTTCTCCTGGCTTAAAACAACAAAAGAGCTCTTGCATCTCCAAAGTCAATTAGTTACTGGGCCAGAACATCGGCTTTTGACATTGCAATTAGACTTCATTAATGGATCGCCAACGGCAGCAAGATGGAAACCTACTAGATGAGCCTCCCTTTGCATTTTCTTTCAGCTAATTACAAGCTTATCTTGGAAACAAAAGATGCTGCACACAATGGAAAAAAACATTTATATGTCCCAAATTGTGGAGTGGTCGGCTCATGGTGAAAGCTTTCTTGCTGGAGGTTGTAAAATGATCCTTCTGCAGACATGGAACAACTTCTCTTTGCTGCCATGTCCTACATACAACCAGTCCTTCTTGCCACATTTAGATCGTCTGGCAAAATAAATTATAAAATGCTGTTCTTTGGGTATGGAAAAATTCTTGACCACTTTTTCCCTCCCTCCCCATGGGTGCTGAGCATGCCCTCGAAAGGCTGAAGCCTCCACTGCTCTCAACAGCAGGAGGGAAGCCCTGTCTTCCAGCAGAGCTCTTTTGCCAACAAGATCCCTCTGGGGAAGTGATTTTCTCACGCAGGTCATTGATATTATAACACAGGGCCATTAGTAATCAAATAAAAAAGTGTTTTCAATTAAACTGAGGGCTTCTAGCTTAGTAACATCTTTCGATAGCAATTTGTAACACTAATACAGTGTAATTGCTGCTAATGAATGAGTAGGTAGCAGACCAGTTATTATTATGATTTTTCTCCAAGCAACATCAGGCAGTGAAACCTGTCTCAGGCTGTATGAATTTACTGTTCCTTGTGAAAAGCAGCAAGTTTCCTCTCTCTTAGTCCTCTGAGGTAATTCAATGAACAGACAGTTTAAGGTGCCAGTAAATTTTTGTTGTGTGAATTATTATTTGTCATTTTATGTTCAACTTGGGAAGAGGCTTCAACAAGCCAGCGGACACTACCCTGCGTAATTCCTTTAGTGATGAACTTGCTGAGGATCAGAGCTCTGGCAATAAATTTTAAGTGGCTTCATACTTCAGATAGTCATTTGGATTTATTTTTTTTTTAATCACTAGCGATGGCAGGAACTGTTTTGCGAGTTTTACAATTGTTGTGGTATTTTACTCTTCTGTGGCCTATTCCCGCTATAATGTAGTGTGTAGATTAGACTAGTGATAACAACAAATACTGAATGGTTATCTGTCCTCAGGTAGTGCTGTGTTCTTTGGTGGAGAGCAAATTGCTATCCCTCTCCTCTGGATGGAGAAAGTGAACCCTAACGATGCAGAGTAGTGGCATCGTAAAGTGCTTGAGGCATGGTAGGAGGTGCTGTAGAGATGGAGACTCCTTGCTCTCCAGGGCTACCATAAGGCAGATGAAGGCACGTAGGTTATTTTACAGCTGAGTAATGAGGTGTGTTACGTCCTACAGCACTGAGCACATTCACACAGAATCACAGAATCACAGAATCACAGAATGCTATGGGGTTGGAAGGGACCTCTGGAGATCATCTAGTCCAACCCCCCTGACAGAGCAGGTCCACCCAGAGCAGGTCCCACAGGAACGTGTCCAGGTGGGGTTTGAATGTCTCTAGAGAAGGAGACTGCACCACCTCTCTGGGCAGCCTCTTCCAGTGCTCTGCCACCCTCAAAGTAAAGAAGTTCCTCCTCACACCTCTGATTCTCCACCCTGGATGACGGAGACCCGTCCCCAGTCAACAGATGGCAGCTCTTGGTGAAGCCTGCGACGGAAGTCACATCCCTGGGGTCACTACAGACTGTCTCCGAACCCTGCTCCCGCACTGCACGGCTCTGCCCCAAGCTGGGGTGACCTTCTCCTAATGAAAAAGCCCAAGTTTCAGACAGAGAGAAGGGTAAAAAGCCTGTTCCTGTGCTTGGAGCTGAACCTTGCAGAACAGACCACTGCAGGGTTGTACTACAGCCAGCTCTTGCTGCCCCAGAAGGGAACACAGCAACAAAAGAAGCTCCAGTTACAGTTGGTGCAGGCATCAGAAAGGGACAATATCTCCCCATCCATCAGTTGGGGGCCTACAGGAAAGATGGGGAACGACTTGTGATCAAGGAAGTGGAGCCATAGGAGGAGGGGGAAGGGTTTGACACTGAAAGAGGGGAGATGGAGATGAGATGTGGGGAAGAACTTCTTTGCTGTGAGGGTGGTGAGAGCCTGGCCCAGGTTGCCCCGAGAAGCTGTGGCTGCCCCATCCCTGGAGGGGTTCAAGGCCAGGTTGGAGGGGGCTTGGAGCAACCTGTTGTGGTGGAAGGTGTCCCTGCCCAGGGCAGGGGGTGGCACTGGATGGTCTTTAAGGTCCCTTCCAACCCAAACCACTCTACGATTCTATGATCAGTCAGCTGAGAACAGGGACATTGGCACCACAGCACAGCCTGGCACGTGTTGGGTTGGTGACAGGCAGCAGAGAGATGTTGTGACCATGCCCTGTCCCAGATCTCCTGGTGAATTAGCATGTACAGACACCTCTGCAGCCAGCGGGGAACAGGAATGACACTGCAGCAGTTGCACTTGGATCGTGTTCCGGGACTCTCTGGAGTCTCAGGGACCCTGTCGCTGGCCCTTTCATAAAGGCATAAAATTAATAAACCACCTGCATGTAGGAAACCACTTTCTGACCTTTCACGCAGTGGAACTTCAGTGTAATCACCTGACACTTCTGGTTTTTATCAGTGTACCCACAAATTAGCCACGGTGTCTCACCAACTAATAGGAAGAAAGTAATTAAGGTCCTTTCCAACTCTAACCATTGTATGATTCTATGATAATTACTGGCGCTACTGCTAGAGCTGATAGCAAGGGCTACTTTGGGAAATAAAGGATTAATTTCAAATATATATGTAGGAGATCTTGATAGCAGCAGGTGTAAGGGGAAAAAGAAAATTTAAGGTAGACATAAATGTGGGAAGAGAGATAGGATAGTAGAAATGGAAGTATATTTGGAGCTGAAGTGCAATCTCTTTAGCATGTAGGACAGCGATGGAAACGCCTCAAACCCAGAGGTCCTTTTCTTTTAGTAATAACAGCACAAAGTGAAAAAGCTCAGAGAGAGAAGGCAGTGGCAGAAAGATGGAGCTTTTTCACATCTCAGGGGCCTGTCCCCAAAATTAGAATTAGGGGGAGGGGAGGGTGAGATGAGGCTGGCATTAAACCAACAAAACTCCGTCTGCTTAAAACGGACCATCTGAGATGACACGTTGCAGACCCCGAGTGCTGTGCTGGGATGGGGTGCCAGGGCTGGTAGGAATTTGGCTGATACAGAATCCATTCTGGGTCCTGGTTCCTAGTCACCAGGGCATACCAAGGGGACCGGTACACTGCTCCTCTCACCACGATGGCCTCTCCGAGTGAGGGGGCTCAGGCAGCTGGGTGCTCTTCCAGATGGGCAGTGGGGGCTCTGAGGGCAGGTCTGGGTTACACCCCCACACTCTGTAGGATCACACTGGGCCACATTTTTTAGCAGCATAGCCTTCAGTTTCTCCATATCCCTGGTCTGTTCTGGAAAGCCTCAGGACACTGGATGCTCAGAAAAATCAGGAGATGGCTGTCTGGGTGTGTAAGAGGGAGTGTGATAGATGTGAGAGGCAAAAGATCGTTGCTTTAAAATGCATAGAGCTTCCTGGCCTGGATGGTGCTGTCTGCCCTAGAGCATGAATAAAAGACAAAAAGCTGTGCTTGTTCTTTCCAGGTAAATTTTCCCGAGCAGAGGACTTTTGGGACAACAGCTACAGCAGAGATGGGCTGGCGATGTCCCCTTAGCAGAGCAGCTGGTGGGATCAAAGGCCCCCACGCTGTGTGCCTGTGGCCAGGCGGTGGGATGTAGACCTGCCCTGCGGGGAACCTGGCTGCAGGTGACACAGCCTTGGCCATCCACTGAATGAAGAAACAGCTCTGGATGAGGGAGACGTAGAGCAGGAGCCAGGTTGGTTTTCTGACAGCGTGTTGGACCAGGGGATAGATCTAGAGGTGACTTTGAGCAGCCATTGTCCAGTCCCCTGTGAATTGAACTGGCAGCATGAGGACCCCATCCGCTCTGTGTCCCCGTGTTACACCCTGGCTGCCCAGTGGAGGCTCACACAACACAGCCTGTGGCCCATGGGGGCATCCCTTGTCACCATGTCCATCCCCGAACACACAGAGGAGCCCGATGCTTGTCCCGGCCTCTGCTCACAGGACTTGTCCCCTTCCCCACGCAGTACTGGATGTAGGGAACCCGTGGTGGTGACTGGGCTTTGGGGAAGCCCTACAGCATGGCAAGATACACAGGACCCCACAGTCCTTTGGGGGGCAGCAGAGTTGGACCTAAAGACCAAGACTGGCCCGGGAACATGCTCTGAAGGATGCCCCATTGGAGCAGCAGGTGAGGGTGAGGTGGGGGGAGCAGCATCAGCAATGCAAAAGCTGCTTTCCAAGAGGGCGAGGGGGGCTGCCAGGCTTTCCACCGCCGTTTCACCGTGCCGGGATGCTCAACCCTTGCAATATGTCACCGCGGTCACTAGATGTCCCCATCCGAATACAAATTACAACCTGCCAAACCTCCCCCTCCCGCCCCCCCCCAACCACAGACCTACACCCCCACACCACTACCCGGCTGTTCTCCTTGACACTGACAGTAATTAAAGATAACACCACTTAGTCTTCTGCCATTTGCACCCAATCTGTAATGTTTGATTTGTTTAACGTTTGCATCAAAAAAAAAAAAAAGTTAAATAAATAAATAAGCACCTCTGCAGGGTGTGCAGTGCCAAACAAGGGATCAACACCCACCAAGGGTAACGGGGGGGCTACAGGAGGGTCACACCGGGGCTGTGCTTACTCCTCAGCCCCCGTGAGATGCACCCTGTTTGCCTCCTCCATCCTCCAGGCACCACCTGGCAGATGGGCCTCTTCCTCAATGGGCTTCTCATCCCTGTTACTGGAGGAAACAGGAAGGAAAAGATGCTGGATCCTGCCTGAATCTGTGCTGCGCTGAGCCAGAACGACTGCTCCCATCTCGTTTCTCATGCTGGGAGCATTAATTAACCCTGTGGTTGATCAGGGTTGTCTGATGACCTGCCAGGTAGCTCCAGGTGAGTGGAAGGAAGGCACCGAGGTGATGTGAATTCCCCAAGTCCAGGGCGTCATGTTGGAGGTGGGAAATAAGGATGGCCAAACCAACAGCATGAACCGGCCACAGGTGAGGGATGGCTTTGAGATTGTCCATCCCTGGGGTTCAGCAGTTGGGGTCAGGGCAGGGGCACTTCAAGTGTTCAGAGCTCAACTGGACACAACTTTGGGCAACCTGCTCTGTGTTTGCCCTGCTCTGAGCAAAGTGAAGAACCGGAGACCCCCAGAGGTCCAGAGGTCCTAACAATTCTCCTCCAGACCCCTTCCTGGTCTCTGTTCCTACCAGCCTGTAGTCTGGCCACCGCTGTCTGCACCCTGACGTTACCCAGCTGGCTGTCGCCATCCTGCAACATTACACACAAGTCCTCACAAGAAGATTCATGGCATTATAGCACCCTCTGCAACTGCTGTGTCCTAACCTAAAGCCTGGGTCATCCACAAGGAATGGCCAGCAGGTCCCAAACCAGATTTTTTCCTCTCAGATTTCAGGAGGAAGCTGAGATCTCCCTTCATCTTCCTGTCTGCACCCCTTAAAGGAAGACCTCGTGGGAAGCGCTTGGGTGTCTTGCTGGATAGACCCTTATCTCCTCAGGGGCCACCTCCATCCCTGATCTCATACTCTGGAGACAGAGAGGACAGTTCTCCCTGTGGTGGGCTGGTTCCCAGACAGGGATGGTAACGCCAGCCAGGCTGTTCCTCCGGCTGTGGACAGTCCCTGTGGCAGCCCTAAGCTGTCCCCTGCTGCCCACGCTCCTCTTCCCAGCTCCTCTCTCTTGTTTTACCTGGCTGCTTATCTCAGACTTAATATTCCCAGGTCACTTAAGCTGCTTTATTTCCTTAAGGAGAGGCAAGTGAGGACTGCAGCCAGAGTTGATAAATCCTTAGACCTTGACCTCAACATTTATCTGCTTAGGCTGATGCTCTCCGTTTCTCCAGGGTGTGCAGAGGAGCACAAGTAGCTCCCTTTGCTTTGAAGACAAGCTCTCATTTACAGGCAGAGGGTGAGTCCATGGCAGACCTGCTCTTGCAGAGTGTCCTACTTGAGGATGCTGATCTTTAGGCTCGGGGTTTATTCACCCTGGGACCAGCTATTCCCTCCTCAGTGGCCTGGTTTTTTCACGCTAGCACACAACATCCCAAGGGGATGTTTTCCTTCTTTCTCTCTTGAAAGAGAGACCACAAGAACCGATCGGGCTGTGTGACAAGGCTGATCCCGTAATGTGTCCAGAAACTGCAAGACATCATTTCTCACATCACAGGAAAATGCCCACGGCCATCAGAAGGAAAAAAAAAAAAAAAAGAAAAAAAGAAAAAAAGATGCTCTAATAGCAGGGCATTATCTCATGACAATGGCTCTGTTAACACATGCTAACCCTTCCGATGTGCTTAGAAATCTGAGAAAGGAAATGAAAGGTGCTGTCGCTACGGAGAGCTTGTATTTAGTGTTTCTGTCCAAGTGGAGAAATGAGAAGTGGAATTTGAGACAGTGGTCCTGCAGGCTTAGGGAAATAGATTGAAAAATGCATTCGGAGTGCGGAAACAGCATAAAACATGTTGCAGTTTGGCTCATTTGGGATTCCAGTCATACGGGCAGCGACACTGTGGAGGATTTAGCTTGCCAATCAACATCTTATTTATTTCCTCTGAACAGGATATCTTTATTCTGTGGCTGTCTCTCCCTCCGACATCTATGGAGATTGCAAAATCAAGCAGCTTGGCTGATTTTTTTGTTGTTGTTTTGTCCAAAGCAGTAGGAGAAGTAGGAAAAATATTGATACTAAGGAGAGAACTCCTTGGCACCGAAGGATGGATGCAGACTCATTCACCTCCAGGTCACCCAGCTGCGTATCCCTCGGATACAGGGATTACGTGGCGGTGAGGCCAGAGCTCAGCTTGCCAGGGATCAGCAGCTTGGTCTTGGGTAGAAATATCCGCCTAAGTGCCTTAGGCTGGGGTGGATGAGGAGAGGAGTGAAGCGATTTAGCAGAGGACAAAGGCAGACTGGAAAAGAAAATCCAGCTTTCCTGTCTTGCATACTCTTGCCTCTTGAAGCACAATCCCAGATGCTCAAGCTTCATGTCTGGTGGCCTGTGTGACACGAGTAATGGCCCAGAGCTCCAAGGGAGACCAGCTCTCAGCTGACAGCACTGGAGGCAATATCCTTGGCAAATGACGTGGGCTACGGACCCAGAGCCTGGGGGGTCCTGTTTAAAGCCCAGCCTCTCCCCTGCAAGGAATGTTGGTACCCGTGGGGCCAGCACCCCCGGGGTTTCCAGTCTCTCTGAGCTGGAGCAAGACTGTCCCTTCACTCCCCTCCAGGACCTCTCAGACAGCTTCATCTTCATGGGGCATCCTCACAGCCTTCCCAGATTCCTGGAGCTCCAGAAAATCAGGGACAGTTATCTTATTTTGTAAGCTGGACATGAGCTGGCAACGTTCATTCACAGCCCACAAGACCAACCATATCCTGGTCTGCATCCCCAACAGCGTGGCCAGCAGGGCAAGGAGGGGGGTTCTCCCCCCATACTCTGCTCTGGTGAAACCCCCTGCAGTGCTGCCTCCAGCTCTGGGGCCACCAACATCAGTAGGACACGGACCTGTTGGAGCGGGGCCAGAGGAGGCCACAGAGATGCTGGGAGGGCTGGAGCCCCTCTGCTGTGAGGACAGGCTGAGGGAGTTGGGGGGGTTCAGCCTGGAGAAGAAGAAAGGTGGAGACAGTCTTTAATAGGTCCTGTAGCAATAGGATGAGGGGTAATGGCTTTAAACTAAAAGAGGGGAGATACAGCCAAGATATAAAGAAGAGGTTTTTTTATGCTGAGGGTGGTGAGACACTGGGCCAGGTTGCCCAGAGAGGTGGGAGAGGCCCCATCCCTGGAAACATTCCAGGCCAGGTTGAACTAGGCTCTGAGCAACCTGGTCTGGTGGGAGGTGTCCCTGCCCAGGGCAGGGGGGTTGGACTAGATGGCTTTTAAAGGTCCCTCCCAGCTCAAACCATTCTATGATTCTAAGCATGAGGACTGCCCCAGAAGTCTGGGCAACGAGAGGCTTGGTATTGTTTCAGGGGAGAAACAAAACAAAACAAAACAAGCTATTCCAAACAGAAACAACTCTTTGAGGTTAGCTTTTTTTTTTTTTAAAATCTTTTCCAGAACTCCCAGGGTGGAGAAGGCATTCACATTTTCATTTTAATTCTGCACAAGAAAGAAACATTTTCCTGCAGTTATTCCCTCAAAAAAGAATCTGATTGTTCCACTCACCCTCCCTGAATCAAATAAAAAAAAAAGAGAGTCATTTAAATGAAAGCCAGTGCTGGGAAAGTCTAATACATTAAATTAGATGCAGTGAAATAAAAACACACTGGACCTATCTCGTCAATGAAATATTTAGATAAAAGATCTCCCTAATAATTTCTATTTTTTTGCCATTATATCTCCCTGAAAATATTTGAGTTCTACTAAAAAAGAAAAAAACTTTCCAAAACGAGCCATCAGAAAATAACTCTGGATTCAAGTTAATGTAACAGTATGTTTTGTTTGGGGTTTTAGAATGGGAAAAATAGATGGTTTTGCAGACAAAAATACAGTAAATGCAAGACTGCAGGGAGGAGGGCCCCACGCTGAAACATTAGCACAGAAAAAAGGTTTTTTGCTTAAAAAAAAAATAATAATCAAGATTCACACATTAGGTTGAAAACAAAGAAACAGTATAATTTCAATGTGTTAAAACACAGCCAACTGCTTTCATTTTGATTCCCAGCCCTGCTGCCCCGAAATTACTTTTCTCCCACTTAAAAAAATGAAATGTGGTATAACAAAATAATCCCCCTCACTTGAAATACTTCTAACCAAAAGTTTTCCTACCTCATTTTCTGTGGGAAAGGTGTTGGTTTCCTGAGGAGCTCTGAGGTGGCCCAAGTGTCTCAGCAGTCAGTGGTGCCTTTTACACCTCCCAGCAACCGGCCCCCCAAGGACTCTGGCTGGCTAAATGCTTCTTACAGAATCTAAAGGAAAGCTGTTTGCAAAGATTAGCACCATGAATTTCTACTAAATTAAGGTCTCAGGTTGCAGGACCTCTGAAACACTGATTATCTTAAATCATAGAATGGTTTGGGTTGGAAGGGACCTTAAAGACCATCCAGTCCCACTCCCTGCCCTGAGCAGGCACACGTCCCACCAGACCATGTTGCTCCAAGCCCCCTCCAACCTGGCCTTGAACCCCTCCAGGGATGGGGCAGCCACAGCTTCTCTGGGCAACCTGGGCCAGGCTCTCACCACCCTCACAGCAAAGAAGTTCTTCCCCACATCTCATCTCCATCTCCCCTCTTTCAGTTAAAACCATTCCCCCTCCTCCTAGGGCTCCCCTCCCTCATCCAGAGTCCCTCCCCAGCTTTCCTGGAGCCCCTTTAGGGACTGGAAGGGGCTCTAAGGTCTCCCCAGAGCCTTCTCTTCTCCAGGCTGAACCCCCCCAACTCTCTCAGCCTGTCCTCACAGCAGAGGGGCTCCAGCCCTCCCAGCATCTCCATGGCCTCCTCTGGCCCCGCTCCAACAGCTCCATGTCCTTCCTGTGCTGAGGACTCCAAATCTGGACGCAGTGCTCCAGGTGGGGTCTCCCCAGAGTGGAGCAGAGGGGCAGAATCACCTCCCTCGCCCTGCTGGCCACGCTTCTTTTGATGCAGCCCAGGATGCAGCTGACCTTCTGGGCTGCCAGTGCACATGAATCTTTAATTCTCCACATTCCTTCACAGTTTCAGTCCCCCACACTGCAGCGTCATCAGCACCATCTCCACTGGTACCAGCTCCCCTTCTGCATGGCTCTGGGGTAGGTCCCAAAATATTTCACATGTTGCACCGTCGCACGTGTTGCACTGTCGCAGCATCCCTTTCTCCCATCCAGAAGACTGAGAGGCACAAGCAGTCACAAGGCTCAACAGCATCACTGCTGGGTAGGGCTGAGAGTAAAACCCCAGGTCCCAGCTGTGAGTACAAGGTCATGTCTACCAGGCTGAGCACCCAAACTAGACCCAACTGGGTTCAGGTGCTGATGGATTGGGTACTGCCCTCTGATGGGACAGAAGGAGATGCTGAGTCCAAGGAACTCGCAGCCTGACTGATAAAACACCCTTGTGGTAAAAGGGCCACACAGCAGAGAGATGACAGACCTGCCACTGACCTGCCTTGCTACAAAGGAATGGTTCACGAGGCTACCGAAACCTTCAGGGGAGCGCTGAAGCCGACCCAGGAGAAGTTTCTGAAGGAAAAAGAAAATTCTCTACACTTCTATTAAGCTAGTGAAAGGCATGTCACAGGTAAAACCTAAGGACCACTTTGATCTACAGATGTTGCCTAACAAAGCCAGTGTCCAGGCTTCAGTGGAACCAGCGTCACCCAGAATCGTCATTCATCTTCTCTGCACGGGAGTCACTCCCACCCAGAACGGATACTGTCTCTGCCTTTTCTTTCACGCCTTTGTTTCATCCTTCTGGGAAAAAAAAACCAACAAAACAAAACAAAAAAAACAAGATAAAATATCAGTCCCATTTTAGTGTAGGGCAGAAAGGAAGGAATCTTATTGATAATAAGTGCTGATGAAGAAGAAGCACATCTGCAGAGGATACTTTCCAATAGATTATTGTCTGCTGGGTGTCGCCAGCCCATTTCCTCCCATCTGAATTCTGCTGGTGGAAGCACTCCCAAGAGACACAGCTTCACATCTGTACACAGCACCAGAGCTTAAAAGAAATTGTGAATCCTGCCTTTCAAATGCCAGTAATGAGAGGAGAGAGCGGGGGAGTACGAATGGCTTCTTTTATTAATCAAATTCCCCCCTCCCATCTGCAGCGCCTGCCACCCTCCATTCCGGAGAGCCCAGGCCGTGCCTGCCTTGTTTCTTGTGAAGTCTATTGGCAGAGTAGCCTCGGGCACCACGTACTCAATGTGACAGCACTGCCACTGCCAGGGCTCCGGCAGCTCACCGAGGACTTTGTTCATCCACCTGGAGGGGTGATCCATCAGACGGAGCTCAGGCCTGGCTGCGCACGGAGGATGCTCGGCTGCTGAGAGTGATAGCAATCAGGGTATCCAGGGTAAGGACGAGGAAAGAGAAGTTCATAATCATCTGTTCAATCAGCAGCGATTCCTAACCCAGAACCGGAGTGCTGGGGTGCCCGAGGGGACGGTGCAGCCTCGGGCAGAAGCAGACTGGCAAAGAGGAAGCTGTCAGGAAATACAAGGGAAGAGCAAATCATCTAAGCACGGGCAAGGTCAGGAATCAAAGATCTCCTAATGTTCCCTGGCAGAGGAGGAAAACCAGCTTCAGTTTACTGCAAGGGAAATGGATAAAATGAGGTTGTCTTTGCAGAGGAAAATTATAGGAGCTGGGTCTCAGCTCGGTTCCCAGTGATGCTCCTCTTGGTGACTGGTAGCTGACACCAGAAATCAGTCATTCCCAGAAATTCAGACAACCAATACAGCCATTAATTCCTCACGGGGTATAGTTGCCCAGCAAGAACCAGTTTCACATTTTCAAATTCTCGTCAGAGCCAAAGTAACTGGGAGGGTATCGGGCTGGGAGTCCACCATCAGCAACCTTGGCCCAGGCTTTTACGCCCTGCTGGCCCACTGAGCCCTGAGCACAAGCCAAGGGCAGGAGAAAGTGTCTGGGATCCTGGGCTGTTTTATCACGATGTCTCTGCTGACAAGCACAAACCAACATCTTGTCAGCACCAAGGCGGAGGTGGGTTTGCTTCAGATCAGCTCAGGCTCTCGGCACAGCCGTTTGGCTGCCATGGGCCACTCTTGCAGCAATCACCAAATCTGCTGACGGCGCTGGTTCCCCAGGGACTGGGATAAGTGACGTCTGGGACACGGGGCAGTGTCCGCCTGCAGCACCCTGGGTGACCTCAGGCCGTCAGCTCATTTCACTGGTGTCAGTGCCCGCCAGCACCAGCTGCTGCTTGCTCCCAGGCTGGCATCACCTCACGATTCCTACTTTTTTTTTTTTATTTTTCTCTCCTTTTTTTTTTTTTTTTTGAGATTTCTTTGATGAGCTAGTGGGCTCAGCTGCAAAACATCAGCTTCTCCCTGGCCTATGAGGGGTATAATTTATACCCTCAGAAAGGAAGCAGCTGTGAGATGATCCGAGTATCAGAACGGGAATAGCTCCACTGCAGAGTGGCAGCAGGAGCAGGACACCCATGGCTGACACCAGCAGCATCCGTGGTCCAGGTGTAGAATCACAGAATGGTTTGGGTTGGAAGGGACCTTAAAGACCATCCAGTCCCACCCCCTGCCCTGGGCAGGGACACCTCCCACCACACCAGGTTGCTCCAAGCCCCCTCCAACCTGCCCTTGAACCCCTCCAGGGATGGGGCAACCACAGCTTCTCTGGGAAGAACCAGCCACAGCGCATGCTCTGCTGCTGCATCTCTTTGCTCTCCCTCCAGTGGTCCTTTTTGGGGGGCCACCAACTCTTGAGAAGTGAGTTTAGGGTTCATGTACATCATTGCACTTTGTAGGCCTATAGAAACCCCCATTGCACTGTGTGTGTGCTGGAAAGTTAATCTGGGCATCAACGTGACTGACTGAGCCTCCATCCAGGGCACTGTGTAATAGCAGTGTCAGGCCTGAGAAATTGTACCTGAGCACTAGTCCATGCTGAAAAACTCCAAAGAGGGCTGGTCCTGCTCACCCACAGAGGGTGGAGATGCTGGGAGGACCCACATCTGCATTAGAATCATAGAATCATCTAAGTTGGAAGGGATCTTTAAGATCATCAAGTCCAACCATCAACCTAACTCTGATAAAAAAAAAAAAACCAGAAGAAAACCATACAAAAAACCAAAAGAAAACCATACAGAAAAACCCCCACATTACTAAACCATGTCTCTAAGCTCTAGGTCAACCCACCTTTTGAAAACCTCCAGGGATGGTGCCTCAACCACTTCCCTGGGCAGCCCATTCCAAGGCTTAATAACCCTTTCCGTGTCAAAATTTTTCCTAATATCCAATCTGAACCTCCCCTGGTGCAACTTGAGGCCGTTTCCTCTTGTCCCATCGCCTGTGACTTGGGAAAAGAGACCGACCTCCCCCGGCTACACCCTCCTTTCAGGGAGTTGTAGTTGTAGGTAGTTGTACCTGCATTAGGTACGATTCAAATCGCTTGCAAGAGCTGACTCCTGTTGTGAAAGAGTTCAAGTGGGTAAGAGGAAAAGAGGGTCAGGATAAAGGGGGTTTATTCTGCTTTTAGAGGTAAAAAGGTAAGTGACTTACCCTAAATCCCCACAGGCCTCTTCAGCACAGGATTCTCTCCAAAGTACTGCAAGACCCTCTTCAGATGGAGGCACTTTCTGACACACGCACTCTATTATTCTGGATGAAGCCATTTCCAGCTTGACTTGAGGGTAAAAGGATTTGTGTAACTTTCTGTGGCCCTGTTGCCAGGAAGAACGTGTGATTTCCATTAGCATCAGCAGAAGTGATGAATCTACACCTGTGTGGAAATAAAAAAAAAAAAAAAAAAAGCCTATCCCAAGATAAAAGTGACCCCGTGTAAAGGATAATACATTTGAAGCTTTTAATCAATCCCATTAAGGAGAAGTGGTGTGTACGCTCCTGTAATCAAAATCTTACCTGCAACACTGCCAGCCTGGCTTAGACCAGCTTGTTCCTCCTTGCAGCTTTTTTGAGATATAGAGATTGCCTTGTGCTGAGGTGATATTGAATTGATTCAAAATGAATTTTAGGATGTTTCAGGCATTAAAGTTCTTCGGGAAGGTCACTGGTTATGTGGTACAAGTGGCTCCTTTTCAATCTACCCTTTAGTTTCAATTTACAGCTCTGCAGAGCAACAGAGTGCTCTGACTCCTGGTTTTAGAAGAAAATAAAACAAACTCATGTGGTGAGCGTGGGCAGAAGTCTTTGAATTTGATTGTAGCAGCTCCTCTGTTTGTGTCGGTAGTTGAACCTTGGATCTCGTGTCTAAAAGCACATTCTTTGCTGATATGAGATTAAACAAAAGGGCAAAACCAAAGAAATGTTGCTGTACCTGTGTCTCTTTGGCATAGAGGCTGCAGCCTGCTCACTTACCCAATGTGACAGGCCACCAAGGGACCTTCTGCAATCCAGGGGGGGGAAAGGAGGGGGCGTATAGAGGGAAAGTTAGAGAGTGCAGGTATGGGAGCAGACTCTTGCATACAGCATTGTGAAAAAGGTCATACATCTGACTTTTTTCACGGGCTATTGAGGAGAGAAATGTGACAGGGAATGATACATGGTATGAGCCTGCAGAAAGTGGGGGCAGAAAGGTCTGCAGACAAGGGCTGTTGGAAGTCTCCTGGAGGACAATGTGGTCGGGCACCTGAATGATGGAAGAGTGTTAATGAGACGGATGTGCAAGAGGGGAAAATGGTAGTGGTGCTTTGACCATGATGGTCTAAGGATTCCAGGAAGACAAGGTTTGCAGGGAGAGGTAATAGCTTCTATTAGAACAATTGGTATCATTGAGGGGAAAAAATTACTAGCTTTTGAGCACCCAGCCATTGCAGAGCTATGAAAAGGAAATTGGCATGAAGTATTACCAAAAGTACAGGGAGAGAGAACCTGACGTACACATTCCTATCACTGGTGGGCTGACTGGTAGATCTCCTGTTGTCTGATGTTCTTTTGGGGCATTTCCATTAGTGCAGGCAGGGTGTAAAAGGCTTCTGAATCAGCGTGGAATGACTCACATTTCCCTTTTTCTCATATTTACTTATGTAAATGGTAACAGCGAGCTCAGGACAGATCAGATGGATCCTCACACAATGTACGTTTTTCCTTCAGGACTACTGCAATGCATTATTATGCACTGCAGTCAGAGGTACATTGGTGCAGTGAGCCATCCAGGAGATGCATAGACAGTATGAATCAAACCAAACGTCCGCAGGGTGAAAGCCAGTGTTCTCTATTTATGGGGAAATAGAAATTCACTTATTCAAAAACAGCAAGTGGGAGACAATTTTCATTGCCGAGGCAGCTACTAGAGGGAGACATTGTCACGCTCTCTAAACCAGGGCCACCTAATTTGTAGCAATATGTCCATAAAATCTCTCAAATAATGGGCAAAATGAATGCACTAGTATCAACCCCAGGTGAAAAGGACCATGGACCTACCTGAATCACGAGCAGTCCCCGAGATCCTCACATCTACTTCCATCTGCAGGGGGGGGGACTACTACTAGGGGACTACTACTCTGCTCTAGAAGCTGTGGATTGTCCCAGGAAGCCTGAATAGCTTACCATTATTCCAGTGTTGAAAACCCAACCTTTCTCTTCTGCTGTCTTCTTTGCCCGTTTGAAGGAAGGTCCCTCCCCATGTGACACATTCCTTTCAGCAGAGAGGAATGCGGTTGTTTGTTGGCTTCCCCTGTGATCCCCTTGGTCTTCTGCTTTCCAACTTCTCTAGCTTGTTTGCAAACTGAATTGCTCCTTTTATTGCTGAAAAGGGCTAATGACCTCTCTTGGTAGGGCATCTTGGAAGTGTCACTTTTCTGCAGGTTATTTAGCATTTCAATGCCAGCACAGAGTGTAAAACAGCACCAGTGCTCTTTTATTCACTGCCAGTCAAGTCAGCTTGATTTGTTTTGAGGGCTTTGTCCCCCCCTTTTTTTTTTTTTTATTTAGATTATGTGAAAAGCTAACACGAGAAATTTTAACTTACTATTTATCCTTTGATGAAAAACAGATCAGTTAAGATAAAATGTTATAGTAAGTTTTCATAAAACAATGCCAGCGTTGCTGAGTGGATTTCCTTCTTTCTGGCCACCCGCGGCTGGGTTTAGGTGGCAGCAGAAGCTGTTTGTCCTCTCTTCATTAGGACAGAAAGCAAGTGCAAATTTGATGGAAATACTTGAGACTTGAAAGCAGAAACAGACAATTCTGTCCACTTCACTTGTCTTTAGAGAAAGCTGGAGCCATGAATCAGAGGGAAATTGCTTTAATCTTGCTACATATTAATAATACTCAATTTCATTTATTGTGAGCAAGAGGAATACAGACCTCCCCTGCCTCCTGCTATGTTCATAATTTATCCCCAGCCAATTAACTTCTTCTGCTGCAGAATTAATAAACTATTATATTATTGATGCCAAAAAGTGGGTATGGCATTCTCTGTCTTTCTGACAGTGTTGTGAAAAGTTATGTATATCACTGCAATAGTAACAAGAGCTTTTCTGAATTTCCTTTAGTACCAGGCTGTGGGAGGTGATACTCTGTAGGAGTCAGTTCTTAATTCTTAGCCCATCACTAACTCAGTGGCCACCCTCATCTGGCTTTTCTCAAAACGCTAAAACCTATCTACGTCCCTCAAAGTTTCCGGAGTCAGTGGTATTGCTGAGGTCGATTATGAGGTCAAATGGTGGATTTTTCCATCAGCGCTAGTGTTCCATCACTAAGATCCACAGTCACTTTAAATATTAAAAAAAATTAAAGGTAGCACTTCGGTTCAGGACAGGATTCATCTCACTTAGAAGTCAGTGAAGTGTGCTGCTACAGCTGAAGTAGACCCTACAGACTCCTTTCAAAGCCAGTGAAGAGAGACAGGCACTGTGAGGAGCAATTCCTCTAACCAGAGGAGACATCTATTTCAAGACGAGATAAAACGCACCCCAGGCAGCACTGACTCTACCAACCGGATCGGCAGCAGAGAGGCCTGCACAGCAAATACCCACTTGTACTTGGAGAAAGCCCCCTTGCTGTGCAAGCTAAACAATTCCAGAAGGTCACCCATGTCACCTTCTCTTGAGGTGGGTGAGATGTGGAAACAAAGGGACACTGCATGACTTATCCTGGTGCCAAACTTATAGACAGCCAGGATTTGGAAAGGTGAGTCTCAGGACCTAGGTTTGTCATAGAATCATAAATGGTTTGGGTTGGAAGGGACCTTAAAGACCATCCAGTCCCACCCCCTGCCCTGGGCAGGCACACGTCCCACCAGACCAGGTTGCTCCAAGCCCCCTCCAACCTGCCCTTGAACCCCTCCAGGGATGGGGCAGCCACAGCTTCTCGGGGCAACCTGGGCCAGGCTCTCACCACCCTCACAGCAAACAAGTTCTTCCCCACATCTCATCTCCATCTCCCCTCTTTCAGTGTCAAACCCTTCCCCCTCCTCCTAGGGCTCCCCTCCCTGATCCAGAGTCCCTCCCCAGCTTTCCTGGAGCCCCTTGAGGGACTGGAAGGGGCCCTAAGGTCTCCCTGGAGCTTTCTCTTCTCCAGGCTGAGCAACCCCAACTGAGACTGAGGTCAACAGTCCCTAGGACCTCTTCAGTGTCTGCACTGGAACCTGTATCTTCTGGTCCAGGAAAATGCACTTGCTGCCAGCCTGTCACCTACTCTGGATGGGTGACCTTGCTGATGTATTTCTGCTGGAGCTTTTCCATGTCTAGAACTGAGCGTTGCAGAGACTGTCTCCGCCGAACACCCAAACGGCTCCTGTCTCTTCCCAGACACAACTCTCAACTTTTCTGGTCTCTCAATGGGGAAAAAATAAAACCCATAAAACAAAGAAGTCACTATCCAGCCAACCAAGCGCCACACCGCGCCTCCCAAAATATTGCTGTTTCAGTGCAATGTGAAATAGAGAAACAAACGTTGAAATATTTGTTTGGTTTCTGCAGTGATAAAATCCTCCCTGCTCTGCAGTGGGCGGAAGGCTCAATTTCTGGCTCATGTAAAGTTTTATTTAAAAACTGGAAAGTCCATGTAAACAAAGTTGAAGTGCTATTGTTTCTAAAGACAGCTCTGGGCTTTTCTCTATGGTAACCTCGCAGAAGGTAATTAGGGAGCCATAGCAACAGCTACACCTCCTAGCATACTCTCTCCTCGCTCTCAAATACTGTGCAAGCTCCAAAAAACATACAGGAAAGCATCCTGGGGCTGCTGGGCTGGTTTACATTATGTAAGAAGGCAATTGATGTTTCCCAACATCACTCGGGGCTTTATTTTTGACAATTTTCTGTTTATTTCTGCTTCAGTGTATGAACAGGAGACGCTGGCCAAAAGCTGTGATCGTGTATCCCCTCCCTGTGTGGGAAGCCACGCATGCGGCGTGGTTGTCCGGACTGGGAAGCCTTGCTAATTGTGAATTATCACGTGCCGTGCTCGGATCCGTGTCCTGCAGCCAACCCTGCGGCAGGGTTGATGCTCTACTCAGGGAGAAATCACGGCCTCAGGGTTCAGCCCTCCCCAGATTTGAGCTGTGAGCTTTGGAGCTCTTTGGATTTTGCTCCATTGCTGATCCAAGTTATATGAACTTTGGAGTTCTCTGATTTGTACTTTATGTCCTGTTATCCCCTGGGGAGTATCTACAGAAGCTCAAAAAATGTAGTTTGGCAAAAATCCCCCAGCGGGGGTGGAGAAGCAGTGAGGCTTTGTGCTAGATGTGACATCCGAGCACCCAAAACAGTGATTTTCCCCAGCTCTCCACCGATGTCTTCCTCTTTGTAAAACGGGCCAACAACATCGCTCTGCTTATGAAATTCTCACAAGAGATACTCAAAAGCTCTGACATTCAAAAGTTCGTCTGTTACAAGAGGGCAAAAGCCTGCCCTGACAAGGTGACAGTTTCCGTCCCTCTTAGAGAGCAGCTCGATGTAAACTGCAACGGAGGGTGGAACAGCGCAAATGAGGCAAGTTTGACCATATAAATCAGACTTTGCCCTCCTCCCAGAGGCAACGGCACAGGACACAGGGCACTGGTGTCCTAAATAAACCTTGGACCTAGTGTACTCATGGGGCACCCACCCGTGCCAGCACTCCTGCCTTCTTTGCTTTGAATAGGTCTGTGGGAAGCACCATCTTGGTCTGCCAGAGTATAAATTCTGAATTGGGATGGGGAGCAGGCCCAGAAGGCCCCAGAAGAGGTGATAGTCTTTGGGTGGATGATTCTTCTGAAATAGGAACCTCCTGCAGGAACACAATATGTTGGTAATAAATGAAAAAGGCAGGGATGTCAAAGTCCCTTTAGTACTTGGACAGAGGGCTCTGGAGCCTGGGATTCATCCCTTATTTTCCCCTGATCTATTGCTCTCAGGCTGGTTCATGTGCCTCCTACCTCCATTTCCCATATGTGTACAAGGGGACATCCTCTGGAACACAAACCGAAGACCAGAGACAGGAATGTCTCTGCCAGAGCTCTTACTAGCAGCATGCACATTCACAGAATCACAGAATGATACGGGGCTGGAAGGGACCTCTGGAGATCTCCTCCAACCCTCCTGCCAGAGCAGGTCCACCCAGAGCAGGTCCCACAGGAACATGAGCAGGCAGGGTTTGGAATATCTCCAGAGATGGAGACTCCACCACCTCTCTGGGCAGCCTCTTCCAGGGCTCTGCCACCATCAAGTAAGAAAGTTCCTCCTCATGTTTAGATGGAACTTCTTATGTTCCAGTTTGTGCCCGTTCCCTCTTGTCCTGTCACTGGGCACCACTGAAAAAAACTGGCCCCATCCTCCTGACACCCACCCTATCAGTATTTACAGGCGTTGATCAGATCTCCCCTCCGCCTTCTCTTCTCCAGACTAAAAAGACCCAAGTCCCTCAGCCTTTCCTCATAAGAGAGACGTTCTAGTCCCCCCATCATCTTCGTAGCCCTCTGCTGTACCCTCTCCAGCAGTTCCCTGTCCTTCTTGGACTGGGGAGCCCAGAACTGGACACGTTCAGCCTTAGCCAGGCAGTGCATTGTCCCGCAGCTCCCACCGTCTTTAATTCAGTGGATATCTTCCATCTCTGCAGTGAAAATTTTGCTGGCCTGGATGAGGACAGACCCAGACACCCAGCCCAGCAGCAGCCATTTCTGCTAAAAAGAGGCATGATTTGGAGCGCGTTTAAGCCTATCCACCCACTTAAGCAAGGTATTTAGACGCAACAGGTCTGTGGTTTGGAGCTGACAGGCGTTTATGCTATGAAGACATGAAAGCTGTAATTTCCCATAATGAATAGCAACTGCTTATTAGCTGATCTCTCCTTTCCTAATTTTGTTTTATGTGCGATCTTGGCAGAAGTGCAGCCGCTCAGCTGCAGGTGGGAGATAGGAAGTAAACTTAAATATGCAGGAAGAAAGGGCGTATCAGAAAAATGCAGTAAGTTAAATTAAAAAATTTTGCAGAAAGGGGTCAGGGAAGGTGGGTTCAGGAAACATTTTCCTTTCCGGACCAGCACTGTTTTAATTTCTCCCTTTCAGGCTGTGGCTGTCAAAAAACATATGGAGTTGATTCAATTCAAGGACCTAAGTGGCACCCAGTGAATCTTTCAGCATTTCTTCCAAGAAAAGAGCATTGCAAAGGCTTCTCTGGCTGCCCGTTTTTGCTGTCTGATTTCTATTTGTGATACCTCTGAGCCTCACCTACAGCTCTGTTTCCCTGAATGATCCCGTAAACGAACATGAGTTCGTTGAGTGTTTTGTGACCTCTCTTTTTGTTGGAAGGAATGGTGCTTTATATCTCCCAAGAGCCTAACAGGTCACAGGACTGTAATTACCATGGGATGATCCAGATGGGAGTGAGACAGGTGGGTCTGAAGATAAAGGACAAGCAGCCACACCATAGTCATCACAACCACTAGAGCCTAACTAGGGCTCTGGGGCTGTCTCTGTGGGAAGGCGGGCTCTGAATGGACTGAGGAGAGAAAATAACACTCTCAAGCCCTCTTGGCAGTCCCATTAGTGCTGTCAAGAGACTGGCAGAGCAAGGCAAGGATTTGAACTGTCATTGTCTACCTTGCAATCATTCTGCAAGGAGAGTATCATCATCTTCCAGGCTGTCCGTCAGGGAATGAAATTCCCCCTCCAAGAAGAGAAGAGTGGAGAAATGTCTTGATGAGAATCGTTAACATATAAATGCAGTTCTGAGTTCTTATTTTGCTGTTTTCCCATCCTAAGAAAGTTCTATTTTTTTTAAGGTCTTGGTTTCCCTGTTTGCAAGAAGGAATGATCTAATGCAGACTTAGTCCCTGCCATGGTCTTTGGACGGGGTTACTGAAGGAGATGGAGCGGAGGGTTTAACTGGACCAAATCCTTTTTCCTACCAACAGCAACAGACCAATGGTTACACCAAGGAGTTAAACGCAAACTGGAGTGATCAGCTTTTGATGAGCTTTAGAAGGTGTGATTAGGGTACAAAAACTAGTCAGACATTATGACCTTAATTGTTACCTTCCAGTTCCTTCTACATGGGCAAACCCAGGAGCCCAAGAATGTTCCCGCATGTGAACCAAAGGGGCAAACAGGTTAATGGAGTGATCACAACCAGCTCCCAGCCCGGGTCCCTGCGCTGACAGCCCGGTGGAGACAGGACCGTGCCGGGTGGAGGAGGGAGCACCAGCCCGGCACACGCTCCGTGGCAGCACGCTGCAGGCAAAACAGTCTCAACTTGGGGAATTTTTGCTTAATTTAATTTCTTGCCAATTAACACCAACTTCCGATGCCTGATTTGGGTATTGAGAAAAAAAAAAAAGAGAAGGCAATTAAAAAACACTTAAGAAAACACACTGCCTCCCATTCCCTGGGGCTCAGCTAAAGCCAACCGCTTTCTCCCTCTGCCCTCCACCCCATCTAAGTCCATAGGCAGCGAGCGCTGATGCTGCTCTTTGCTTCTTACTGGTTTTTCTCCACTCAAACATTGGTCACCTGTGGCCACACTCCCTCGTGGGTGTCCCTGCCATGGTGTAGGTCACCGACATGACCCAAACGCTGTGATTTCCACCTGACACAGAGCAGAGAGCGGAGACCGAGCCCTGCAAATCCTCGACGGGAGGTTTCAGCATCCCCTGGCAGATCTCTGAAATGGAGGTTACGATATTAATCTACATCCTGCTGTCACTTCATTGGAACGACGATGGACTGATTGCATTAAGCGCCCTGTCAGCTATTCATTAAATGCCTGATTGAAGACTGTCACCATTGCCTCTTCTCTTTTAATTAAGATGGGCGCTTTTGAAGGCAGGCTGGGAGGCAGCCTGCGGGACCGGGCGCAGGTACGGCTCCGAGCTCCTGCTGCGGGTGCTGGGCTGGGGGAACCCTTCCCGCTGCTCCCCTCTCTTTCTGACTTCGAAGACAGTGTTAATTAAAAACAGTTTCAAGGATTCATCTGCTGAGGCTCCTTTCTTAATTAGCACACCCTATGAGCAGTAAAACTGTGTAACACAAACAAGGTTTTACACATCTTCCCATTTTCTTCTCTTACGTTTGCTGGAGCGATAAGGCAAGATGGATGATCCGTGGGTGTTTCAGATGATTAGGAGCCAAAGTTTTTGTTTTCTCTCTCCTTCTCTGCTGGGTTGTTACAAATGTCTGGATGCGGGAGATTTCATCTGGGTGAACGACCCTGCAAAGTAAAGCATGTGCATGCGGAGGGGTCACTAATGACGTGGTTTGGATGGCAGTGAGCACACACCGAGTGTGTTAACATGGTGAAATCCAGCTCCCAGAGGTGCCTCAAAAGACCCAAACAGCAACAGCAAAGAATAAATACACTCAGTCAGAAAAACGGTTTTGTCGGTGCTGGAAGACACGACCCCCAGCCTTTCTGCTCACTGCATTTACAGGGGACAGCATCCACCCGTCTGGGAATCCGGGCACCTCACTCAGGTGTTTCCACAGGGACTGGAGGGACAAATGTTGGGTGATGCCGCACGTTGCAAAGGCTGAGGCTGTGGCTCGGGAGGGAGCGGTGGGAGATGCAGCCCAGCATCCTTCTCTGCTCACTGGTCCCCGCAAGGAACCGCACGGCCCAAACCCCCAGTGGCTTTGGAAACCTCACCTCGGCTGCGGCTCTGGTTGAGACCAGTGATATTATACCAGAGTTACATGCCTGTGGCTTGAAATGATGGAGGGTGGTAATTTCTGAATCCTTCAGAGGAATACAAAGCCCAAATATTATATTCAAGTATAGAGCCTCCAAAAACCCTATTAACGGGCTTCTCTTCATTATTCCTTTGATTTGCATAGTGCTGTCTTAATGCAGACTCAATGTAATTATTTCTCATTGCTGTTTTGCCTGTATTAGTAAAAGCTAATGCCACGGGGCCTTGTTCAAAAACTGCCTGTATAAATATTGTTAAAAATAAATGTATAACATTAGTTCTCCATCGTTCATGTCACTGTTTATTTAATGCTCTAAAAAGCTAATTACCACTAATTTTATTCTACGTCTTCTTCAGGTCTTACAGTCTCGGCACTATAAGATAAAAGACTTAATTGTTAATTAGTATACCTTTTTTTGGAGAACACTTCTTTCCTTTATCAAAGATTACAAGAGGAGGGAGAGAGGGGGAAGGGGAAGAAATGAAGCTTTCAATATTTCTGCCAGCTACGGTGCCAAAATGGGCTTTTTCTTAAACAACAACACAAAACTTTTATGTGGCCCTGGGGAAGAGAAGTACAAGCTATGGTGTGTGAAGCCAATAAAAAGCACCAGTATTATTATTAGTTTTCCTTGCACTGGATGTCGGAACACATTGTACCCGGCTGTGTCTGCAGCCTGATGGATTTGTAGAATGGGAAATGATGTCGCTGGAATTTTAGACACCCACCACCAAAAGCCAGGGTGCCCTTCGCTGTGAAAGGACCTGGGAGGCAGCGTGAGCGTTAGCTCTGAGCGTTGGCACGGGGGCTACTGCATTGGAAGGAGCCTTGGTGGGGGATGCCAGGCGTTGCAATGCCCATCCTTAGGCAGCCTAATGCCCAGGGGAAGGCAGAGAGACCTCCAAGCCGGGCAACCAGGCATGAGATGTTTCACATCACCACCTCAAAAAGTCTAAATGCAGTCAAAAACCATCGTACAGAATTAGATTTACACCGTTCACCTGAAGGTCTGTGCTTGCTGCCCCACTTACTCTGACCCCCCCGGCCATAGCTGTGCCTCTCAGAGGACATGGATAGATCCCGTGTAGAAGACATTCAGGCAAGAGGGCAGAGGGAGAACTGCAGCGTACGCCATCCCGCAGTGCCTGTATCCCTCCTGCACCCGTTTTGTTCCGGGGTGTAGAGGGCGTCATACATTTCTCCACTAAGATGACACTACCCTTTGGACTCGCCCCCACACACGGTGCCTTTCTTTCACGCTAAGGACAGGTTCCTGTATGGAAAGACCATAGGGCAAAGATGACTTTTCCATCTTTCCACCCTTTTCTGAGGCCTCCCTACTCAAGACCAGGTGGGACTTCCAGGAAGGGATAAATCAGGGGTGGTGCCCCCCCTTGGGAAGGCAGTGCTCCTATTCCTGCCCTCATTTCAGGGTATCAGCCACCGGCCTCCATCCCTTCACTGCAGTGCAGTGGCCCATCTCACTCACTTTCGGGCAGAGATGTTTACAGTGAGCTTGACCCTGATGGCAGCAGCTTTGCGGGTCACAGGAAAGTGCATTTCTTCAATTTTGTCTTGCAGGTCCCAGCGAGACCTGGACAGGCTGGAGAGCTGGGCAAGGAAGAACCTCATGAGGTTCAACAGGGAAAAGTGTAGGGTCCTGCACCTGGGGAAGAAGAATGTCAGGCACCAATACAGGTTAGGTGTGGACCTGCTGGAGTCAAGTTCTGAAGAGAAAGATCTGGGAGTCCTGGTAGACAGCAAAATGACAATGAGCAAGCAGTGTGCTCTTGTGGCCAGGAAGGCCAATGGGATCCTGGGCTGCGCAGGGAAGAGTGTGGCCCGTAGGTTGAGGGAAGTCATTCTCCCCCTCTACTCTGCACTGTGAGGCCACAACTGGAATACTGCATCCAGTTCTGGGCTCCCCAATTCAAGAGGGATAGGGAACTACTGGAAAGAGTCCAGCGAAGGGCAACGAGGATGATTCAAGGATTGGAGCATCTCCCTTATGAAGAAAGGCTGAGAGAGCTGGGACTCTTTAGCCTGGAGAAGAGAAGGCTGAGGGGAGACCTTATCAATGCTTATAAGTATCTGAAGGGTGGGTTGAAGGAGGATGGAGCCAGACTCTTTTCAGTGGTTGCCAGTGAGAGGACGAGGGGCAACGGGCACAAGCTGGAACATGGGAAGTTGCACTCAAATATGAGAAGAATCTTCTTTAGGGTGAGGGGCCAGAGCCCTGGAACAGGCTGCCCAGGGAGGGTGTGGAGTCCCCTTCTCTGGAGATCTTCAAGACCCGCCTGGATGCAGTCCTGAGTAACATGCTCTGACATGCTCTGGGAAATCCTGCTTCGGCAGGGGAGTTGGACTAGATGATCTTTATGGTCCCTTCCAACTCTAAAAATTCAGTGAAATTCAGTGAAATTCAGAAGCCAGGACCCTATCGAACAGCACCGTGCCGATAAACTAAACACGCTCCTCTCCCCAGCCTAAGCCTCGGACCAGCCAAGAGGGGCGACACTGAGCTGGGTTTAGCCCTAACAGCGATTTCCTTGCCCTTGTGCTCAAATTTTTGGCCATCCCCTGCCACAAATTCGCTGTTACCTTCCCAGGGTGATGGGCCACCATACCGTTAATCTCCGCTGCAGCAAGCTCGCCCCGGAGCCTCATGGTTCGGAGTCGCGATGGGAGCGTGGTGTTTGTGCCAGAGACTTGCTGCCTTTGTGATGTATTTATAGTTGTGTTGCTTTTCTCTCCAGCTAATTGGAAATGTCAGGGAACTTTTAATTTGTAACAATGAAGTGAAACTCTTCCGCCTCCGTATTTACATAAATTAGGGGGAGTTTGCACATACACATTTCCTGGAAGAAAAGACAAAAAATAAACAAATTCAGGATGAGTTTCCTACTTGAAATATTCGTGAACCCAAGCATAAAAATATAGTTACTGACTAGACAGGCTTGTCAAAAAAGAAAATTAAGGACAGAGCCATGGGGACAGTTTAAAAGCACGTCATAGTAGTCTTCTTGTCCTTTCCACTCATTTGGTGGTGGACTCTGCCTGCCCTCGGGTGTTGTCACAGGCAGAAGGGGACAGTCCCTTGCACTGCATCCGATGCTGCCAGGTTAGCAAACCAGCACATCAGAGCTGGGCTATGTGTGTCCAGTCGCTCAGCCCCAGAAAGTGGATGGGCTGGGGAGGTCTGGCTGGTGGGAGCAGGGAATTAAATCCCTCTGGCAGGTCGGTCATGCTCAGAGCCCACAGAGCAGCCCCTGCTCCAACCCTCGTTAACACGGATCAGGACCAGCCACACCGAAGTCAGTGGGAGCTTTGCTCTAGCCGGGAACCGCCGGGCTGTGCCGGGCTTTAGCAGCTCCCTGCTTCGGGATGTTTCTGAAGGGGATTTCTGGGTTGTTATTTTTTCATTAAAAAGATTGGGTGTTTTGATTGGCTGCTGGTTTGCAGAGGATAGAAACATAGAATAGTCTAGGTTGGAAGGGACCTTTCAGATCATCGAGTCCAACCATCAACCCAACACTGACAAACCCACCACTGATCCACGTCCCTCAGCACCACGTCTGCCCAGCTTTTAAATACCTCCAGGCATGGTGACTCCACCACTTCCATGGGCAGCCTCTTCCAAGGCTGGACAACCCTTTCAGTGAAAAAATTTTTCCTAATATCCATCCTAAACCTTCCCTGGTGCAACTTGAGGCTGTTTCCTCTTGTCCTAGGATCATGCAGCCTTAACAAGATGCCTTTGTGAGGAACCACAAACCGAGTGCCTCGGTCCTGGGCAGGGCTGAAGGAGACAGAGGATTCTGGGGTGGAAAATGAGCATTTATTCAGCAGCAGCAACCAGTGGATTCTGTTACTTCTCAGCAGGAAGGGAGAGCCTGAAAAATGCAGTGCTTAATGCTTGTCCTACCTTCATCTAAGCATCTGTCCACATCCATGACCTTTTACCTACTCCCAATAAATATTTAAATCTCAGATATCTTAGCTTTTTTTGGCTATTTTTATTGTACCTGCAGTCAGAGCACAGCGAGGGTCAGTGATTCAGCTGCTAGCATAATTTATACGCAGTATTCTCCAGCGTTATCCTATGAATCTACTATTAACCTGCATTATTCCATTAATTCAATATTTATCTCTGGTGCTGTTAATGGAGTATTTGATTTAACAGTACATGAATATTGCATCCTGCAGCAGTAAGAAAAAAGGTGAAATTAGAATTTAAAACCAGAACAGGATAATTGCTAATCTAATATACTTGCGAAATTGTTAAACACAAATTCTGCCAGGCTTACCCCAACCGTGGGGCTGACATTTCAATCCCGTTAGCACAGATGGAGCATTTTGTAATTTGTTTAAAGGGACATATTCCACGAAGGATGCTGGAACCCTGATAAGTTCACATCTGTTAGACGCTTCATATGGCTTGCTGCAGCTACGCAAGAATCCAAATCCGAGGGTAAAAATATGTCTTGGAGGAGCAATAACAGCTTGATTTAGTCTAGACGCTTTGTCATTTTCAGTCGTGACGGCACTAGGACACAGCCTGTAGAAAAGGTCTGGGACCCACATGAACAACCCATATGGTGGAACTGGGCCTGGAGAACTGTGAGCTGATGCCCTGTTCATATGTTCTTGTGTCTTCAAAATGGCTCAGAAATTCTTGCTTGCAGACCTTGTAAGTTCCCAGACAGACTGAAATCAAGCAGTGACAGTAACATAGGCTTTGAGATAAGTCTGGTCTCTTGTATAGCTCTATTTGGGACAAAATGATGGACACCTGACAGATGCTTGACTTGCATCTTATAGATAATCATCACATTTTCTTTTGAAACTGCCAAAGATGGAGAATCTTCCACTGTTGGTATTAGAGGCTCATCATTCTCTCTGCTAATTTGTTACAGCTTCTTTCTTGTCTCTCTTGCTATAGTTTCCAAGTTATTCTTTCCTACAGACCACTTTCATAGAATCATAGAATCACAGAATGATTTGGGTTGGAAGGGACCTTAAAGACCATCCAGTGCCACCCCTGCCCTGGGCAGGGACACCTCCCACCACAACAGGTTGCTCCAAGCCCCATCCAACCTGCCCTTGAACCCCTCCAGGGATGGGGCAGCCACAGCTTCTCTGGGCAACCTGGGCCAGGCTCTCACCACCCTCACAGCAAAGAATTTCTTCCTAGTATCTAGTCTAAATCTCCCCTCTTTCAGTTTAAAACCATTACCCCTCGTCCTATGGCTACACTGCCTGATCAAGGCAATCCCTCCCCATTTCTCCTGTAGACCCCCTTCAGGTACTGGAAGGCCTGAAGGCTTTGGATGAGAGAGTTGAAGATCAACTCATCTCTAGGTTTCTGCACTTCAAAATCTGTTTAGACTTTAGCATTGGTCTGAAATGTTTGCAGAAAAAAACAACCAACAACCCCCCCCCCCCCAAAACAGAAAGTGAAAACTGGCCAAAATTGCCTGCCAGAGCTGCCACCCCAAAGCCCTCTGCTCCATGGCTTGGATCCAAAACCTGCACAGCAGCTCTGGGCTGCCACCTGGGCCGCTGCACGCCGGCTGAGCCTATTCTACCTGCTAAACCTTCTTCTTCCTGAAATTTCCCCTCCCGCGCTAAAGACAAGGACTTTGCCCAAAAGCTGACCACCTGTCCCGCACCTTTTACTCCATTCCTAATGCACGGCTCATGGGAGAGTTTAAACATCTCTGTTTCCTCTCATTTGAAATGACTTTTGCAGATTCCCGATCCGGGCTTTAAACAAACAAAGAAGGTGCTGTCTGCAGAGAATCCCTTTTGAGCTTTATCTTGATTCTACTGCATGCTGGGAGAGGGGATTTGAAGCTTTTACCGGGGCTTTGTGGTTACCCAGGCAGTGCAGATCGATAAAGCTTGTTGATACATACCTCATTATCCTCTCTCTGACTCAACAAGTTCCTATTTACCCAGGTCACCAGAGAATACCTTTAAGTAGGTCAATTTGGGGGAGGGAGGGGACACCTACCCACCCTCCCTGTTTAGTATTCAAAATTTGCACTGAATTTCCCATCTATCGTGGGGTGGTGAGTGTTAATTACACGGGTGATGAGAAGCCAGGCAGTGTGAAGGCAGCATCAATCTCGCCCTTCTGGTACTTGCCAGAATATTCATGCCGAGTTTTTTCTTGTTCCTGGATCTGCTCAAGCGTGTAATGATGAGAGCTTTATTTTTTATTTTTTTTTTTGTGGAAGTTCAGACTTCTCATACCATGAGAGCCTCCTGCTCCGACGTGATGCTTCCAGAACTGCACTCCGGCAGCCTGGGGACAGAGAAGGACTGTCTCGCTCCTGCAGAATAGAGAGCATTTGCAAGTCGGTGGTGTTTCTGGCAGTCTCCTTCCAGCATCTGGAGATGTTAGCAAGAAAAGCTTTTATGGGGAGCGTAACAGACCAACGCTGAGAAGAGATAGGTGCTATCTTGTACACACAGGCAGTGATGAAAGGAGATGAGGGTGAAGGATCAGAGACTCCGGATAGGGCAGATGGATCGGACACGCCGTGTATCAAACTGATGAGACAGCTCTCACCCGGGTATTTACAATATCAAGGGCTTTGCTGGAAGAGCAAGTACAAAGGAGATTCTTAGAGACTCCCTTGCTGTGGTGTGGTCAGCGTGTCAATCACTGCCACGTGCAGAGGACCAAACTCCAGGGATCCAGGGAGATCCAGGCTGATCCAGGGAGAGATTTGGGCAAAGAGCTGAACAACAGCTTTCTTAGTGATGCTGCGTGATTAAAACTGAGTCTGGGCTTCGGTATGCTGGACCCTCATCCAAAATAACGCCTTGGTAAATGCCTGCAAGGGCCTGCCAATTTGTGGCAGTATAGAAGAGCCGCTCAGCCGGTCCAGTGCCTTCCACGACCATCTCACGGCTCCCCAGCCACGAGCTGCTTGAATGTTCTGCAGCTCAGACCTTTGAGCAGCCCATCCGCTGATTTCAGTCATGCCTGGGCCTTTCAGCTGAGGTTTTCTACCTACCCCAGGGCTGATTTCACTCACAGGGAGCATTAAACCCTCGGTTTTTTTCATCCTTACACATTGGAGCTTTTGAAACACCGAAAGCTCCCCACAAAGACACATCATCTTTCTCTGTGCAGTTCTAAAAAATATGAAATCTAAGAACTGGGGAAGGAGGGTCTGGCTTTTCCCAGGCTCAGGCAGGCATCATATCGCAGCTTTTTGTCTCAGCAGCTTCCTGGTGAACCACATCTCCGGTCCACGCTCTACCCACAGGCCAGCCTGGGCCTACAAGCGGCAGAAATACTGTAGCTCTGAGACACCTGGAGCTTCTCACTCCCCTTTGATCTCACTTAAGCATCAGCACCCAAGTAGAACTAAAAAAAATACAGGATAGAAGAGAAGGGCTGCTGAATATGAGGCGATCAGCTGCTTTAATGATGAAGGCCCTGGGTCCATGGATGGACACAATTCGATCCCAACTGCATTTAAGTAAAATACAGCAACACATTTTTGGTTTGAATCGTTGCATTATTTAGGTTGAAAGGAACCACTGGAGATCTCTGGTCCAGCCTTTGGCTCTGAGTAGGCTCAACCACAAGGTTAGATGCAACTTTATGGTTTTAACGAATTTCCCTTCATGTCTGCCATCACGTTTCCGTTCCTAGGATCAAGGGTAAAGGTGGTTGGTTTCACGCAGTCTTCCCACAGTGTCTACACAACGGGTGCAAGTTTGGGGAATGCAAAAATTCCATCAAATTCCATCAAATGTTTCCCCTTCTGAATTCCAGCAGTCATATTTTTCCAATTGTTATAAAAGATACATCTCCAGACATTACTTGGCAGCCGTGTGCCGCGGAACTGATGTCATTAACACCAGAAGAGGTAGAAACCCACCCCACCGGCTCTGATCTGAAAATGGTGATGAAACCTCGGGTTTTGCTGTCAGCCAGAAGAGGTCAATAGAGACTGGTGACCTCCACCAGCATTTCTCACCTGCAACTCCCTCTGCTTTTTCTCCACTGTGTGGAGGAACTGTGTGTCCCGAGCCCCTGTTTGAGTGGAGGATGTCGGTTATCACAGGCAGTCCCTGATTCACGGATCCATTCCCATGCTGGGACCAGGTTTGCCTAAGGATATGTGAGAAAGTGATTAATTTAAATCACATGCAGCGACGAAAGAGAGTTTGTCTGACAGCAAATGTATCTTCACCCTGTGGTGGGGCACCCTCTGAGGCATGAATCTTTGCCACACACACCCAAGGAACTGCTTTCATTTGGGGGTCCTCAGGGTCCCCCACTGCAGCCAGTTCTCCCTCCCCTCTGAGTGGATACCACTGAGTCAGATACCACTGTCCTTCCAAATAAAACCTTTTTTTTTTTGCTTTTCAGTCTGCTCTGGAGATCTGCAGTTGTGCCGATGCTGGCAAAGTCTGATCAAAACTAAGGTTTTGTTTTGTTTTTTCAAACAAAAACTTGAGTAAGAACCTTGAGTTTTAGTCAGAATGCCTTTTCTGTAAACATTCCATCTGGCTCCAGTAATTACCTTTAGGGGGATTGTCTGTCTGATTACCTGGGGCTAAAGGGAAACCTGCACCAGTTCACATTAATGCCCTTTCTCTCTCTCTCTTCATTTCACTTTTATCACTCACTAGAAAATCACTAATGATGTCAAATTCGGGGTTAAGAGGATTTTTATGAGTTTTATTATTGTAGCATTCTTCTGATCCGGGAGATTGAGTTGACATCACTGGGACCTGCACTCAGCCCTTCACCCCTCAGCACACC
Organism: Numenius arquata; assembly: GCF_964106895.1. Taxonomy (NCBI): domain Eukaryota; kingdom Metazoa; phylum Chordata; class Aves; order Charadriiformes; family Scolopacidae; genus Numenius; species Numenius arquata. The sequence goes on from NC_133596.1 coordinate 2,571,236, forward strand.
TAAGCTTGGTAATTCCATGCAGGCACCATGTTCCCGGGGAAGACAAATCCTGCCCTTTAGCCCTCTCCTGTTCCTCTCCCAAGAATAAACCTCTGAAAGAAATTAATGATTAAATTGTTACTTTAGGTGTCAGCCAACCTGTAAGTTGCTCGCTCCGTGGTGCGGCCAGCTAAGAGGTGGTAGTCTGTGCTTGGCTGGTCACTGCAACCTCCTGGTAGCCCATGGGGAGAAACGAGAAATTACATGTGTGATTCCTCCTTCCACATGGTCTGGAGATGGATCAGTCCTTGTCTGGAAATGCCACCTTCTTTCCATCCGCTATAGGAGGTGTGGCTGCCCCATCCCTGGAGGGGTTCAAGGCCAGGTTGGAGGGGGCTTGGAGCAACCTGGTGTGGTGGGAGGTGTCCCTGCCCAGGGCAGGGGGTGGCACTGGATGGGCTTTAAGGTCCCTTCTAACCATGCTATGATTTTATGAAACATATAGCTACAAAGATGATGAGGGGCCTGGAGCATCTCTCTTACAAGGAAAGGCTGAGGGACTTGGGTCTTTTCAGTCTAGAGAAGACTGAGGGGGGATCTGATCAACACCTGTAAATACTTAAAGGGAGGATGTCAAGAGCCAGTCTTTTTTCAGTGGTGCCCAGTGACAGGACAAGAGGAAAAGGGCACAAACTTGAATATAAGAAGTTCCACCAAAACACGAGGAGGAACTTCTTCACTTTGAGGGTGACAGAGCCCTGGAAGAGGCTGCCCAGAGAGGTGGTGGAGTCTCCTTCTCTGGAGACACTCAAACCCTACCTGGACATGTTCCCGTGCGACTTGCTCTGGGTGGACCTGCTCTGGCAGGGGGTTGGACTAGATGATCTCCAGAGGTCCCTTTCAACCCTGTATCAGTCTGTGATTCTGTGATAACTTAATTTAAACAAGGTGCCCAACTTCTCACAGGCTACAGTTGAGTGCAGGGAGTCCCAACCTCACCTCGCAGAAGGGGGAGAATAACTGGGTGTTTGGCTCTTTGGTCAGCCCCGAAGAAGCCCTTGCTCACCTTAAGCACATCCAAAATCTCAGTTTTGTTGCTTCCCTTTAGATGGAATGAGAAAAAAGCATCGAGAACAATCTGGTAGATCAGCGAGAACATTGGGTTTAAACTGAAATGAATCAGTTCAGGTTGGAGGTTTCTGTATCCCTTTAGACCTTTTGAAAAGTTAAATTTAGGTCAATATCAAAGTAACCCATCATTTCAGCATGCCAAGGGAAAGTGTTCATTTTCCCAGTGTAAAAACTGACTTTTAAAATTTTTATGTATTATTTTCTCTTTTTTTCTCTCCCTCTGCCTTTTGCTTGAAAACATTTGTCAAAGTGGGTTCAGATTCATAAAAAATTATTTTTAACCTGGCCAGAAAATGGAAAGAGCAGAGCTGAACCTCACACTCACTTCCCCATCTACAGCCAACCTGCTCAGGGTAAGCACTTCCAGATGCACAGACTTCTGGGCTTTGAAACAAAAGTAGAAGAGACAAAGGTTGACTTAAAATAGTTTTTTGTCCAGTTTCCCCTCTGCAGGGGTTTCACAGAATCATAGAATCATAAAACGGTTTGGGTTGGAAGGGCCACCCAGTGCCACCCCCTGCCACCACACCAGGTTGCTCCAAGCCCCATCCAACCTGCCCTTGAACCCCTCCAGGGATGGGGCAGCCACAGCTTCTCTGGGCAACCTGGGCCAGGCTCTCACCACACTCACAGCAAAGGATTTCTTCCTGAGATCTCATCTCAATCTCCCCTCTTCAATTTAAAACCATTCCCCCTCATCCCATGGCTCCGCTCCCTGATCAAGAGTCCCTCCCCATCTCTCCTGGAGCCCCTTCAGGCACTGGAAGGCCATTATAAGGTCTCCCCGGAGCCTTCTCTTCTCCAGGCTGAGCAATCCCAGCTCTCTCAGTCTGTCCTCATAGGAGAGGTGCTCCAGCCCTCTGATCATTTTCGTGGCCCTCCGCTGGACCCGTTCCAACAGGTCCATGTCCTCCTTATGTTGAGGACTCCAAAGCTGGACACAGTGCTCCAGGTGGGGTCTCCCCAGAGCAGAGGGGCAGAATCCCTTCCCTTGACCTGCTGGCCACGCTGCTTTTGATGCAGCCCAGGATGCGGGTGGTTTCTGGGCTGCCAGCACACGTTGTCAGCTCATGTAGAGCTTCTCATCCATGAGCACTCCAAAGTCCTTCTCCTCAGGGCTGCCCTCCAGCCATTCTCTGCCCAACCTGTATTTGTGCCTGGGATTGCCATCCCAGGTGCAGGACCTTGCACTTGGCTTGGCTGAACTTCATGAAGTTCACACGGGCCCACCTCTCCAGCCTGTCCAGGTCCCTCTGGATGCCACCCCTTCCCTCCAGTGTGTCAACCGCGCCACACAGCTTGGTGTCATCGGCCAACTTGCTGAGGGTGCGCTCCATCCCACCGTCCATGTGTCCAACAAAGATGCTGAACAGCGCTGGTCCCAGTACCGACCCCTGAGGAACGGCACTCATCACTGGCTCCAGACACAGCCCAGAGCGAAAGGCAATGACTGCCTCGCGACAGACAATTCCTACTCACCTGTTTATTTACTCACCTGTTTTAAAAAAAAGCAGTAGGTGATGATTTCCCCTCTCCGCAGTAATAAATGCAACAGAGCATTGCCCATTTTCCATTAGAAATTAATTCTGATGTATGAATGTGCCAATGTTTATAATTAGCACAGTAATGTATAGGCCCTGCTCTTCATGGCTAATTTTTCATCTCTATTATTATTCACTCGTTGGTGACAGTGACTGTTTTCCACCTCATAAAGTGACAAGACTCGCATGTCAACACTGTTTAATGCATTAAAGGTGTTTCACATTAAAAAGAACCACAAAACCCAGATGGAAACAAGGGAAAAGAGAGCACAGTCGGAGCGGGGCAATCATGTACAAAGAAATCTTTCCTGTTTCAGGTTCTCCGTCAGTCTGGCCCCTGAATAAACCCACAGGAGCCCCTGAAGACATGATAAATACATCTGTCAGGCCCAGGTACCACCAACATCCTTCTCCTTTAAGCATCCGCATTTCAGAACAGCCCAGGTGTCATTTTGGCATCCAAACGAATGGCTGGATTTTCAAGGGGCTGAATGAAGATATGATGGGTACTGCGCAGAGCCAGCCGGCAAACTCCGGATGCGCAGCCCCATCAGGACGGAAGATTATGCAGAATTGTGTTGATATCACCATATTTTATCCTACAAGAAAATTCTGAAAACATTAACATATCCCTTTTCAGGCTGCTTTTATTTTAACAGAACAATTTCATTCTGCAGTTTGAAATTACATTTCACTTTGGGGTTATATTTTTAATGTCAAAAATTGACATTAAAATGAAGTACATTTACTCACAAATCTTTGTTTTCAGGATCAAAAGTCCTGCCTCTGATGGAACTTCACCAGAAGACAACTTGTTTCATTCAGGCCAGGCTAAAGTTTTAACTTACATTTGCCATCATGAACAGGGGATTAGGCTTTGAGGGAAAGGACCCGTTAGCATCACAGTTTTGGTCCTATATCCCTCTTTCCCTAGAGGGAAAGCAAATTGTTAGTGGTCTCCGTAACTAAGAGACTTGAAGAGTAACCTGCAGATCCTTTCCAGAACCCAGCTTTCAGCTTTTTCATCACCCTGCTTCCCAGAGAATCTTGCACCTGTTGCTCCCACCCTCCCCACCCAGGCACCATCCATCCTAGTCCCCACATCATTCCCAATTGCAAGCCAGTCCCAGGGGTGTTGTGGGTGTCAGGGTGTCCCCGAGTGTTCCCCTTTGCTTCTGCACAGGGAGTGGATGAAAAACCATCAGTGCAAATGTTGGTTAATCATAGAATCATAGAATGGTTTGGGTTGGAAGGGACCTTAAAGATCATCTCATTCCCACCCCCTGCCCTGGGCAGGGACACCTCCCATCAGACCAGGTTGCTCCAAGCCCCCTCCAACGTGGCCTTGAACCCCTCCAGGGATGGGGCAGCCACAGCTTCTCTGGGCAACCTGGGCCAGGCTCTCACCACCCTCACAGCAAAGAAGTTCTTCCCCAGATCTCATCTCCATCTCCCCTCTTTGATTTAAAACCCTTCCCCCTCGTCCTATGGCTCCCCTCCCCGATCAAGAGTCCCTCCCCAGCTTTCCTGGAGCCCCTTTAGGGACTGGAAGGGGCTCTAAGGTCTCCCCGGAGCCTTCTCTTCTCCGGGCTGAACCCCCCCAGCTCTCTCAGCCTGTCCTCACAGCAGAGGGGCTCCAGCCCTCCCAGCATCTCCGTGGCTTCCTCTGGCCCCGCTCCCACAGGTCCATGTCCTTCCCGTGCTTAGGTACGCGTGAAGGGTAATCTCCCCAAATCTGCTGTCACTGCACCTCTCTTACCCGTGGAGGAATCAGATTTACTGCACACAGCAGTCTCCCTTTTCTAGCGTCATGGCAGGCACCTTCAGTGCTCTCCTTTGCGGTGCCAACCAGCTGCAACACCATGAATCTCACCTAACTTACTGCTTTCCCAGGGCTGAATTCAAAATTCCCATGTCTTATTAAAAGACGAGCTCTAAAGTGTAGTCCTCTCCCAGTCATCATCCTGTCTTCTGGGATTCAACCTCCAGGCTGAGCAGTGAGGTAGGTTGGGCCATCCTGTGGAAAATGCATTCTCCATGACCCAGGGGGCCAGGCAGTGATATTACACAGCACAGGAATATTTCATTCAATCAGATACAGGCACAAGAGAGGACCGTCTATTAAAAGGAAAGGAAAAAATTTATTAGCAAGAAATTGGTTTGAAAAACAGAGCCCCCGCTCAATTGCTTTTCTTTCTCTCTTGGCCAAACCCTAAAACGCTGAGAGTCGACCCCTGGACTAGTGTAAATTGTGAGAGTTAATGTGGCCATGATGCTTTATGATGAAGTTCTGGCTCGTATTAGTCGTATACCAGTGTAAGCCCTCTGAGTGCCAGGAAACTATTCCAGCTTATAATTGAGATTTGTATCTGGCCCCTGAAGAGTGACTGTAGTCTATAGCACACAGATAATGGTTTTATTAAGAACTTCTCAGTTCTCCAGCTACTTTACGGGAACCCTTTTGCAATAGATGGGTAAGTATTTTATCACTAGGAGCAGAAGAGAAAAATATCCCCTAAACTTTCCTGGATGCTACAATATCTTGATACAAGGGTGCCTGTCTGTAAGCCAGGCATTGTCTCTGTGCTCAGGAGCAGCAGCTTGAGGTGACGGGGATTCTAATTCTAATTCAGATCTCTGGGGCAACTGCCGCTGCATGAAGATCTAGTGTTGACCTGCATGTCTGCCCAAAGTACTGACTCCCTTTTGACAAAAATGACACGTTTTCTCCTTATTCACAAGTATTTTTATCAATTGCGTGGAAATCCTACATGGATCTTATGGAACTTTTTGGGGTCCGCTTCTTTATTTAAAATTTTGTCTTCTTTTACTATCTTAATTTATTTGGGATTGTGACTAAATGTAAAAGTTCCTCCTCCCAGCTTGGGGTTACATTTGCAGCACAGCAAACTGGCCCCATTCACGAAGAGAAGAGAAGAGAAGAGAAGAGAAGAGAAGAGAAGAGAAGAGAAGAGAAGAGAAGAGAAGAGAAGAGAAGAGAAGAGAAGAGAAGAGAAGAGAAGAGAAGAGAAGAGAAGAGAAGAGAAGAGAAGAGAAGAGAAGAGAAGAGAAGAGAAGAGAAGAGAAGAGAAGAGAAGAGAGAGGAGAAAAGAGAAAAGAGACCTACAATGATAATCTAGTCCAACTGCCTGACCACTTCAGGGCTAACCAAGTTAAAGCATGTTATTAAGGGCATTGTCTAAACGCCTCTTTAAACACTGACAGGCACGGGGCATCCACCACCCCTCTGGGAAGCCTCTTCCAGGGTTTGACCACCCTCTCAGAAAATAAATGCTTCCTAACATCCAGCTTGAACCTCCTCTGGTGCAGCTTTGAACCATTCCCGTGCAGTCGTGCTCCTCTGATGCTGGGAGGGACACCATCAAAAGCCTCACTGAAATCCAGAAAAACTACATTCACCATCTTCATCCACCGGGTGGGTGACCTTATCAAAGAGGATATCAGAGCAGCTCAACAGGACTTTCCCTTGGTGAGCCCATCTTGACTGTGCCTGATGACGGCACTGTTCTTTAAATGCCTTTCAGGAGCATCATCTTCCCCATCATTTTTCCACGTACTGAGGTCAGACTAACAGCTCTCTAGTTTCCTGGCTCTTCCCTCATACCCTTCTTGTAGATGGGAAGGACACTGGCCAGCTTCCAGTCAGCGGGGAACTCCCCAGACTCCCAACACCTTTGGGAGGTGACTGAGAGGCGTCCTGCCAGAACATCCACCAGCTCCTTCAATACTCTGGGGTGAAGGCCCATGGACTTAGGAGCATTTGGCTGATGCAACTGGTCTCTTACAATTTCACTGTCCACAAATGTAAAGTCCCTGTTCCTGCAGTCGTGCTCCTCCAACTCAGGGGACCAGGCTGATGGCTTGACAAAAGGTTGAGAGAACATCACGGGGTTTCCTGGTTTGGCCTCTAAAGGTTCTAGAGCAAAGAAAAGCAGAGGAACCCAACCCAAGAAAGGGGCAGGGCTGCAGTGCACCGGTTTATTCCAATTGCAAGATGTATTTAGGTAACGTTTCACTTCTAGGCCATCCTACCAAGCAGCACGCGGAGCCTGCTGAAAGCTGAGAGCATCACCTAGGGACCACGGGGAGCCACCACAGAAGCAGCACTGCTGAAATCACACAGCGGGGCTTATTCCTTACAAGAGGGAACAAGCATTCCTGCACAGGAGGAAGGTGCCCAGGGAAAAAACTTCAGGTCTGGGGCACACTGATGCCCAACGCTGCAGCCTCCCCCATCACTCCTTGGGCACCAGCTCCCAGGGCAAGAGGACACAGCATGGCCCTCACAGGACACGCCGAAGGCAAGTACACTTGGATTCGCTTCTGGGCTCAAACCCAAGAAGTTTCTTTTCTCCAACAAAAGAAAATGGGGCTATTTCCCCATTTCTTCTCTCTTCCACTTTCTGTTGCCAGGAGATGGGTGCCACGCTGTGATGTCACCATGATGCAACACGGATGTCACAGTGACGCTGGAGAACTTACCAGGCAGCCGGCGCCACGACCCCTCATCCTGCTAAGCGGCAGCACCAGGCCTGGCTGGTCAGGGAACGGGCCACGGCTGGAAGCTGCAGCCAAGCCATGAAAAGACAAATTAAAACAGAGCCGCTCTCACCAGAGGCATCCTGGGCTTCCCACCCAGAGGAGCCAGATTGGTGGGCGGCTTCCATTTCTCACCACCATCCAGGAGGTGATACGGGAGCAGCTTGGGATGCTGCCACCAGACCTCTTGAGGAAGAAAACGCCCTTCAAGGTTCGCCTGACGAATCCTGGGCCCCCGTCATGCCATTTTGTTTCCCAGAGGTCTGTGAAGAGACCAGGCAGACTCCAGCTGACTCCTTCCTCTACAACCTCTGGAAGATCGTCAGCAGCCGTGACTTCCAGTCCATCTGGTGGGGCGACGATGGAAACTGTGTTGTGATCGCAGAAAAGCTCTTTAGAGAGGAAGTGCTGGGGAGGAGAGGACCTCTGAAGATCTTTGAAACCACCTCCATGAGAGGCTTTGTGCTCCAACTGAACCTCCATGGATTCTGCAAAATGGAACGGGATTCTCTCATCTCCATCTCCATCAAGGAGCTGCAAGAACTAGCAGCAGCAGGGGCTGCTCTGGGCAAGGTACGTCCCTTCCTCTGCGCAACAAAGAACCCTCGGGGCATTATTTAGTCAAAACATAAGGGTCAAAATGCCCTGGAGAGTCCTTTTTAATACCCATGTTTGTCTTTGCTGACACAGATGCTTAGTTATTGGATCTCTGTCTTTCTCCTTCTTGACATGATGGGAACTAACTCCTCTCCTTTCCATTTTGTAGCTGCTCTTCTACTACAACCCCTTTTTTAAGAGAGATGACCCCAAACTCCACAGCATGTTTACACGAAGTGCTGGCGAGAGCAGGAGAGCCCCAGCTGCTTCTCCACTGGGCGCCAAGGTGAAGGAAGAGCAGCCAAGAAAAAAACGACGTCATGGCCAAGTAGCCGTGGGAGCTGTGGAGGAGAACATCACCCAGAGATACGCAACCACCAGCTTCACCCCGACAGACCCATGGGCTGACACAACCCCCCAGACGGGTCCAGCCCCACCAAAACGGCACCGCAGCCATGGCCCCACGGGCAGCCAGGAGGTGGCTCCTCCTCCAGCCATGGCCTCACCACACCATGCCACACCTCCTGCCTCAAACAGTCCCTTCACACCAGCCATGGGACAACCCATATTTCCACCTGGGTGGCCAAGTTTTGCTGCTGTGCAGGTCCCTGGGGCTGGCCTGCCAATATTCGGCACTCCATGGCTGGTGATGGGCACACTGGCACCAGCTCCTGCTGTTCCCATGCCAGGGCCACTGCGTCAAGCTCCAACCTGCTGCCACTGCCCAGCCTGCACCTACGGACCAAACACCGCAGCTGCCCCCAGCGGGGTTGGACCCCAATGGGGGTGGGAATAGAAATAGCAGAGATCACAGGTAGCAAGTGAGCATCATAGAGGTAGAAAGACATAGTGTAGGAGTAAGTAATAATAGTACGTTGTTTGTTGTTCTCAATAATAAATCTTTTCAAGTTCTCTTGTCCTGTCTCTACAGTCTCACAGTCACTGTCTCGACACCCGGGGCTGGGGGTGGCCTTCAGAGACATGAAGGGTTTGGCTCCAGCCCCGCAAAGCCAAAGGCCCCAGGCACTAGGGCCGCATTCAGCAAAACCCAGCAAAAGGCCAACCTGGGGCTAATCCAGGAGCTGTACCAGCACCCAGGACACCCAATCCAGCCCAGTCCCTCACAGCTCTTGGGGAGCACCCCTTCCTCTCCCAGCTCAGAGCAGGGGCCAGGGGCAGCAGGGCTGCAGGGAGCAGAATTGGGCTTCTCCTCTCCATCCTACATCGCAGCTGGGGAGAACTACAGCACTGCAGCTGGCAAAGCCTGAAATCTCTCCTACAGGAGGCACAATGTGGACTTACTGGAGGAAGAACCTCTCCCATCAGCACAGAATTATAGAGTCATAGAATAGGTGGGGTTGGAAGGGACATTTAAAGGCCAACTAGTCCAAACCCCGTCTATAAGCAGGGACTTCTTCAACTAGACCAGGTTGCTCAGAGCCCCGTCCAACCTGACCTGGAATGTTTCCAGGGATGTGGCATCTCCCGCCTCTCTGGGCAACCTGGGTCAGTGTCTCATGACCTTCAGTGTAAAAAATCTCTTCTTACATCTAGGCTGAATTTATCCTCTTTTAGTTTAAAACCATTATCCTGTGTCCTATCACTACAGGCCCTATTAAAGAGTCCCTTCCCATCTTTCCTATAAGACCCTTTAAGTACTAGAAGGTTGCAATAAGGTCTCCCTGGAGCCTTCTCCAGACTGAACACCACCACGCCTCTCAGCCAGTCCTCACAGGAGAGACGTTCCTTCCCTCTCATCATTTTTGTGGCCTCCTCTGGCCCTTCCCACCTCTTCCCTTACACCGTCCTGCAGAGAGGCTTCATTTCAAATAGAGCACAACAGAGTGGTTCCACTGGAGGGGTCCTAAAACCATCGTCTGCCAAAACGGCCTCAACACTTCAGGGCTGACAAGAGTGAAAGCACCCGAGGAAGGGCATGGTCCAAATGCCTCTTCAACACTGACAGGCACGGGGCATCCACCACCCCTCTGGGAAGCCTCTTCCAGGGTTTGACCACACTCTCAGCAAAGAAATGCTTCCTAATGTCCAGCCTGAACCTCCCCTGGTGCTGCAGAGAGCAGTGAGGTCACCCCTCATCCCCCTTTACACTGAACTAGACAAACCCAGGGTCCTCAGCCACTCCCTGGAGGACATGCCCTCCAGCCTCTTGCCCTTCTCTGGACGCGTTCAAGGCCCTTCACATCCTTTTTCAGTCATGCAGCCCAGCACCGCACACAGGCGAGGCCACACCAACGCTGAATATGGCAGCATTATCACCTCTTCTGACCAGCTGGTAAGATTTTCCTTACAAAATTTCTGAAGACTTGCAAGAGGAGGCAGCAGTTCCTTATTTGTGACTGAAGGGTGATACCGAGCCCCAGCCTGTGTTCAGGAATGGCCGTGTGGCAAAGGCCCAGGGAGTTTCATCTCGGAGTTTACGCTGGTGCTGCTCCACGAGGCAGGGGAGCACAGGAGCAGCCATAAGACTGACTGCTTGGTGTCTCCACTGCTGCCACCCCTCCAGCCCACTCGGCCTCCGTGCCTTACCAACACAGCAGGCTTGCATAAGCAAATGTGCTCAGACAAACTTCTTTACATGTCATCGGATGCAACCACCAGCTGATTCAGGAGCAGATGGTCCCTAAAGCAGATTTATCCATGCAGCCAGCAGTCCCGGGACACCCTGAGAATAGATGAGAAGAAATCAAACGTAATCATCTGTATCACCTCTGGTTCTATGTTGTCCTGTACAGCATGCAAGCTATAATACGCCATGCAATAGGCTACAGAAAGCAGCATGGCCACAGTCATCCACAAGACCATTGCCCCAGTTGTCCCTGTTCATTGCAGGAGGGTCGGACTAGATGATTTTTAAAGGTCCCTTCCAACCCAAACTCTTCTATGGTTGTATGAACCTAACAGAGTTGTCACCGATGGAGAAAGCTGCTTTAATTCCCCAAAACAGCAGTGCACAGCACCTGCAGCTCTGCCTGACCCTTGTCTTCTGCAGACATCCAGAGAGAACGCTGTGATCTCTTTTTCTGCTACTGCTGCTGGAATCAGGAAGGGACTTTCGACTGTGTCACAGCAGTGGGCCACGCTGTGATAATTGTGCCAGTGTGAATCTGAAGTCCCTCTATCAGTGGCTGTGGAACAACCCAAGGACCCGAGGGCTGGAGCCCCTCTGCTGTGAGGACAGGCTGAGAGAGTTGGGGGGGTTCAGCCTGGAGAAGAGAAGGCTCCGGGGAGATCTTAGAGCCCCTTCCAGTCCCTAAAGGGGCTCCAGGAAAGCTGAGGGGAGGGACTCTGGATCAGGGAGGGGAGCCCTAGGAGGAGGGGGAAGGGTTTTAAATCAAAGAGGGGAGATGGAGATGAGATCTGGGGAAGAACTTCTTTGCTGCGAGGGTGGTGAGAGCCTGGCCCAGGTTGCCCAGAGAAGCTGTGGCTGCCCCATCCCTGGAGGGGTTCAAGGCCAGGTTGGAGGGGGCTTGGAGCAACCTGGTGTGGTGGGAGGTGTCCCTGCCCAGGGCAGGGGGTGGCACTGGATGGGCTTTAAGGTCCCTTCCAACCCAAACCACTCTATGATTCTATGATTGTGCTGCCCTGTGTTGCTAGACTGCAAGTGGAGTCATTGGGACTGAGTTGACAAAGACTTGTAATAAGGCCATTGTTAGTGTTCATTAGTAGATTTTTTTTTTTAATCTACCTCTAAAGTAAACAGCAGTTCCTCAAGACCAATTTAAAATCTATTTTTACCTCCATCCCTGAGAGTCTGGAAACGGGTTTTGTAGAAAGCTTCTTTCAAAGTCTCTGGTGACTCCACTAATTAAATCAGGGGCCTTGTGGAAAAAAAATACAGAGAGATAGATACACTTTTGTAGCCTCGTGTTTTTTTTTTGTTCTGCAATGGAAAAAAAATATTTTAGAGCTTTTTTTTTTGTTTTGTTTTGTGCTCTACAAATTCATGAGATTCTAGGAAAGCTGTTGAAGTAAACTGTCTTCAAGAATAGCTTCCTCCTTTATGAAAAGGTACTCACTAGCCCTGAAACACCACATAATTTAGGGATGCAGAACATGAAACTGTGATGACTTTTGTCATCCTTGTACTCAACCTTCCTGCTTACCGGCATTTAGCAGCCAGCTCATTCCCCGTTCAGCAACTTTTTACAAAGGACTGGCCAGTATGGTGCTCTCTCTTGCATACTTCCCTTTCATTATTTATACCTTTTGTCTAAAATACATGCGATTTTAGACTGCAAGAGCATTTGGTTTTCCTCTTTTAAAATGTAAGTGGGTATTTAGTGATAGCACTTTACAGTTTTCTAATGGCTCCTCTCAGAGCGATTTGCAGACACTAATGGCTGTGCTCTAACAACACCCCTGAGAGCAAGCCCTGTCATAATACTGTCCTCAGTTCTAACAGGTTGCAAGACTGAAGCACCAGTGTGGTGTCTGTGGTGGTGGGGAATCCACACCAGCACCAACCACCTGAGTCAGGAGCTTAGTGGTTGTCATTCCCCGTGGAGTTCATCATAGGACAATAACAGTCGCTGTTTGAAGCTCTCCACTGACTGTAAATGGAGAGAAAGTCAATGAGGGCTGTAACTTTTACATCTGGTTTTATAGTGACCATTCCCAGCTCTTCCCCTCTGCCCCTTCAGAAAGACATTTGCATGAGGGACACTCAGAAAAGTGAAGGCAATTTACTGAAGAGCATGAAAGCAGTGTAGGGCTCCTTCCCTTCATGCTTTGACATGTCCAGGTCTGTATTGGGAGGTGTTTTCCAGCAGTGCTTTCCATATTCACCCACGGACATTTGAGCGCAGCCCTCTGTATTTCAGCCATTTTTCCCTGGGAAGTTGAAAATGGGCATGAAAAATTTGATCTTCTTTCCCCGTATTTGATCCCATTTCCCAACCCAAATCCAGACTGCTGGAGGTATGGAGAGCCTCAGAGCTCTGTGGTGGCACCTGCTGATAGGCCTCACTGCCTTGCAGTCACATTTGCCATGTCAACAACCAGAACAGCATCCCAACAGGGCCCTGGGTGACTTAACTTGAGCTGCTGCTTACACTCATTCATGTCTGCTGAAGGTCAGCCCATGGCAGAAGCCTCAGATGATGCTCTCTACCTTCATTTGGAAAAGGAGGGTACCAGCATCCTGTCCCGAGTTATAACCATTTCCACAGTAATGTAAGTTTCTGTTCCTGCAAATGGTAAAATTGCAACCCTTTCAGAAAATTCCTACTGAAAGGGGTATCAGTGTATGAATAACCAAAGAGGGAAGTGACTTGTTGAACTTGTCAATTTGATTCACTATTTGCAAAGTTGACACACATAAATACTGTCCGCACAAGACTTTTACTCTCCCAGCGTGCAAAGCATTAGACATAACTAAATCCATCTACCTGAGCGTGCCTGGATGAGTTGCACCTGAAGCACATTCAGTCCTGACTGAATTTTGTTCCAGTCCTGACTGCTATTTTGTCTGTTGGTTTGCTTCACGGAGAGCAAATATCAAAGAAGTATCTGAAATAAAACATCCATGAAAAATAAAATTAACTGCAAGTGTTTTGTAGCTTTTTACATCCAAATCCCGTATTTCATTGAGTAAATAGACTTTTTAAAGTACCCTTAGCCTTTCTGGTTAGAAAGGATATTAAAAGTAAAGAGAACTTCATTGTAGATTTTAAGTCCTCCAAAACACGGAAGACCTTCAAGACCTAGACAGCCAAAAGAAGGCTGGACACCATTTCCCAAGAGCACATCTAAATTTTGAGCCCGTTCCAAAGCCATAAAGCTTATCCACTCAACAGGTTCCATGGACACAAAGGCTGGGCCTTTTGGACAGGACATTTTTGTAGGAGGTCCTTTGTGCTGGAGTTCCGAAACGGTCACGTGTGAGCTGCTCATGATACAGAAGCCACTACAAAGCAGTGCAGGCGTTAGCACAGCACAGGGAGCTCCTGGGCTGGCTAGTCACAAAAAGAGTAAGTCTTCTGGTCCTGGGGCTTTTAGACTAGCAGATGGAGGTACGATAGATCAAATGACATTAGAAATAGTCTGGACCATTTCAGCAGTGATACCAATTAACCACTGGAACAGCTTGCACAGGTTGATGGCAGATTCTCCACCACTGAAATTTTTTAGATGAACAATGAATGTTCGTTCAGGGAATTTCTCTGATTATCTTGGCCAGGTTAGACTGGCTCATCATTGTCACTGTTCTGGACTTATTATCTATAAGTCTTTATAACATGGATTTAGCATGTTTATCTTGGTTTCCATTCAGTCTTACTATAAAACTGACTTTGTCTTCATTGCCATTCTCATTATAAAATTGACTTCCAAAATGGAAACTATCAAAACCCTTTGCTAGATGATTCCCAGGCATTAATTATGCAATGATATGATCTGTAAGGATGTATTATGTACATACACTCAAACAGATATACTGTGAACTGCATACTGATCATCACAGGAAAAAATATGGAAACAACATTTTCCTCTCTTATGAATCGCACCTAAATTCCCTCTCACTCCCCTTTTAGAAAATTACCATATACATGGTCATTTTGGTTTATTATGTGCTCATTTACATGAGCATGTGTACATGTTTAGCATGTATAAACCCTGAATTGGTAATTAATGCCTGTCTGATTACCTGGAGGGACACACTGGGAAGGTTGTTACTTAGAACAGGTCTGCACGTGAAGCACCTTCCCCTCCAGTTGCCCTGTTTCTCTCCTTCCTTGGCGTTGCTCAAGCCTCCTCTGTGAGCTTTCTTTCAGCAGTCACCTTGTAAAATTACACAAACAAACAAGAGGAGGAGGGAAAATAAATAAGAAACAATTTCAGGTCTTAATATAAGCTGCTTCTTCAGTGCTTCAGATCAGAAGTAAGCCTAGTTCATCTAGTCACTGTATTCACAGCATTACCTGGGGAAGATCACAATCTCTTTTACGTTTGCTGTGGAAAAAAAATGACAAAATATTCCCTTGTTCATGTGCTTCTTCAGTTACTTGGAGAGATTCAAGTGAATCACAAAAAGTACATGCTTGCTTTTTATCTCTCTCCCTTTTCCAAGCCTCCACCTTGATTCATCTTGTTATAAACTTTAGCGATTTAACACAGTGTGTTGTCTCCTGCTGAGCAAACGGAAAAGTGACAAGAGACAAGGTCGAGCTGCCCTTTGCTCCTCCTGATACACAAGCTATTTCATGTGTCTAAGGCTCTGGCTATAAGAGGACTGGAAAAATATCAAAAGATATTAAAGTTAAGAAAACAAGTCACCAGGAGACTGTAACCTTCATCAAGCAGGAAAGCAAAAAGATTCTTATTCTTGGCTTTCCTGGTTGCTGTGCACTTGTCTGAACCCACAAGGCTGTTTTAATGTTCTATTTTATTTCACCCACTCTTGTTTGAAATGTTATAGTTTCAGAATTGAAAGCAATTTTTGTGAATTGATAGTTGAGAGATGCTGGAAGGTATGTGTGTGTACATGCGCACGCCAGCCAAGAAACCCCTTAGTTGTCCCAGCAGAGGGACAATAAATATGACCATAAATGCCAATAAAATCAAAATGCGGAGTTTTTTCTCAAGATTGATTACAGAGAAGACCTCTGTGAAGATCGTGATTATTGGTCCCTCTTGGGTATTTTAGGCAATTGTACAAGCACATCAGGGTAACGCTTTGATTTTTACTTTTGGTGCATTGAAAAGATAGCAGCAATAGATACATAAATAAATGTATTTTCATAGTCTTTGTTTTGTCCACAGTAAATGCAGACCTGGAAGGAAAATCTATAGTTTTTTCTTTTATTGCTGCCATTCCAAATATCTAGTAGATGTGAATGTGGAAACATATCTAGAGAGTGATACGCTTTACTCTGTCAAAGGTTTCAAAGGTAAATAAACAAGTTTTATTGGTTGCTCTTACATCTAGATGTAGTATTTAATAGATATATTAAAGAGTGATACAGCTGCCAGATATTCCAAGGAAATATTGTGCATATCACAGCTAAGACTTACAATGTCATAACAAATCTATATTTTGCTAATGGAAACAAGGTTTTCTCACATAAACTGCTCAGAGCTTTTGAAACTCATTTTCCACCACAGTCATTTCTCCCCTTCTCTCCAGATGTTTTGCAATTATACCCAACCGCTGCTGCAGACAAGACTGTGCTACATACAAATGACCTTCATTTCTTAGTGGTTGTGTTGACACCCCAAAGCAGGACATCAGATGTAAACCTGGGGACCTGGGGTGGACCAAGGCTTTGGCTGAAAAGATACAAACAGAAGGATTCTTTAATGGACTGTGGTAGCTCTTCAAGCAAAACACATGCAGCGCAAGTACCATGTCAAAAACAAGACTCAAGCAATTAAAGTAGGAGCCACATAGGTGAAGTGTCGATGCTGAAATACAGAATTAGAAAGAGAAAGAGCCCCTCCATATTCACCACATCTCTATGGTGGCCTGTTTTCTTAAGAGTAAGTGACAGCGAGTTTTAATCTTTTCAGGAAGCAGAGAGAATCAGACCTGGGTCTCCTACATCTTTGGGCTATTATTGCTATTTATAGCCTTTGGTATAAAAGGCTCTGTGCATTGGAGGTGGATTTCAAATAATCTCTTTCAAAAGAAGAATAATTCTCAGCTTTTTTCTTCTTCCTCTCTTTAGGCAACGGCAGGGGCACCAGCCCTGTGGGGAAAGTTTCAGGTCATGAGTCCCGAGTGCTTCAAGTTTTGGAGCTGGCCTTGTTACACCTATCTAAATTAATCCCAGAGGATGTACCTACAGCAATGACGTGACCTCTGTGGCTGCAGCTCAGTGCCGAACCTCTTCCTTCTCCCCACCCACCTGCACTGACTGCTGTCACCTGATGGAGTAGGAAAGGCCATGAGGCCCAGTGCCTCCATGATGCCCCTGCATGGGAACCAGCAAGGTGTGCCCAAGGTGCCTGCTCTTGCAGCCTGGGGGGCTGGATGAAGGTCTTCAGATGATTACACTCATTAACAGTGTCATTTCAGTGTAAGTCCCACCCACTCAAAACCAAAGTCATTCATCCATTGCTCACGTTACAAGTCCGTAAGCCTGCTCTGAGAGATCGTCTCAGCCTGAGTTTTGGGAAAATGTGCAGGGAAAGGGCTTGGGCAGGGTCAGGGCTGAGGCAAGTCAAAAGTCTGGCTTGTTTAGAAGCTTGTCCAGGACTCGGCACAAGTAGTGCAGTTGCACAGTCCATCACCAGATGCTCCAAGTCTGACTCTTCCAAATCTCCCTGTGAATTATGTCCAAGCTACAGCCATACTAGCTGCCAGCAACAGGGACAGAAAGCGTAATGCTCGTGTAGCTAGACAAAATTAAATCTGGATTCCAGCCCACCCTTAATCTTATAGAAGGCTCGTATTATGCCAGCTTTCCTTCTGTATTGCAAAAAGCACATTTTCATGCAGCTGTTGTCTTCTGCCCCTTTCTTGTTAATGCCAAGATGTAATAGCAGGGCTGTATTGCTGGCCCCTGGAACAAAACAGTTACAGTCAGAGTAGAGTACTGAAAGTACTAAAAGATATTAGAGGCCAGAGAATGTAATAAAAGAATGATCATAGTCAGCTTTAACTCTCCATGTACTAATGGGCCAAATGTCACTTCAAGTTGCCATTTAGAGAAGTGATTTCTTGACATGAACACTGGTTTCTAGGAAGAGTAGCTCTGTGGTACATAAGTAGAGGGATTCGTCCTAGAATTAACCTTTACTGCAGAGTTCCATCAACAGAAAATTTTACTGGCATGCAAAGACTATTTTATAGAGTTTCTCACAGATTCTTGACTGACTTGGATAGCCTGGAAGCTTTTGACTGCTTCATCATGAAGAGGGTTTTTTTATGCTATATTGTGGAGACATTTATAACAGCTCAAAGTCTTTAGCCATGGTTGATGGAAAACAAGGTTTCTCAGAGTGCTCAGTTCTCAATCACTTGTTGCCACATAGTGACCAGGCTGGCCATTAGTTTGAGCTGTCTTTTCCAAATCCAGAGTTCAAAAGGACTCCATAGCCTCAGGATAAAATACACTTAGAGCAGCTGGCAGGGCTAAAAGCACTGTGTTTGGGGAATGCGCTTATCAGGCTGCTTGGGCTCCCTAAATGAAGTGTCAGAAACAAAGAGAAGTAGTCACAGTTTCTGTGAGCTTCCTAACGAAGCCACAGCTCAGTTCATTGACTGTTATAACTTACTCTAATAAGACACCAGTCCTAAAAGCCAAGATGTTTTCTCTTCATTCCTGAGAATCTTGAGGAGAAATGGCTGAACCTTAGGTGAGTTCTTCTGAAACTGATCTGGACACTCCAACACCATGTCTCCTTCAATGTTATCTCCTTCTTACTCATCTAACCAGTCTCCAAAACTTCCATGGGGCTTCAGGATGGATAAACTTGGTGTCTCACAGAAATTTAGTTCAAGGCACATGCGATATCAGAGTCCCACTGAACCTAATGGTTGGCTGTGGCACGGATTTCATAGAGGCTGAGTAAGACATTGAAACACCCTTGCATCAAAGCCTCAGTGAGAACCTGAAGTTCTTGAGACCATGTTCACATAGGAAATTTTTGGAAAAGAGGTAGGAAGGCGAAGTCCAGGTGAAGAGGATGAAAAATGTATCAAACATCAAGGAGAGCTGAACAGATGAGAGAAAAACTAAAACTGAGGAGCAAAGGGAGGATCTGAAGAAAATTCTTTCTGATATAGCACTCAATATTAAATAAAATATGTACTACCACAATATGGTATAGCAACCTGGCTTTGGGCTGTTCCTTCTACATCTGATATAAACAAAGTTCCCACTGCTTATTAAATTCATCATAGCCATGTCTCTGCTGCCTGGAGCTACTTGGTCTCCTCAAATACTTGCATTACAAAACTGCTTCAGGGATTTCATTTCTAGTTGTTACCAAGATCTGCTTTCATCAGGATTTCAGACCAAATCTAATCATCATGCTAATGAAATGCTATCTTGACTGTACACCGTATCTTTTGCTCATAGCCACTTTTTATTTTCTCCCCCAAAAAAGTCCATGGGAAGTTTTCCAGATGCAGGGAAGAAATATCACCATTACAAAGGCCAGGGGATGTTTCCATCAGCGTTGGGTCGTTGTATTTCTCTGTTCACTGATACACTGCCAACCACACTGTAATGCCTGAAGTCACTGAGGCAGGGTCCCCTTAAGTTTGGTACCCGAGTGTAGCTCCAGCCTTCCTCATCTCTGTGAAGAGTCACACCACATTCAAGCTATGAACAGCAGAACAGGCAAATTGTAGGACTCTTTTGTTCATTTCTGTTCTTTCTTCCTTACGTAGATGAATTCCCAGTGGCAGTAGGTGGCACCAGGATAGGACCTACATAAAATATGGAGCATCTACGTAAGTTTAATCACCTTAGTAATGTCTTCTCTTTCTAATTATTTCACTCAAGCCTCCTCTTCTCTGCTGTGAGACACATCAACAGTCTCTGCTTTATCATACTATAATTGCAGATTTATCGGGTGGATCTACAAGGGCTGCAGCTTGTCATTAGCACCACAGTGCATTCAGTGATGGCTTCAGTGACCGTGCAGCTGTGAAACCCACAGAAGGGCTGGAGTCAGCCCTTTATCACAAAATTGTCTAGATTAAAGTTGTCCAGTTGTCCAGGCAGAGTGGACAGCTGGGCAGAGTTCACATTATCCCGGACATTCAGTCCCCTATTTAATAGAACAGTAGTTGATCCTTCGCTTTTTCTGACATCCCCAGAGTCCACCTGGACCCTAGAACGCCCCCTCTGATTAATATCCAGGTCTTGATCCCAGCACAACAATATTGTTCTCTTCAAGACTACTTTGTCTTGGGCAACCTGTCAGTCACCTCGTAGCAGAGTGGGCAGGAGAGCTGAGTGCTCTGCTGTTCTGGGGACAGCATCTCATGAAGCTGGATTCACTCTTCTCTATCTCAGAAATGGCTCCCTCTGGATGACAGATACAGGCTTTGAGTGACACAGGACTGATGGAGCATTGGCAGGGATAGGAGACTAAACACCAAGCGACTGGAAAAGACCATAAGGCATCAGCAGTGGGGATAAGTGACATTTGCTTATGGCTGTAATAGTACCCAGGGGAGAGCAACTGCACATCTGTGTTAGAATAAGGACAGCTGCAAAAACAGATGCTCTGTGTTTTTGGTCCAGTATAAAGAGGCTAAGATTGACCCTAAATAAAATGGAAGGTAGGGCTCTGATAAAAATAAGCTGTTTTCCACAGGGGAAAAAAGCCTAACTGGGAGGATGAGTCAGTCCAATGAATGAGTCACAGAAAGGGAATAAAGACTGTATAAATTCCCAGTGACATACGGCACCATTAGACTTAGACTAAAGCTGCAATGTCCAGATCTAGTTTGGGCTTCCTGATTTTTGGTGTTTCTAAACCTTCAGACTGGTATAGCGAGTACGAAATATGAGGTGCAGAGGTTGAAGAACAGGGTAACAGATGGAAGCAAACCCATAGGGTAGGCACAGTCTGTCAACATTTCACAGAGGATCAGGGGCAAATGGACTCAGTTGAATCTATTTTTAATTCTCTGTTGAATCTCTCTATTTTGGTAAGAATTGCATTTTCAAGCAAAACATTTTCCTCAAACACCTTTAATCCTTAAAAAAAATTAATTTACACTTTTCTTTCACTATTCCAAACTTATTTTTCTTCTATAGTAGAAAACCTGTTTTGAAACAGTAAAATCCGTTTTCCCCCTCCTACAAACAAAAACCTTTCTGCCACAAACATACTGTTTCCAGTTTCCAAAAGAAGAGACAGAGTTGGGGCTGAAAGAACAAATAGAGAAAACCAACCAACCAACAAACGAACAAACAAAAAACCACTTTGGTAACGTCACATCTCCGGGCTCTATCTTCTGTCTCAGACACACTGGGGCTTAATTCTCCTCTTTACGTGGAGATGTAAATCAGGGACAATCCCACTGAAGATGGTGGAGTTGCTGTGATGAGAAAATTATGTAAGATTGTAGCAAAATCCAGTCTTTTCTAGTTAAATCAGACTTAGGGCGTTTTTTTGCAAAATTCAACCACTTTTCTTCCTCCAGGCCCTTACAGCTTGGATTAACAGCTGAACTAAGACCTCCAAAGGTAAAAAGCAGAAGGAAGCTTCAACAAATAATTTCATCTTCAGAAAAAATGCATGAGAAAACCCAGAAACTAAGAGAAAATTCCATGTTCTCCTGGTGCAGACTACATATGGTGGCAGTGATGGGGTTGCCAAGTTTAGGGGCACTCTGTCCCGGGTGGGATAAAAAATCATCAAAACTGCACTTTGCAATATGGATGCTGTGGGAGGCTCAACACAGAGCCATGTTTGCTGACAAGTTACCTGCTGGCATGATTTTTTAATGCTAGAGAGAATATCAGAGAACTCTATCTTCTTTCACACTCTCCCTCCTTGCACTCATGTATGCAACATTTTTACTAACCCACTGCATTTTCTTTTCATTTGCAGTTGAAAGCAGAAATCAGTTTTGTACTCCCATGGAACTCTTCAAATTCCCACCCAAATTATTCTAGAGCTGATCTCCTAACCCAGAGGGGCTCTGCTGGCAGTATTTCCATCGAACATCATTTATATTCCCACTGAGTTCTGTGATAAAGCTCTCCCATCTGAATGACTGAGGTCAGCATACAACACTACCTTGCCGTGAGAGTCCACTCCCAATCGGCTTCGGAAGTAGTTCCCAAGTTAGCTGTCATGCCGTTAGGAAGCCACTCTCATTTGGATCCTCTCATTTGCCTGCTGAAGTATAACAAATTATTTTTCTCTTCCTCTTTCTTTTTTCCAAATTATACACAATTGCTGAAAGCTTTCGTGTGAATGTGCAATTGAAGTGGGATCCCTGGTAGTAGTTATTATTCAGTAATGGTCATACCTTGAAAAGCCAAAGGAAAGCAACAGAGCATAAAAGAGAAGCTCAATGAAGCAGAAAAGGTTTGATATGATATTCAAAGCTCATGTTCTGTTCAGCGGACAAGGTGGGAGACTATCCTACCCAAATATCAATGCTAATATACCCTCCTTATGCAGATCTGGAAATCCAACTCCTTAATATTATTTTCTTCTTTCTGAGCCATGAAAACCCAGATTGTGCATTAAGCACCAATGGCTTCTTTCATCAGATATTAACCACAAGGACTACACAGGGCCGTTTGATGAAGAAAGGAGAAACAGTGCTGGGATTCACTGTATCTCTGCTATATCACACTCACCATGGTTGTAGGATACGGAGCTCCCATTAAGCCAGAACGGCTCATTCGAGCCCCTGCAGAGGGCCAAAGGAAGGAGAGATTTCTTCTGAAAGGGATTTAGACCATTCAAAATGAGTTCCTGGTCAGGCTTTGCCTGTAGAAGTGACCATGTCTCTCCCTGCTGACTATACGTACAGGCTTGTATTTGACCTTTACACTGAAACCTTGCAGGGGAAACAAAAACATAAGAAACTAGTCTTCTGGCAACATCCCTCAATAGGTTTTTTCCTCCTCCTGAAAGGCAGATTAACTCTTTCTTTGCTCATCCTCCTTTCAAGCTACTTCTGGCAACCATTTCTGTCCCTCGGTGGTTGTATCTCACACAGATTTTGTGCTTATGGGTTGTGCTGTTTGTTGTTCTAGAATCAACCTTATCAACCTGTTGCAGTCTTCACCTTCTGTACTTCTCTTTGAGGACATTGAATAGTCTCTCATTTAGCGACACTGATGTCTTTGACATCCTTCATTTTGGAATAATTTGCACGTGTACCTGTAATATCATGTCTTTAAAGAACTGACAGCTTGCCGGATTATTTTTTTTCCCCTTAGACTTGTGTCTTATGAGCTCCTACCCCCCAGGTATCAGGGTGTATTGATGCCTGTTCTCTTGAAATCCACTGTGTGTATATCCTGTTATCCTGACAGAGTCGTGAACTTCCACAGTCCTTGGATGCTCTCACCCCAGTTGCCTTCACCCTTTCTATTCTCCACCAGTTGCTCCCTCTTGGTTAGAGCCAGAGCTGGGAGAGCCACCTGCACGACTCCTATGTAAAGACCCTGTTCTCAACACATCCTAAGAAGTTGCTGGACAGTTTGTGTCTGGCTCTATTTTGCTAATCCTCCCTAACCCGTTTCCTGGGATTGATGTTACTGCTCTTTTCATTGCACAGAAACTTCCCGTTCAGTTTAGCCCCATGTATCTCAAGTACCACAGACACATGGCACAGCACCTCCTCCTTCTCCAGGCCTGAGCAATCCCGTAGTTAATTATTTTTCTATTAATATGCCAGATAGTGGAACTGTTCCACCCAATGTCTCTTATGCCAAATTCATCATAATTTAGAGCACTGAGACTTCCCTTGGACAGATTTCCTGGTCACATCTCTGATAATTTTAATAAATTGCTATCAAACAGATAAAGAAAACTTTTGGCAATGTTTAATCTCATAGAAACCAATATTATCCCCAGATACTACAGTGATGAGGACAGCATGAAAATGCGTATGAAATGAAATGACTGGGCATTTATCCACATAATGAAACTAATAAGTGCCACTGATTGGACTTAAAACCCTTTTTAAAAGAACTTGTGGAATGGCTGTAGACTCCCACTCATCTGAAGCACAGAATCAAAACTATTAGGATTCAGGAGGTAAGTTTCTAGGAGGAAGGTTGCTCCTACACTGCGTCTTCTGTCCCTTCCTGAAACATCTGGTTCTGGCCAGCAGAGGAGATCCTGGATGGACAAGTTCAAGGTCTCGGTACGTGAAACCTTGCCGTGCGGTGTACTCACACCAGTGTGCGTGCGAATCTGAGTCACACAATACTTCAAACATTATTTCAGCCACATCTTCTTGTTACCTACTTCTTACAGGGAAATTTAAACTTCGTTATTCAATCCTGGTTGAGATATTGATAAATGTATGTATTAATTTACTATTTCAGCTGTGTAGGTTTTTTTTTAGTTAATTATGTAGCAACTTAATTTATCTTTTGTCAATTTGTTTTCCCTCAATAACTGATCTGCCAACAATACGTTATTTTTAATTAGCCTGCAGCAAGTGTCTCCACGAATGTAAATCAAATGCTTATTTGAGCCATTAATTGAAAAGGAGAGATCATTGGAATTCATATTGTGTTATTCTTGGGGTTTTTTAGTTTTCTTATTCTGAAAGGATTATGACAAAAAAGAGCCTGTAGCAAGGAACAGACAACACACCCTGATAATCAGGAAGAAACAAAAATGTACAAGAAATACATAACTCCTTTTTTTTTTTTTAGCAGATAATAAATGCCAGGTACATAAAACAAAAAGAGAACTATAGCTGAACATTTCATTCCCCGATAATTGGAAAAAGCAGAAACCCATCTCTCTCAACCCCTTCTCTCATCCTTACATAGATATATGTATAATGTTTTAGGATTGGTTTTTTTTTTACAGTTATTCTAGATATATTTACATGAGGAGGTGCAGAAAACCAAGACACTGCTATTGAAGATTGTTCAACCCAGTGGAGAAATGAGAAAATATTCAGGAATTAAGTATGGGGACTGGTATCATGCTGATGCCAGCAGGGGTTTGCAGCTGCTGGGGCAAACATCTGCTGGGCCACTGTCCCAGACTATATTCCACCTACGCCTGGACCCCTCTTCTTGGATTTTGCTCCAAGGCACCTACTGACCCCTATGGGTATGATGACATTTCCCTGAGTCTTTTATCACTATGGCAAAATCCTCTCTAGTGCTTGACCACTCCCTTTCCTTAGTTTAGCAGAAGAGCCTTGTTCCATCTGTTTCTAATTCTACAGTTTTAATTCAGATTGCAGGAGCATCAAATCCCGAGAAAATATATGCAGTGTCATTTTGTTTTATTTCCTCCATCGTTAATTACAGCGAGTTTTTCAGGCTTTAGATGTCACCTCAAACAAAACTATTGCTGATCACATTTCAGTCAGAGAGGTGTTTGGGGTTTTTATTGCATTTTATAATCACACAATTCCCTCTATTTCAAGCAAAGCATCAATGGCCCATCTGGCACATAAACAATAGTTCAAAAGAAAACCATTGTCTTACAATAATGAAGCAGGAAGCATTTTTAACCTTGATGTTCTAGGGTGTGCAAGTACTTCTCCATGAAAAGAATGCTTATGGGAAAACCTTTTGGCAGTTCAAATTTTCTGAGACATTTAGTACAATGGTCTCCCAAAGGGACCTTATCTTCATAATTATCTTCATTATTGTTTCTTTGTGCCATGTGTCACCCTATTGCACTACTCCACCTAAAGTGTCCTTGAGCGCAGCGTGGCTGCATGACAAGAAGTGTCAGGTACACATTATTTAGTGGAGGGTTAGCTTAATGGGGTTTTCTAATGAAATCTGAAGTAATCTTAGTTTTTGAAAAAATACATCTTGCTGTACTGAGATGAGGGCATAATACAGCAGCATTTTATTACCCATTGCTTTCTGCAGTGTCACTGTGACTTTCGTAAAATGGAAAGCTGTTGTGATCATCAGTGATTTGATTTCAGATTTACTGTCACTGAATGGACAGAGGTTCGTAATTTCAAAGGGCAGCAGGATTAGGGCCTAAGAAGCAAGTGATGAAAAATAGTAGAAGAAACACTTCTTAATGAAAATGTCATGTAAGTGAAAAACTTGGAGAAGAACTGATCAGGTTCATCTAAGAAGCTTCACTTCCCAGAACAGGAGTGCTCTTTGCCATTTCTATGTCATGCATTCCTATGAGATCAGCATCCCCTGAGTCCTAACTGCGTCATCTGTCAAGACAGCAGTTCCTCTTTGATGGCTAATGGCTCACAGTGCCACCGCTTCTCATCCCCAGTGAGTGCTCTAACACACATTTAGTTCTGCCCAAGTCAAGAGCTCACCAATAAGCTAAGATGTCTTGGCATTTGACTCACGGTTAGATGCCTACAGATGCAGATTAAATACTCAATTAAAGCTCTCCACTACTTTCAGGACCTAAATCCCACAATCGAGCACTAGTAAAGTCCCCCATCAGATGCTGCCAAATCCAGCTTCCTCTGTCAGCCAGGTGAGGCTCAGCAGGGAGGGCTTTGGAGACACCACCTGCCCTGACATGGGTCCTCCTCCCCTTAGAGGTACTTCCTCTTACATGGAGTGCCTCCTTCCAAAAGGGCATCTCCAGCTGCATCTCCAACAATGTCTCCTTGCACAGATCTCCTCCATTTCTCCATTTTCTCCTCTCATGTCTCTTAATGTGTCCTTCATCTCTTCACTGTCTTGTCCTGTGTGTCCTCTTGCCTCTCCACGTTATCTCCTTTCGTGTCTCTCCCCCAGGTCCTGCCACTCTTTCCTAAATCTTTCTGCAGAGGTGCTGTGTGCTCCTGTGCCCTCCTGAGGTTCTGGCACGCGAAGGGTTGTTTCAACCTGTCTCAGAGGTGGCTCGAACTGCCTGCGACTGGCATGGGCCACACGGAAGGGATCCACAGGAGAAGGACGGCTTCCTGGGTTCTGGGGGAGTTTCCACCAGTCTCCTGCTTGGCAGCTGTGAAGCTACAGAGCCCTGCAGCCTATGTTTTGGAACTATGAGGGTTTTACCAGCAGAAGTGCAGCACCAACTGCAAAGATGCCGAGATCCAAAACAACTCCTTGCACCTAGAAGTCATGCTCTCATGGTACTAAAGAAGGCGGAGTAGGGCTTGTATCCAAAAATCCTAATCATCTCATTTGACAAAATTCAGTGAACAAATTGTACTGTTAACTCCCCATCCCAGGACCCTCCTAAAATAGCGTTTATTTAGAGCACTGGCTCTTAACTTTGAGACAATAGGCAATAGAAGATAGAAAAGAGGAGGAATACTGTCACATAACAAATGGGCTCTTCTCTGTCAGCCAGTCCCTCTTCTGTGGGGAGACTCTGACTCAGAGAAATCAGTTGATGGTCATGGCAGTCCCCAATGAAAAACTCAGCCAAGTCTTTGGGTTTTTTGGAAGATGTCTCTTCAGGGCATTAATGGAAACATGCCTGAATAGAACTGACATAGGCAAGAGCAACCTGAGGTAAGCAAAGGGACAGATTCCTACTAGGAATATAAGAAAAAAATGTCCCTTTAAGTCCAAGGTGAAGGATAGTTCAGGAATTGCTCTTCTTTTTCTGCAAGTACAATTTTAAAAAATAAATAAATCTGATTAAAGTTTAATTTTAAGAATGCCCTCTGTTTTCAAATTCTTGATTGAATTACCCTTTAAAAATTAAATTGTAATCCTTTAGGAGTTATTGATTCAGAAGGGAGAAAATGCCAATAGCACCATTCTGGCCTGAAACGCTGCCCATCAAATTGACATAATGCTTTCAATTTGCCTAAATAACTCATTGGATCTGACTTATTCTCATAGCTGGCTTTTCCAGCAGTCGGTATCCACTTAGTAAAGCAGAAAGAAAGATGTAGGGGGCCTTATCCTCAGTCGTGCAGTGACAAATGTACCACTTTGGCACAGAACAATTCCTTGACATCCCAGGCTACAGAAACTCCCTCTCTTAGGAACTGACAACAGGCATAAGGGCCTCCTCATGGCCCTGCTCTGAGCCCTTGGGGTCAGCGGTGGCCCAGAAACCCTTTGGAACATGTCTGTGAGCACTGGATATCCTCTGTTGAATATGTAGAGGGCATAGGAAAAAAAAGTTTGCCCTAGTGCAGCCCTGGAGCTGTAGAGGACACACATGTGCCAAGCTGCACAACAGCACAGGGAAGGCTTCTGGTTCCTTTTGGCATCCTACCCGACCACCCGGCTCCCACGCCTCAGACCTGAATGGCTAAGAATCAGACTCAAAACATTCCTCTCCCTTTCTCCCTTGTTAAATTACACCTCCAGCAACAGTGAAGGCATCACAAAAGAAGAAATAAACCTTCCATTATGTTTTGCAGGAGTCTCAGCTCATTTTCGAGTTAAAACACCAACATGACAAAAAAGTCAGGATGAATAGAGCTACCAAGATATAAACACGGTCTGTATAATTCAGACTCCCCACACGAACAAAAGGTTGCAGCTCTCGAATAGCAGCACTGTTGAGAAAGCACTTGAAAAAAGGGATGAATCAATTAATGCTTTTGATAGTTTGAATGTCCCACTATCTAAAAAACAAGCACCGCTTTAATAGTGAGATAATTCAGTTTACTGAATCCAATTACATGTAATTGGCTTTTTCCCTTTTTTTCCCCCCCTTTTTAATTGCTGTTGGAACCAGGGCTCTGATGCACTTCTGCTGCCTCTGCCAGATGTTTGCGTTATTGGTGTTGCAAGGGCATGCTAGGGATCACGGGATTCAATTAACATCAGAGGTGCAGCCTTCAGCCCGAACGGCCACAAACACATCAGCTACTTGTGACTTTGTAGCCCTGTATAAAAAAGCCTTTATGGAACCCAGCCAAAAAAACACTTACAAAAGTTCCCAAAGAGGCAAAATATCACTTACACTTTCCATTTCTTCTTTGGGTGAAAGCCTCTTTATTTTGGTATGATGCGTGTGTTCTGGGACATGAGGTTTTTAATCCATCTCATAGAAAAATGTGCTGTGGCAGCCAAAGGCTCTGGAGCCTGGGTGAGTCTAACAAGGTTTGTGAGACCTTTTTGGTGACACTTCCCTGCTTGCCCAGGACCTCTGCTCAGCAGGATTGTGTCTTTCTTCCTGGAAGCAATCCAGCCCAACCCGCCCTAGGACTCCAAACCCTCGCTATAACAGAACTACCAGTTTGCCTCAACCGTCATCAACACAGGGACAGCTCATGTTTGTAAACTCTTTGCAAATGTTGCACCCACTGCTGCTGACTGGCATTAGAAGTGTAAGGATCCACCAGTTGGCCCCCAAAAACTAGGGGCAAACATTTTGGCTTTTTGGGTGCTTCACCCCCTCAGAGCTCCAACAGAGGCGCTGCTGCTGGCTCCTGGTGAAGGTTCCTTTCATGCACGTCACCTTGCTTCAAAAAAAAGCAGACAAGGAGCACACACTCGTTGCTAACGAAGGTGCCTTCTGGGGCCCCCTGGCCATGCAGGAGAAACGGGTCAGAAGGTGCACGAACTACAGCTCTTCTGGGACACGGCAGAAGCATTTTCAAGATTAATTGTTGCCCTTTTTGTTAAAAAAAGGCTTTCCAAATTTTACAGTAATTTTTTTTGCTTGTTTTTTCTTTTTTAATTGGAACAAGGAAGAAATATTTGAAACCTATTTTCTTCATCAGATGACCACGTTGATGGAAGGATTTCCCCCTGGCTTATTCATCTGCGACTTTCCCCTCCGTGCCCATTCTTTACGGCGTGACATTTGAACAAACCCCCATGGAGTGAAGTGCAGCTGGACGGGAGGAAGGCAGCAGGCTGGAAATGCTGGGTGCTGTTATTAGGGCAGCGGTGATTGACAAGGCGATTCACGCAAGTGGATGCTGCTGCCCGAGTATTGTCAGATGCGCCCAAGGATGAAAGGTGCTCCGAGCATGCAGAGTGCTGCTCTGAATTAGCATCAGCAGCCAAGGCAAAACGCTGTGTGTTGAGTCACAAAAATACTAACTTTATGGCTAGACAAACAGCCTGGTACAGGAAAGCACGCGCTGGAGGATGGGGCAGGTGCTGCATTGCTACTCAAACAAACGAAATCCTTCCCCCCTGCTCTTTCCTACACTTAGACTGCTTTTCCCCTCCTCGTCTTGCAAATTCTGAATGCTGCGTGCTACTGTCACCCCAGGCTCATTACCACTTCAAGTATGCAATGGGAAATTTGATTTAATTAACCACTAATAGAGAGTTAAGAAATTTAGCCCAGGAACCGATGAGTCCATGCAATCATGGCAGGTGGCTAATCTCTATTCATTTGAACTGACTTTGTGCCTGAATTTCTCAACAATCTGAGCTCAGGAGATTTGGAGGGGTAGGAAAAACAGCAATTGACAGTCCTGTCCCTCCCAAGAGACAGCAGCTTTTGCACCGTGCCCAGCAGAAACACTGCCACATCACTTGGCTGGTTTTCTACATCTTGCTGTTAGATGCAGAAGGAAAGGGAGAAGGGAAAGACCCTTAATCCAGAAAGGGTTAGAAAGCCCCTTAATCCATTGCCCTATGCACAGAGGAGCTTGTGAACACAGTTCTCTGCATCGCCTGCACCAGGGCAGGATCTCCCCATCTGCTCACAGCTGAAGCATGAGGAAGAGTGGTGCCCGCATGCAACTTTTAGAGACATTTCTCCACCTGAGAAAGGGGGATCTCCACTGGGCAGTCCCAGAAGGAGACAGCCCGTCCTCCCTTTGTCTTGGGGACTGGTGGACGGCTGCAGAGTTGGTCTTTGCCCACAGTAGAAAGGTAAATGCAGGCATGGCGTTTTCCAGGCTTGTGCTTCAGTGCTGCTCTTTGGACGCATGAGAAATATGAACGGGAAAAGATGATCTGAACTTCTTCAATCCGCCAAAAGAATTGAGTGCCAGGTCAGTTTGAGTGTGGGGGGAAGAGTTTGGGTCATTTCCTGTTTAAGTCTAACGGGGTCATCTACTTCTGATCTTTAAGATTTGAGAAGAAACGTAGAACATTGTGAACCAGTTGGGAATCCAACTCAAAGCTCCTTCCAAACCCCTCCATTAGTTTTTAAGACAGATGCTTTGCAGGATGAGTACTAGCCATGGGGTTAGAAGCTATAAATACAGTGTGCAAGACCTGCAGGCTGCTTTGCAGTTGAAGGCAGGGCTGCTTTTGTACTAGCTGCAAAGAATTCCTCCAAAGTTATATTCAAAGAAAAAACTTCCTTTCTTACCTGGGCTGTTAAGAATATTCTTTTCACAGAACATTTCTTTGACATTGTCCAGGTCAGGTGATTTATCCCATGCCCTGTGTTATGGTTGTGTATTGCCTTTTGCACTCTCTTTTTTTCTGGCCACACCCACTTTAAATAGCCTTTTGTACCTGATTAGTGAGAACCTGCTAAAATGAATGCTGACTGCTTTCCATGTTTATTCCTCTGAAGCATTAATTCAGTACAGAGAATCTCATCTCTCTGAAAAGAGGACAGATGCGACTTCTTCCCAGTAAATTGGTTCTGCAAATTTAATCTATTATTGTTTGATGGTTATCTATAACTTTATTTTAAAGGAATTGATTTTAACAATTTGGGAATGTCCACGCAGTCAGGGACAAATCTGTCTGTTTCTATCTTTTCCTTCTCTGCACTGCTGCGCTTTCCAGAGTCTCACAGGAAGCCAGTGTGACTCTAAACACACAAAGAAGTGCCTCAAGCTTGAAAAAACTTAGGCTCTAGGAAGCTCTCGCTTTGACAGGCCTGGGCTGGCACTATCTGGACAGAACTGTCATGTTTTGAGGAGTCTGACCAGTCTGAAAAACCAAGACCTCTTGGCTCAGAGTGACCCCTAAACACCGTGGAGGCAACGATCTCGCTCGGGGCTGTATCTTTTGCAGGAACCAAGCCCTTTTTTTCTACTCTGTTTCTTGTCTTTAAGCTAATTACTGATCCAGCGGTGTTGTGTCTTATCCCATAGCTGCTGAGTGTCCAAAAAGCATTTTACAGTAGACCTTGCCAGGAGCCTTCTAGTGATCCTTGCAGACCACAGCAAATGGATTCCTCTTCCCTATCCGCCTGTTGACCTCTGTGAAGTGGGGCTACCGCTTTCTTTACAAAGCCACTGTGACTGTCCTGCAGCCTTTCCAGGTCTAACCTTGCCCTCTTCTACTTCATTTCATATCAATTTGCCTGCTGCAACCCTCAGAATCCCCAGCGTGCAGACCCCTCTATACACTTGTATGCAAGTGTCCTTCTCAGTGCAGATATCTTAATACCCAACAGAGGTAACGAGCAACAAGGGAACAGAAACTGTAAACAGCAGTTTTCAATGCTTACTGGTCTTTCAGCTACTGCTCTCCAAACTGAGCTCTGCAGGCCTGGGGATCCACAGGCTGCTCTGAAGGAGTTTTCAGGAAGGTAGCTCGGAACATCATCGTACTGGCAGCAAGCTTAGATCAACTGGTCAGGGGCCTGTAAATGAAAAATGTCAAAAATCCACAAAACAAAATTACTCTACAGACCACTAAAAAGCAGCCATTTCCCCTCCCAGGGACTGGAATGTTTCTTTCTCTTCAATTATTTTAAGTCACATTTCTCAAAGGTGGCTTTCATGCAGTAACACCCTTTTCAAGATATGACACTAGATCTCATTGTCTTTTTAAGTCTTCAAGGTGGAGATTATTATATCACAGTGTATAAATGCACATAGTATCCAGCACAAAATGGCTTTGATCATGGCTGGGCCTTCATATCCTACCATGCAATCACAATTATAAAAATAGTATAGTTTATGAGATTAGAATCTGGCTGTTCTGATCCAGAATCTGGATTTGGCTGCTCACCCACAGCTCCTCAGGACAGGACAGAGCTGACCTGAGCCACGTGTGCTCACAGAGATGCTCAGGGAGCAAGAAGGCCGAACATTCCTGTGCTTGTATGGTATACCCAGAGCAGGGAGCAGCTGGGCAGCCACCACGGCCTGCCTGCCCACCGAGCAGCGCACTTCCATGGCTCATTACTCATCCAGAATATTTATAGAGCAGTCTGGCACACCCGCTGCTCGGGAGATGAATTGCCATAAGTCACCTCAGCCAAAAGAAAACAATTAAAGGAAACTGAAATGGGCAGGTTTTTATTTTTTTTTTTTTTGCTTTGCGTCTCACAGTTTCCCAGAGGAACTGGGGGTGCTAGGAGCTCCGCAGAGCCCTGGGTGGCAGCAGAGCCCTGCAGCTTCCTAGGGCAGCTCAGGCTCTTGTGCTTTCTGCAGCACCATTCCAGTGGCAAGGCTCAGTTGTTGGGTTCATGGATAGCGCTAATTGCTCATTGGGGCAAACTATATTAAACTAGGGAAAGTGCCTTACCGGGTGACTCAGTACAAACCATCTCAAAACGTTTCGCTGGGGTCTGTTCACTCCTTCGTGATGATCAGCCTCTACCAGCAATGGGATGGGCCAGAAAACAGATCTTCTGACCCATGAAAAATTCTTCTCCTCCAAATTAGGGAAATTCCCCTTCAAAGTAGGGAAACTAATCCCCCTGGAATAATCCACTCCTCAGAAAAGTTCCAGGTAATTTAATATGGAGGGGCAAAACCAATTTCCAATCAGCCCAATTTTTTTTCTTCTCCAAAAGGCAATTTCAGTTGTGCACATGTTTATCTGAAAATAATGTGAACTGAGGCAACTTCCAGACCCACCCAGACCAAACCTTGAGCCACACAGTCTCAACTGGATGCCACCCAGCAGGAGGTAGGAGCAGGCAACCTCCTGAGATCCCTTCCCACCTGGATTATCCCTTCCTTCCACGCTATCGATGTCTTCACATGACCTCAACAGCAGCACCATTTTCTGTGAGGAAATGCTACTGCATTTTTTGCAATTTAGGTCCCACATAAGAGGCACCCGAACTGCCTAAGTGCTTTTAATGTCTTTAGATTTGAGTTTTTCTGCCAGCACACCTTCTGTCCCCCCAAGATGGTCTGCAGCGTTTACACTGCTTGCCATCCCAACACCGCGCTCTGCACCAGAATTACAGAGCATGCCCACCCCCTCCGAGCCTCAGACTATCTTCTCTAGACGAAGCCCATTTAACCTCTTTCTCTTAATTGGCTCCATCAGGAAAATACTCACCCTTCCAGTCCTCCTGTTGATCATTAGTACCAGAACGAACGGCAGAAAAAAAAATAAAAATAAAGGCCCAGAGGCCTTCAGAAGCGGCACCCTGCTTCCTCCTGCCTTTGTGAAATGGCGGCTCAACTTCCCCCCCGCCCGGGCAGTCCCTCTGGTGACAGGGCCGAGGAGCGGCCACCGCCTGGCCCGGGCAGCCCCCGCACCCGCCGGGCCGTGAGGCGGCAGCTCCGTCCGAGGGGGCGCCCAACCGCCCCGCGCCGGTCCGAACCGGCTCCGGCCGCCCCCGAGGGGAGGCGCGAGGCGGCTGTGAGGGGAGCCGGCGCTGAGAAGGCGGGTGGGGCGGCCGGAGCTGTGGCAGGGACACTCGTGAGGGACAGCCCATCGCAGCCTGCGGTGACCCACGCCGGGGCAGGGACACCCCCGAGGGGCTGCAGCCAGCAGTGACCCACACCAGAGCACAGACACCCCGAGGGACCACGGCCGGCGGGAGGACACGCTGGTACCGGGACACCCCTGCGAGGTCCGGGCTGCTGAGAAACCCCGGTAAGGTGGCCAGAGCGGCGGAAAGAGACCCGTGAGGGGCACGGCCCCTGCCCTGAGCCGCCTCGGCCCCGTGAAGCGCCGGGTCGGGCCGGGTGTAGGGCTGGGTCTCGGGGGAGGAGGCACCGGGAAGGCGGGAGGAGAGCGTGAGTGAAGCTGGGCTTGGGGAGGAAAGGTGCTCCCCTAAGGGTTTAATTATGTGTGTTCTCTTCTTCGCAAAGCAGAGCAGTCGTCAAAATTTGGTGCTAATTGGTAGTAAATTAGATTAACTAAAAATTCCTCCAGTTGAGACTGTTCTGGCGGTGACACCTCGTTAACCTGGCCACTCCGTTACCATGCAAACGGGAGTTTGTTTTATTTTTCCAACGAATAACTTATCACGGGAAGGTCATTTTCCCAGCTGGACGTGAGGACTCCACTGACCTCGGTATAAGGACGGTAATTTGCCCTCCCTGGGGAGATGGGAACTGAGAGAAGTTATCAGGGACAGCGAGAAAACCTGCCTGGGTGGTGGAAAGGTGGGAATGGCTCGAAGCATCCAGCAGGTTTTGTGGAGTTTTGCATTAATACGGCTGTCGGCGTCTCCAGGACGGTGCTCCTTGCTCTCATCTGCTCACCCACAGGAACTGCCTTGCTGCTCTTGCAGTGGAGTTTTAACTGATTGTCGCCCCGGGGGCGACTGAGTAAAGCAAAGATGCTTCTGTGGCGGGGGAAGAATGGGGACAGGAGATATTCGTGGCAGTGAAAATAGCAGAAGTCTCAGCTTTCTTTGAAGAGCAGCACCTTTGCAAGAACGAACACCACCATAGTCTGCAATTCCGCGCACCGCCGGGGTGCGGTTACTGGCTGGCGTGGCCGGGTGGTGGTTCTGGCGAGTCCTCTGCTGGAGGAGGGCCACCGCTGCAATCTGGCCGGGGGCCACTAGGTGGTTCCCAACAGCCGTGGAAACTCGGGCCACGGCCTCCCTTGAGTGGGCACCCAGCTGAAGGGTGCCGCTGGGCAGGGGGTAGGGACGTGCAAAGGGGCCAGTGGAGGCTCGATGTGTGAGAGGAGAAGAGACAAACTGGAAATCCTCAATGGCTCTACTAGGTCCTCCTTTTTGAAGGTTTTTCTAATTTATTTGAAACCACTGCAGTTGTGGAGCTGTTTGGAAGCAAAGACTGGAAAATGCCTTCCAAAGACATCACTAAATAAATGGCAAGGAGGCAACTGGTGCTCCCCCATGCATGCGTGTCCCGGGTTTCTTACGTGGAAAAAGGGCAACAGAATAGCATTACTCATGTTTCCCATCACACCTGTAGCACCTCGTTCCTGAAACAAAAGGGATCTTGCCGTCTCATTAGCCAGGGAGATGGCCTGGGATTTTGCAGGACCTGCAGTGAGTGTAGGACACGCTGTGACAGACGGAGGAGGCTGGTGGAGGGGTGAGGGCTGAGACCTGGCTTCTGGCTTTGAACTCCTGCCTTTGCCATCAATGTCCTCTTTGACCTTGGTAGTGGCACTTAGCTTCTCAGTGCCTCGGTTCCTCCCGGTGAAATGGGAACACGCAGGGGAGGTCCTAATGCCTTTTACATGGTGGTGAACTCATCGAGCAGGCACAGTATACTCCTGTAGCTCTCGTGCTGGGCTTAGTGCTGGTATTTGATGGGAGGGAGTAAAGAAGAAGTAGCCAGACTCTTCTCTGTGGTGCACAAATTGAAATACAGGAAATTTTGTTTGAACATGAGAAGGATTTTATTTACTATGAGGGTAGGCGAGCACTGGAACAGGCTGCCGGGGTCAGTTGCGGAGGTAGTATGGGTGTACATGCAGGCAGGCATTCTTTCAGGTTTTCAAAACCTGACTGGACAGGCCCCTGAGCAACCTACTGTAGAGCAGAGAGGTTGGACTAGGTCATCTCCAGAGCTTCTTGCCGTCAGCTGTTCTCTGAGTCTGTGATTCATCCCTGCAGGTCCTGCTTCAGTGCAGGAGAAATAACTCTAGTCTCTTCTGAGGTGACCCTGAAAGAAGAACCAGGCAGGTTCTGTCCTCTCTGGAAGAACCTCTCTGTGAAGAGGTGCATGTAATGCACCCAGGAGGATGTGTGCCATGTGGTGGTAGGTGGTCGGGGGAGTGTGTGTGTGACATAGTGTCATCACCACTCACTGTGTGAAGTGGGGGCTCTGCACAGAGTCAGTTCCCCTGCACGCCCAATAGCCTGTTTTTTGCTGGACTCTGTGGCCATAGGGCTTCATTTGCACAGAGCTGTCATTCCAGACAGAAGCTTTTTTGGGGGGTAAATCTGAAGCTCTTGGTTCTCAGTGCAAAAAATGCTGTCTCTGCTGGGGAGTTGGTCTGTCATATTGTCCATGGCTCGGGGTGGCTGGGCCTCTGTTCCTTTCAGCCTTGAAATCTGCCGGTAAATGAGATCCTGCCCCAACTCTCTCCTCTCATCCTTGCCCCTGAAACATCTTACTGCATACTCTGGGGGGATATTTGGGATCCCATGTCAATCCAACTCAATTGGTTTGTTTACACTGAGCAAGATATTTGAGTTCACTCCCTGAGTCACCTTCTGTGGGCAGAGGAAATGTGAGCACTGAAACGTCAGTGCTGGAGACTGAAGTCACATATGACCTTAAGTAAAAGGTGTAAATAGCCTTGCTTCCCACTCCTTGTGTCAACAGCGACAGAAACCAAGACTCCCACTCTCTGGAAGAGTTAAAAACTTCTCAAAACCTCAGGCCTGTGAGTCTCACTCTGTTTCTGTGTGTGTTTCTAAGCCCTCTCAGTGTTCTGGCACATGTCCCGCTGCCTTTGTCATTTTGGGGGCAAGGTGCTGCCTGTGAACCCCTCTATTTGCCCTGGAGATCAGGCCAGAAGCACAGCCCCTGTGTGCCAGGTCCTGAACAAACAGGTGAGCTGTGCTTCTGTATGCAGTCAGAGCATTCAGCTGCATTCTGTATGCTGCAGCATTTATAGTATTTAAGCTCACTTTTATTCAGGGTATCAATAGGTGTGGCCATAGCAACCTGTCTGAGCCACCTGAGGCCCTGGGATGAACTGGGATCAGTAACCATAGGAGATCCATGCTGAAGCAGGCCTCTTGCCATTGGCTTGTGAAGGCTAGATTAAAGGTAAAGGTAGTCTAAAGGCAGATCAGTGGTACTTTGGGTCTGTCTGTGCTTGTGCCACAGTGACCACAGAGCAAGGCTGTCCCTGGCTCAAGAAAAAAGGATGTTTCTTACAATGATCTTTTTCTCCGTCCCTTCTCTGCTCTCTTTCAATCCTCCTCTCCCCTTGCTCTCTCCCATGGCCTTTGTCCTTCATATTTCTCCATTTTGGATGATATTTCTCGGATGCAGGACTGACCCCAAAGCCTTTTTCCAGGAGAATCAGGTCATCAGAGAAAGGCACTCCATAAACTTGTCCCCAACACCCCTGGTTCTGCTTTTGCTTTCTCAGTGCAGCTTCCCCGCATCCCTGAACTGAGGTCAATGTGCAGTCTGATACCCATTGATGCTGGGAAGAGCCCCATCTGCTTTTGCTGTTAACTCTGAATGGAGAAGGGTTGTGCTCACTGCTTGTTTAATTATGCCTGAATAAAAAATCTCCTTGGGACCATTTTGTGAAGGACACTTTACAAATGTTTTGTGTTATTATTGTAATAATTTAGCGGGAGTTACACATGCATGGAGAGAAGAATAGACCTGACCGGTGCCGGTTTGCGGGTTTTGGAGAGTTGCCAGTTGCTGCCATAGAAAACAAAAAGGGCATGTTGCCCTCCAGAGCTGTGGTCTCATCTAGTGAGGGGCCTTCGCTGGTCTCCACGATGCTGGTGGTTTGGTTCGGGATGCTCTTCACTGCAAACCACAGCTCAGGTATCCCAGGACAGTGCCAGTGCACAACTGCCATGTCCAGTTTGGGGAGTGATAGAGGTGTCTTGCAGTTTGCTTCCCGTTAGGGGAAGTCGTGATGCCAATGTTCAGTGGGTTCCCCTTGTATCAGAAATGTCATCTTTAGCAAGAGGAGTGTGAACAGTTGCTCAAGTCTGTCAATTCATTGCAGCAGCTTTCACCAATTGCTTTCCTCATTTATTTATAATTTTGAATGGTGGTGGGGCTACCTGGAGAGCCCCACTGAGGGCTAATAAATGCAAAATGCCATAGCAGGTATTTAGAAACAGGGAAAATGTAGAGATTGAGAAAATACTCTCAGCTGAAAAAGTCTGGAGGCTGGGAGGTTAGTAGGGAAAGCATCATATCTGCTTGCCCCTCTCTTGCTTTTTCCTTTATAAGGGCGGAGTTAGAGAGAGGGTGCTCAGTGAAAAAACTCTTGGTCTGAACCAGTACTACCATTTCTCTGTTCTTCTGTTACCTGTCACTGGGGAACACAGCATTTACCAAAGGTGGCTGAGAAACCGCTGATAAAGGAAGTTCTTGTAAGAAGAGAACTGTCTCGTGGAGACAGTTTTTATGTAGGTGACGTTTCTTGGTGGGGAAGGCTGGGATGTTTCAAAGCTGTTGTCCAAGGGTGCTTGGCCAAACACCCTTAACCTGTTGTAGTGTTCAAAGAAGAAAGGTCTCTGTGATGCACTATCAAATAGGTATCACATCACCACCCTCCCTGACCTGGGCTTGGGTCTCACTGTGAGAGTCTTTTCTGGCCCGTGGCACCCAAGGGACCTGCCCGTAAGTGGGAAATGAACTGTCTTCACAGACAATCCAAGCAGAATGACCTTAGGGACAAAGTCATCTGTGGCATGAAAAATAGGTATTTGGTGTTTACTGTAAGTTCTGGTAAAAGGAAAGAAGACGTTTTTACGCCCTCAAAACATTCATTCAATGCAGACCGTCCTCTCAGTACTGTGTGTTTTTCCCTCTTAAAATTTTCTAAAGTAAATTTGAAGGCAATATCTAAGTAAAAATGCAGTAGAAAGAGGGAAATGTTTATTTCCAAGGTTTTCCTAAATATTTTTGTGGTTTTCGCTTGAATAAACA
The DNA here is from genome assembly GCF_964106895.1 of Numenius arquata. Taxonomy (NCBI): domain Eukaryota; kingdom Metazoa; phylum Chordata; class Aves; order Charadriiformes; family Scolopacidae; genus Numenius; species Numenius arquata. The sequence goes on from NC_133596.1 coordinate 2,610,287, forward strand.
ACCTAGTAAGCATTTGTGAAATACACCAGGGTCACCAGGTGCTTCATCTGATTCACGATAAGGCTGCAGCTATAAAGAATGTTAACAGCAATAGTAACTTGATCAGTAAAGCTTGAAAGCGGTGTTAAGATATCAAATAAAAGAGTGAGTTGAACGGACTTAGCATGGGCATGAGGTTCCGTGTAAGAGTCATGTCAGCATTTTGTCTTGTGACTGTAGAAGACAGAAAAATCTTGCGGTTTTTTATTTTTTGTTAGGGAACAGAAAGCTGGACTGGGACAGAGGCAAGAATATTTTCTTTGAAGCATTCTGCTGCTTCTCTGCAAAGTGATTCTAAGTAAGAGTGTCCCCGGAAATGCCTGGATTTCTTCTACAGATTAAAAGTACATGGAGATGGAGGATAAAAGGGGCGTTAGCAATTAGCTCTGGTGATAAGTTTAGCTGCTAGAAAAGTTGGACTAGCGAAGAAGAACTATTAATTGAAATCCCCAGTTAATATAGAACTGTCAATAATGAATGCATAATGGAGAAAGTGCATTTAATTTTTAATTATTGCCAGCCCCTTCCAAACAAATACGGTGTGTTAAATCTCCCTGTCACCTTCACCCATGCAAAGGGTGTTTGATGGAAGTCTTCATTAACCCCAGGTCTGCTCATGGCATCCTGCCAGGCCATTAGCTGGTTACTTAACAATAGCAATGACTGGCACTTGGCAAGGAAAAGCCCAGGCGGATGTTGCCAGGTCCGGGACGTGGCAGGAATTAACTCGGTGGGATCATTGTAGGAAGGGACTGAAATCCCTTGACTGAGCTCTCTGACTTGGTGAGGTCTGGACTCCTAATGCATCTGATGTGTGTTGGTGTCCTTGGGGGTTAATGTAGTACAGAGTCCCCATCGAAATCACTGTTGGTTCAGGGGTCCCCTCTGCAGGATAACCTCCAGGGCAGTCATAGCAGGTCAGCTAAATAAGTGAAATCCCAATTTGTCTTCTATAAATTGAAGAGTATGCATATGCATTCAGTATTGAGTAGTGGGGTGTGGGCTGAATGAACTGCTTCAATCTTGAATGGGAGTGTTCACACAGGGACCTGAACCTGTGCGCAGACCACATTTAATGAGTCCATTTAGGATCTGACCAGGAATCTTCTACTGGAAGCCAATTTGGGAAGAAAATCCCACAGGCTTCTGGTGAATCATAACTGGCCTGGGATTTCTGCCTCCTCCAAAGCACATCTCCAGACAGACAGCGCTTACTGGGCATGTTAACCCAGATGGAATAATCATGATAACGGCAGGCATTGTGGGAGACTGAATTCTGCTTTTCTGCTGATACAAATCAGTACTGATTCTCCCAGCTTTGGTGGTATTAACAATGTGAAACTAGTGGAAGCTGAGTCAAAATCGGTCTGTGCTTCTCCATTGAAAATGTGAACGGAGGCAAGCAAGGAGTCCTGACTTTACAGGAGCACTGACTCATGGAGAGTTGGCAGGACTTTATGCTTGGGATGGGTGTGAGGGAAGGGTTTATAGCTCTGAAAAGTCACCTTCTCTTAACGCTTGTCCCAAATGTGTCCCAACACTTACTATTTTTAGAGTCTTGCTCTCAAATGAGTTTGCCTAGGGACAGCCTTCTGGGGATTCAATTAAACTCTAGAATAAAATAAACACTATCCCATAGCAAGGGCTTGAATGCTAAGCAGAGTCATTATTTGAACAAAGTAGGGCTGTAAGTTTCAGTGTTTAAATGTCCTCTATTTTCATCAGCTAGGAGTCAGAGACAAGTGAGGATGGGAAAACCCTGTTCATTAACCCAGCTCATCCACTCCCATAGCCTCGCCACTGCTGCTCTGAAGTGATCAAAACACCTTAAGGGCATTTCCTTTGGAAACAATTCTACATTTTAGTGACTGAGTTTGAAGTAACTGAAACATCTCCTGCTCTTTTTCAGATGATAAACCAACTGTGTTTGTATGGGCAATGCAGTGACGAAGAGACCTGGGCTACAGTGCTATTTGTCTGTTGAGTGACCTTAGGCAAGCTCCTGCCTTTGTTTTTCCTTGGTGCAGCGTGATCCAACAGTCATCCCATGGGCCAAGTCTCTTAGATGCTTCTGTCCAGATTTGTGTTTTTGGTTTTTTTGTTCCTGGAGAAGGGAAGTGATTGTCTCAGCATGAGGAGATGTTGGGTGAGTTACTGCAATAGTGCCATACTCCAAAAGTGGAGGAATCCCCAAATTCACATCTCGCCCCAGAGCTACTGTGTCTGGAGGACCAGATTTAGATTCTGGGGAAAAAGAAGTTCACGGAGATATGTTTGACAGTGTCCAGTGCAGTGCAGCTGCAGTTTACGTGAAGTCTCCCCAAAATCTTATCAGAAATTCTGATCTGGTGTAAATTCTGGGTGATTCAAATTCAGCTGAAGCTGGGTTTGCAGCTGGTTTGTAGGTACTAACGTAGGCCAAACACAACTGCTACTCTTTGGAGGCTTCTGCCAGCAGTCTAAGCCCGAGAGCAGCTTGCAAGGTGTGTGGAGTCAGCCTTCTGCTCCCCTGAGCACGGGGAGGCTCCAGATGGGTATTGTGTCCAGTTCGGGGCACTGAACTTCAAGAGTGATGGAGACCAATTAACCGAGGAAACTGCAGAGGAGACTGATAAAATGATCAAGAGGTCTGGAAAACCGGCTGACAGGGTAGAGAGAAATAATTGGGTTGTGTAGTTCAGAGAAGAGAAAACTAAGTGATAATAGCCCTAATGCACAAAAGGTGGGTGCAAGGAGGAGACTGATGCCTTCTTCACATCTGCTGTGGGTAGGAAATCACAGGCAGAGTCTGCAACAAACAAGATCCAAGTGAAACATAAAGCAAACTTTTGTGGAAGAGATGATAAAGAAAACCCTGGAAGAAGGAGGAGGAGTGAGTGAGTGAAGTCTGCAGGTTAAACAAATACCTGGCAGGAAGGGTGTGCAGAGCTCCTGCTGTCCTGGGACAGGAGGGTGGACTCAACAACACACATCACACCCATTTTAAACTGACCCCAATGACATAGGTGCACAGGAAAACATCCACAAACATACACAGCTGGCTGTACACATGCATGCACACACTGCCTTTGCTCCCCCCCCCCCCCCCCCCCCCGCCCCCCAAATATATGCATGCAAATGGTTTTAGAAAGCAGGGATCTGTCATTAGCTATCTCCCTGTCAAGTTCTTCTGGGTGACGCGGCCTCATTAATTGTAATGCTTATTCTAATAGTGTAACTGTCTTAGAACAGATTTTCTCAGGAGCCAATTCACACTGCTCAGTCAAGTAGCAGTCTTAGCAGCTCTCTTTTGTTGAGATGCTACTTTTTATTTATGTCTCTCAGTCTAAAAGAAGCTAAAATAAAAATTGTGAAGATTTTTTAATCCAGTTTTGCTGTCGCCTGTTACTGCTACTACACAAAACCTCGGGTGCATCCATTCCTCCAGATGACAGCCAATCCCTTTCTCCTCGCTTTTGAAGCAAAAGCAGTTGAGGTAAGTTTGGAGTTTGAGAGGAAGCATCAGTGTTTGAAGGAGATGTCCCTGGAATGGAATGGTACAGAGCACCTGAGGACCTTGCTCTCTTCTTGGGCAGATAGCCCTGTTTTGCATTGTGGTCAATTAAAATCAGTGTTTTCTGTGGGGATCTATGAATTTTGGAAACAGTTGAACTGGAAGGATTTCTTGGGTCTGGGTCCAGTCTGTACAAATAGAAGTCTAAAGCCTAGATGGTCTAATAAATTGCTATTTCAATTTGTTATATGACAGCCTGGGAAGGCCAGACCTTACATACTTCTTTCTTGGCCTTGGAGAAGAGAGAAGGGATTGGAGAGAGAGAGTGTGATTTTTAGTGTTTGGGCAGGAATGGGACTAAGCAGGTACTGAGTCTATCCTTGTGGATTTTCTATATGTTAATATTGATCACCTCTTCCATTCCCCTCCCTGTTTGCCATGCACTTATCTTAGTACATAAAAACAAGTATATTCCTTTTTCACAGAAACTTTCCTAAGTTTTGAATCCACCGCACTTCTAGTACGGGTCAGTTTATGAAATCACAGCATTTTCTGCAGGATTTAAACATCTTTTCTTTTCCTAACGCAGTTGGGGTGTTGGTTGGTTTTGGTTTTAATTGCTGTACTCCAGCAGCGCCTGTGCTGCTGCAGAGGTGAGCAGATGCAGGGAGGGTTGCAGAGGTGCTGCGGTGGCGTTGGCAGCTTGCAGTCCCTCGTTTGGGACATCTGCAGGGATGTCATTTCACAGAGGCTTTTTCTGGAGTAGTGTCTGCGCACTTGGTGATTAAACCCAGCACACAGACTGGGCTCAGCAGCGCCCAGTCAAGGTTACAACTGGTTGAATGAGAACAGAATTTAGCTCCCAGGCTTTTGTTTTGGTCACCCTCTTACTTTGATTTCTGTTCCCAGTTTTAGGGCTCACTGGGCTCCCAGAGCACTGTACTGGCTAGGAGTTGGACTGGGCCTATAGTGATTTTTTTCTGGTTCACATTTTACTGTTTTCTAAAGGTGTGAGTGACACAGCATGCCGTGAACATGTTGCATATGGAAATAAAGCCAATGCTAAATAATAGATCACTTCTTTCCACACTTCTCTTACATTATTAATTTTTTGTATTACACAATTTTTTAGCGATTTCCTTTTTAAACCAAGAATTTTGGGACCCCTTGTGGATGAATTCAAGGGGCACATCACGGCCTCATGTCAGTACTGATGCAATTAAAGGCAAGATTCCCAGCAGGGTGGAGAGCGAAGCAAGTTGGAGAGTGGAAAGGAGCCGACAGCCCAGCAGCCTGTCACGCCTCCAGTGAGACTCTGCGCTCCTGTCCGTTAAACGGGTGTTGGCACTTAGGAATAAGTCTGGAGTAAGCATCATCTTGTTCAGAAAACATAGTCTCACTCCTCCTCTTTCACACCAAAACCACTTTGCTGTCCTCGTGAAAGAGCGAGCTCTGGTCCTTGCACCCAGACTGGGGTTTCTGTGCCAGCCCTGGAGTGTAGCCCCTGAAACTCACTGTCCTGAGTTCAGTGTCTTGCTTCCCTCACCACTGTAATGAGTTGGTCCATACTATGCTGGGTCTCGGGGACTGAATGTGTGCTTAGCATGGAAGACTGGAGCCCTGGAACAAAACACAAAGGGAACCAGTTTGATAACATCAGTGTGCCCACTGGTGTGCTGACTTTAACGACTAGAAGAGAGTGGTCCGTTTTAACGTGGAATGCATCTCACTGCTTTGGTATCTAAAAGATAAATAAAAACCACGAAACGCTCTTTCAAGATCTTTTTTATGTTCAATGGAGAGAAATGAGGTCCTCAAGGGTGATTCACTGGGCCTGACTTAGCAGTGTGTTTTGGGAAGGAATGACTCACTTTTCTCTCCCCTGGCTATAAAGGGGGCATAGAGTGACTAGATCAGTCTTAGACATCTAACTTTTAGACCTCTGAAGTCAGAGCCCCTACTTGTCCTTTTAATGAACATGAAGGCTTTACTTCCAGGCAAAGACCCACCCCGGGGCTGAAGATGTCAGCCTCCACTGGGAGTTTACTGCAAGATCCGTCGCCCTCCACGTGAAATGCAACATGCTTCCCAACTTCACCGAGAATTTAAATGCAATGGGAAGCTTCATCTCTTTTCATCTGCCTGTTTCATTCCGTTCCCCTCCTTTGCCAGAAGCAGGCTCTCAGCCGAGACCCCCGCAGGGCTCCGATGGGTCTGTTCAGTCACGAGCTGACACTGAACAGTCGCTCTTCGACTCTGTAGCAAAGGTGCCCAAGTGAATTTACAGGTTTTATGCTAGTGGTTTTTCCCAAGCTTGCTCGAGGAGTTACAAGTTTGATTGATGACTTCTTTCCTTGTCCCTGGAGCGCAGAGATTTGCTGTGTTTCTGGACACAGCTTTCGTTACTCTGTGGGTCCAGTACGGATACGCTCCTCTGTACAGCAGAGAGCTTGCGGGAGGGCACAGAAAAAGGGCAAAGGGACAATGTGGTGAAGGCAGGACAGGCAGCAGGGGTGGCTGCTGGCAGCGAGAGCTGTAAATGCCACGTCAGGGCACAGCCCAACTTAGGTTGTGCTTTCTGACATGGAAGGGAAATTCTCTGTGCCAGCAAGTGCCTGGCCTGGGCTGTTGGTACCTTGTTGCTAGCACCACCACTTAGTTATTTTCTTGCCCTTTCATCATCTTCCATTTGAAGTGTCTGAATGTTACAGCGCTACAGAAAACAGTCAAGGGACAATAAGACTCTTTAGCCCCTCCAAAACAGGAGGGGCAGCAGGATCTCACCATAAAAACCCCAATACTGGAGACAACAGCAGGGAAATCTGAGCTCATATTGACTGTGTCCGTGTAGAAGAGCCAAAGAGAGAGAACAAATAAATGAAATATGCTTTAAGGATTGTGCTTGAAGACTAGTATTGGAGTTAACATGAACACAGTAGATCTGACATTTAATTCCCTACCAAAAAGGTGCTGTTTGTGCCCCCGACCTTTCACTGCTGCCCTCTTTAATCCAGAAATGCCGAGGTGGTGTGGCTCGCTGAAGCTCCCAGTGGCAGAGCTGGGGCATTTGATGTCTCTTCTGTCTGGCTGAAGATGGAGATACGGTTCACTTCTGCCAGACAGTGAACATAGATCCGAATGAGGCTCAAATCCCTGCACTGCAGTATGTCCTCTGTTTCTGCGTCTCTTAAATGGAGATAATTAGCCTTTCCTGCTTGCATAAAGCACATAGAAATAACATAAAAGCAAAGCTCCATTTTCAAATTAAATGCTATTATTAACATCTAGTGTTTGATGGATGATTATGGTGTTACAACAACATAAATACTTCTCTAGGGGCATTTGGCCAGTGATGTCCTAGGATGCTTTGCAGTTCCAACCTGATTAAAAATGAAATTCTATTACACATCTCTGAAGAGATTCAAACCATTGAATAGCAATTGGAAGGAGATTCTGCCAACTGTGAGGCATAAATACTGACAGTTCCAGCTACAAATGTTTCCAGTTTTGTTTTATTTTATTTTTTGGTAGGACAAACTTATAAATTAGAAGGATGTGCCTCAAGAACAGCCTGGGAACATAAAAAGAAAGTAAATGACAAAGAAGTTCCAGAGCTAGACTATTACAGCACTATAGCGTGGGCAAGCAGGAGCTTTTTAAAAATCAATAAGAAATGTCACTGGCAACCAGAGTAGATTTCAGCACCAGGGTAGGCACATCAAAAGGGGCTGAGAAAAGTATCGCAAGAGTTTGAAAGAAATGTGTATGTGCAGAAATAACATCTGTGAACGGTGATTTTTCTTGGTGGCTGGAACAGTGAGGTGTAAGGCATTAGTAGTGGAAACAGCTCTTTGTATCCAGCTGTTGTCAGGCTGAGGTTGGCTCACAGCTTCCTCACTCCTAGGCAGGGATGTTCATCTCAAGCCTGAGGAACTCAGTAGCCAGCATCCATTGATTTCAGTAGGGTTTGGTTCCTTGACTGTTGATTCCAATAAAAAAGCCAAATTCCCTAAAATTCTGCACTGCATGATACATAAGCAGCAATCCGCAAATCACAGAGCTGATAGGGGTAAAGGAGATAAGAACTTGATAGCCTGAACTCAAACAGCTCTCATTTCTTTAAAACTACGTTTCTTGCAGATTAGTCCACAGGTAACCCATAACCTTCAGTAACCCCCCCAAAAATCAGAGAAATGCAGCTATTGTGATGGGTTGATGGTTGGACTCCATGATCTGTCCCTTCCAACCTAGACAATGCTATGATTCTATTGGGGCAGAAATAACCGGTTGTGCAGAATTAGGAGAGGAAAGCAGTCTCAGAAATAGGAAACAAATAGGAAGCAGGGGGAGGAATTTAGGAACAGGGAAGCTATAGGTGCAGAAGCGATTTGGAGAAAAATATTATCTCTCCACATCTTGGACCTACCATGCTTCTGTATGTGTGTATATGTATGTATTTATTTTTATATTATGTATTATGTATGTATATATTACAGAAAATCCCTGGTTTATAGGCATGCAAATAGGGCAAGCATCTGCATTGCCCCAGCACTAGCCAGGAGCCCCCAGCGTGGCAGAGCGGCCTGTGATCCCGCCGTGGCAGGGGAGTTAACGGGACCCTCTGCCTGGTCTCAGGCCACGCTGACTGACAGCACGGGGACGGCTGGCGGAGCTCAGCGCATGACCAGGTATCAGTCCTGGTAGCAGCCTTTCTCTTCTCATGGCAAAACCTCTTTTGTTTATTTCCCTAATTAGGCTCAGGAGTCTTCGTGAAGAGGAAAAGAGCTGTCTGCTAAGGCGGGATAAGAGGAGTTATTTCATATTCCCAGAGCTGGGATGAGACTAAAACTCTTTATGAGATCTTGATGCTTTGTGTTCATTTCCAAGAAAACCCCATAGACATTATAAGCACGGCTTTGGTTGTTTTTATCACACATGGCAGAAAAGTTAAATATATAATGAGATGATTTAAATACCTCAGATTTTTAGGAAGTTTAAAATTTAGATCTGGGTACAGATTTAAATGGAACTTTAGCAGTAGTGGGAAATGTTCAGATTTTTTTTCCGCTTGTCATTTCTCATCTTTATGCAACTCCTCTTGCATCAAGCCAGACTCGGAAACAGGAATGTCAATAAGGAATCATTTTCTCTTGAGGTTTCTGCCCCATTTTCACAGACTTGCAAAATCTCCATAGGTTCATTAAACAGCCAAACACCAGTTTGCAGAGCATCGTTACAAATTTGGGGGGATTCAGCAAATGCATAAAGCTTCAGTTCTCATTGTTTCCATAATTATCTGTTTCACGTTTGCTTTATAAAATTCAGGCCTCTTTTCTTTAAGACACATTTTTATTTTCAAATACAATACTGTTGAAATACAACCTGCACCTTTAGAGTAAATATTCAGTCCTGAACTGTATCTTTATCTTCAGCAAGTAACATAAGAAAACAGAAGAAACCTCTGAAACTATAAGATAAAGCCTTTGAAAAATAATGAAAAAAAAAATAAAATCCACAAAACTTCAACAATAAACAACCAATGCGATATGTTTTGATGTAAAGTTTCATTGAAAATTGGAATTATTCTCTGAAAGTCCAAACAGTGGTTTTTTGTCTTTAAAAATTACAATTACCTTGGTCACCAAGGATCTCCCCAATATATTTACTTGTTGTTATTTGCTTATTATTAAAAGAACATCACTTTGAACAGACCGATGCCATTTAAATTGCAGATGTATTTTTTGTTACCTGTGCGATGTTGATGGTCCCAAGTGCAGCTGTGCAAAATGGCTTGGATGAATGACACTTACTCTACTCTGTTTCAGCACCAAGTTGCATCATATGGGAAAGAAAAATTGCTTGTAACGGGCACAGACAACATGCCTCAGTTTCCTAAACTGCAGAATGATGATAAGGGTAATGACTTTTTTGTTCAGCTGAGCAATAATGACTAGATATTAAGATTGTGCTTTTATTTCTGTACTGCAATAACTAGACCGGCTTAAGGGTGAACAACCTCATCCCACAGCAGAACTGCCTAATAGAAGGTGGGGGGGGGTTATGCTCATTTTCTGTGGGAATAGCTGTGGTCTGATGAAGCATGTGCACAAGACAGGACTGTAGCCACAGCAGGGATGGTGTACTACGTGTTTCTATTGGTACAAGTGGTGTGCTCTGTTTTGCATTGTAAAAATGTTCTGAAGTGAAATCCTGGCTCCTGGAAGTCAGTGGGAGATTCACTATTCACTCCCCACGCAGGCAGGAATTCCCCCGAGGCCCTCCTCTAAGGGGGTATTTGTTAATTTAGAAGCAACCCAGTGTTAATGAGTGGAATTAATCCTTTGGTGGAGGTAAAATCTCAGGATTTTAGGATTGAAGAAGGAAGAACCGTCCCTTACAGTTTGACGTCTACACACTGAGCCTTTGACAGCTCAAGCCGAGAGTTGGTGGAGACACTTTTTTTCTTTAATGGCTTGTTATAGAGGCAGGTCACACAGTCTTTGGCTTCAGAAAATAAGAAGCCTCCATGTGCACAAGCAGCACAGGCAGGGACTCTCCAGCAGTTGCCTTAGTCTTAGTCCTTTTCATCAACACCTGGTTCCTTGACTTCATCTAGAGGCGCTTGTTTATTTGGGTTGGCTCTTTTCATTGGCATTTGGTTGATAAGTAGCTGCACAAGGGAAAGAAAAGCCAGTCCCTGGCACGGCACTGTTGTGATTCAGCAAATGCACGGAGCAACAGCCAACGCTGTGAGCATGATTATGTCTCCTTTGGGAGCAGAGGAGCCACATACACATGTGCATATGTGTTTGTATATCTTTACAGATTGGCACACGCAGATAAACAGAAGTGTGCCTACACATTTTCGTGTGCGTGCAGAAACCTGGAGGGTAAACTGCTGCAGAGGACCAGCCTGCTCCTTCCTCACCCAGCAGATGAGAAGCAGGATCAGAAGCTGTATCTCTCCTTGTGGAAGCTTGTCGTGTCTCTGCCCAGTGCAGTCTCCACTTCTTAAAATGTATTGTCCCTTCTCTAAGATTAACAGCTCATGGACTTACAGCGTGGATGCAGTAAAGTTCTTCCTGTATTTTCTGCCCAGTATGCTTAAATGTTGCTTTATCTCAGAAGACTGATATCCAGTAGATAGGAGGTTAAATCAGGAATCAACAATTGTCCCAGGGAAAATAAAATAGGACACAAGTTCTTTATTTTGGTAAAGATTTTGATTAAGAAAATAGCACGTGTTCACATTGCTTTTGCTTTCCTTATTCTGGGAACCGTGCAGCCCATTTGCAATTAAATTGAGTCTAGTTACCTTCCAAAGTGAAGGAAGCTGTTCTGAAAATTAGTAGTATGAGTCTCTCTACCTTTTGACAAATTATTTTCTAATGAAAAACATCTGCTCAGGCTAAGAAGGTTCACTCGTCTTTACTTCCGCCTCATGCAAATAGTTTTTATTTTGCATATTGCAAAAAAGTGCTTTGGTCATATAGCCAAAAGGGAAAGGAAGGTATTGATAAATGCAGCGATGCTGTGAGTGGAATATGATTCTCCCCCCCACCTTTAATTATTCTTTTTCTTTATAACAGGTGTAATGAGCACAACACCTGATGGCTAATGATAATCCAGATGGCTTGGAATTATATCTCCATATGCTGCATGATTTAATGCAGAATAAGGCTGAAGTTAACTCCATGTGGGTTGAAGAAACAAACCCCGGGGTTTGTTTTGGAGGTTTATTTTGGCAAAGGAGGAAGCCTTCTCGATGGGGGGAAGGCTGTGGACATTGTCTACCTGGACTTTGGTAAGGCCTTTGACACCGTCCCCCACAGCGTTCTCCTGGAGAAGCTGGCAAACCATGGCATAGACAAGTGTACTCTTCACTGGGTAAAAAACTGGCTGGATGGCCGTGCCCAGAGAGCTGTAATTAATGGGGGGAAATCCAGTTGGTGGCCGGTCACCAGTGGTGTCCCTCAGGGCTCAGTTTTGGGGCCAGTCGTGTTTAATATCTTTATTGATGATCTAGATAAGGGGATTGAGTGCACCCTCATTAAGTTTGCAGATGACACCAAACTAGGTGGGAGTGTTCTACTTGAGGGTTGGAAGGCTCTACAGAGGGACCTGGACAGGTTGGATCAATGGGCCAAGGCCAATGGGATGAGGTTTAATAAGGCCAAGTGAGGGGTCCTGCATTTTGGTCACAACAACCCCAGGCAACGCTACAGGCTTGGGGAAGAGTGGCTGGAAAGCTGCCCAGCAGAAAAGGACCTGGGGGTGTAGGTGCACAGCCGGCTGAACATGAGCCAGCAGTGTGCCCAGGTGGCCAAGAAGGCCAATGGCATCCTGGTCTTTATCAGGAATAGCGTGGCCAGCAGGAGCGGGGCAGTGATGGTGCCTCTGGACTGGGCACTGGTGAGGCCTCACCTCGAGGGCTGTGTTCAGTTCTGGGCCCATCACTACAGGAAGGACATTGAGCTGCTGGAGCGTGTCCAGGGGAGAGATACCACGCTGGTGGGGGGTCTGGAGAACAAGTCATAACGAGGAGAGGCTGAGGGAACTGGGCATGTTTAGTTTGGAGAAGAGGAGGCTGAGGGGAGACCTCATTGCCCTCTACAGCTCCCTGAAAGGAGGTTGTAGAGAAGTGAGTGTTGGCCTCTTCTATAGGATAATGACAGGACCAGAGGAAATGGTCTGAAGTTGGGGCAGGGGAGGTTTAGATTAGACATTTGGAAGAATGACTTTCCTGAGAGGGTGGTCAGGCACTGGAACAGCCTGCCCAGGGAGGTGGTGGAGTCGCCATCCCTGGAGGTATTAGGAAACGTGTAGACATGGCACTTCAGGGCATGCTCTAGCGCCCGAGATTGTTGCTTTGTGTCTGTTTGTGGGTGGGTGTGGTGTGTAGTGTTTTTTGGTTTTGTTTTTTTGGGTTTTTTTGGTTTTGTTTTTTTTTTTTGGTAGTTGGACTCGATGATCTCAAAAGTGCCTTCCAACCATGAAGATTCTGTGATTCTGTGAAGAACTCAAAAGAGACACCCAGGGGTGTTTGGTTAATAGGGTGATGTGGAAGGCATCCATTCCCCACTTTAGCCCACCTCATGGGCAAAGAAGAATGTTCTCTTCCAGAGACTGCATGGCTCTGTTTTGTCTGACGACACCTTCTCAAGGTCTGGATTTATTCCTGGCAGTGGGCTGTGCTCATCCGTGAGGAGTTGAAGCCCAAATCCTGAATGCAGCTCTATGTGCCAGGGTTTCCAGCAGCTTGGTGGTGTCCATTGACTTCTAGAAATACTAACTTTATTGTGCTCCTCTCTGTGAGAAGAGCTGGGTATTCTGCTAATGTAGTTCAGATTTGCAGTAATGGGGCCAATGCACAACATTTGAGAACTGTTCTGTCAGTTTGACGGTGTCTCTTCTGATTTATTTCTCTGAACTGAGACCACAGTCAGGCTACAATGACATGCAGAAATATTTCTGGAGCTATACCATTACCTTTGAAGTAATCACAGCTGGAGCCAAACTAACACGAATGTTTTCTCTTTAGGGAAAAGTTAATCTCTAAGTCCTAAGGATTCTTTATACAGAGAGGTGGCATCATTGTCCTCATGTTACGAGAGGGGAAACTGGAGCAGACTGGCTCTGATTCAACTAAGCACTAAAGCTCCACGGGACATAAGCACATGCTTTCGTGTTTTGCTAAACTGGTACCATGCAGAGACATCATGATTTGCCCAAAGTCACACAGTGAGCTGAAAATAGGAATCAGGAGTTCTTTGGACAACTACTGCAGCTCTTCACGTTTGACAGGCTTTCTTTCTGTGCTGCCCAGAGGACAAGAAACATTTTTCTTTATAAAACAGAAGCAAAGGTGCCTTAGTAAATATTGTGAAATTCTGGAAAACAGATTTGTAGCCTGCTGTCCTGGTTTCAGTTGGGATAGAGTTAACTAACGCCACCTGCGCTGGGAGGTCAGGAGTTCTTTCTCTAGATCAACAGCAGCATCTGTCTGTGGTAAGTTTTGGAAGAGTTTTAGACTGAGGTGACTTAGTGTTGCTGTTGTTCGGTCATGAGCCTGGCACCAATAGCCTGGCATCGGTTGACTCGTCAAGAGGGATTTCTGGTGCATTTCAAGCAGAGATTCCTCTTTCTTTCCTAGGACATGGCTGAATTTCTAGGTTGAGAAGGGAAATAAATCACTTTCTCTTAGTATCCGCTCAACTTGGGGCTGATCCTAGGATCTGGTTTGTGCCAGTGATTTGATCCGCAGTGAAAATGTTACCTCTCCAGCTCTGGGAATAACATGCAGCCCATATAGCTAGCCAGAGGCAAATGTTAGCCTTCTTTGTGTATTTATGCCATTCCCTTGTAGCAAGGGCTTAGCCTTGGCAGAAGCCAGTATTGTGAGTTTTATGCTCACAGCTAATTTCTTCCCCATCTGGATCAATGCCTGGCAGCTTGCAGAGAAAAAAACATGGCCTTTGCATTGAGTCTTCACATTGCTTGAACAAGGAATGATTTCAGTGGATACAAACCTACATACGGAGTAGTAAAATTCATACCTGCGCAGAGACACAGCCCAATGCTTTTGTGGGGTGACATCAGTTATCTTCTTACAGGTAGTCAGCAAACCAGAGTAAATGCAGACAGTCTTCCTTGCTGTCCTCCCACGGCACGCTATAGTTTAAATAGCTCTTGGCCTTGGGATATGAAAGAATTTAATCTTAATTCAGGGCAATGTATGTTGTGGAGTTAAGTTGAAGGGGAATTTTTAGATTGCTGTTCCTGTGATTGCCAGGGACTGATTCAGAGGGTCCTTTCTAGTTGTTTTTATTGAAGGATGTAAGTAATTTACCTCAAGAAAAAGACACTACGCACATTCTCATTTCATACCTGACAGAAAGCCAGGGCAAGATGAATACCTTCTCCTAACGTTAAAAAAGTAACAAGTAGGTGAAAAAGCTTTTGCTCTTCTCTGTCTCATAAGTAGCTGATGATGTTGTTAGAGGACAAATGTTTCTACAGTAGAGGCTTTAGTACAGGAGATTATGGATTTAAACCCTCCTGTTGGCTCGAGGGACCACTCGTGGCTGAGCTCTGGATGTCAGGAGCTACAAAGAGTGCAAAGATAGCACTGTTCAGCATCTGCGTTTGCATTCAGCTTTACGACTGCTGGGTCAGATCTCCCGGCTGATGTCGATGAGTCCAGCTCTGCTGAAGTTACAAAGCTCCACCAATTTACTCTTGTGGGGGATTTGGCCCACCCTCTGCAACCTGCCAGCCTGGATGGTGTTACAGCCCCTTGCTGCCAGGGGGAAAGTGTCTCTCTGGAGCCTGGGGAGGCCTCCGTCAGGAGGGATTCCTAAGAAGTGATGCCCTCATAACAGTCCCTAATGCTTTAAAGCCATGGAAAAGAATGAAATGAGGAAAAGGAGTGTTATTGCTCTAGAAAAAAAAAAAAAGGAAAGATAATTTGAGGACCGTGGTTCATACAGGCAGAAAAGGGGAGATCCAAGTGAGGAAGTAAAGGGCCAGATTTTCCAGAGCACATAAGCATGTTGCACACTTAATTCCTACCTTAGGCCTGTCACTTGACTGCTGTATGAAGAAAGGAAGTGAAAAAAAAAAGCAGTAGAGAAGGAATAATTCCCTCAAACCTCTTCTCTGTCAGGGCCAACACGCTGAGTTGTGTGAGCTCTTCAGGCCCGTAGCAGGGGGGCACAGCCCTGCTGCCCGCAAGCCAAGCCTCAGGCTGGACTTGCCTCTGCTGTGCCTCTGGGTCTTGAAAGGAAGGTTTTTGTAGGCTTGTCCTGTCAATGAGATGAAGATTGAGAGACACTTTTGCATCCCTTCAACTTTCTTCCTCTCTGCTAGAGGAGAGCGTTGTCTCTTTGGGACCAGGAATGTCTTCAGCCTTGGGGTGGCAGCATTCAGCTTTGCCTGTGCTCCTGGGAAACCCAGTGCTTGCTCTGCTCCTTCTAGGTGCCTATCCAGCTTTGGAAGCCTGGCCTGGAGGGACATAGACTACCCGATGCAGTTTTCAGCAGTGATACTCAAACTACAAATGGGGAAGAAAATGAAATACAAGGGAGCACCTCACAGCAGGCACTCTGGAGACTTTCCGAAGCTAAATTGCACAGACCAAGCAGGGATGCTGACTGAGTGAATGCAGACAAAACATAAGGCACCCAGGCAATGAAAGAAGGAAATGAAGCTAAACAGAGGTGGAGCTGCAGCTGAAGCACAATAAAAAATGTACGCAGACACTACCTGTGGTTAATGCAGGCAGAGCTGCAGGGGATCTCACGGCACTCCTTTCTCCTCTGCTTCAAGTGCTTATTTACCCAGGTGGATCAGGGACGACAGCTCTTCTTTATGAGAGCTACGAGTAATTTTAGATCTGTTTAAACAAGTATTAGGGAGGTATTGAGATGATAGCAGGGAGATTAGATGGTCACCGAGTACCATCAGGAGAGCTGGGCCTACGCAAATTTCTCATATCTACAACAGAGCTCTTCTGAACACTTAGAAATAAATATATTTTCAAGCTGTGTTTTTCCCCTTTCATACAAAGAACTAGGTTCTTTCTTTTCGCAGAAAGAAGCATGTTAGGCATTCCAACTAGGCGTTATTCCAGTGAAACTCACTGCTGAGCAAAACGCAGGGGCAGGGTTGGAGCCGTTTGTTGAGTTTAGGAGGAGCAGAGCACAGCCTTGTGCTCGTCCTGTCCCTGTGAACCGAGTTCCTTCCACAGATCTCAGTGCGTGCGGGAGACAGAGGTTGTTTTCATCACATTTGCACCTGGGAAGTAGTGTGGCTGGGCGGAAAGACTGAGTAGATGTGGCTTAGAAACAAGAGCAGAATCTGGTCTCCCGACTCCCAGGATATCATCATCACGCATGGTGTGAACTATCTGCAGTTTGCAAATGCATCTCATGTTTCCATCGCTGTAAGCCCATGGAGCGGAAGGGACTCAGAGGCTGGAGAGGCTCAGTCTCACTTTGTCCAGCTACCTGGGATCTGTCCTTGCAAAAAAGGGCAGGCACAAGAAAAAGGCTCGGTGGGAATAAATCACAACCTCATTCTGCCTCCAGCTCCTCTCAGTGTGAGGGGTTGTGCCCCATAGAAGAGTAATCTCAGTTTCACCCAAGATGAGATACCACCTTTCCCACCCAGCAGCATTAAGGCAACTTGTTTGTTTAGCCAGTAGCCACAGAGGAATACCATGGCTATGTCAAACCTGATCAGTTTTAGCTTTCCAACACCATAAAATAAGTTTTAGCTGAGGTCATCTTGTAGCAGACACTTGAAGTATGACTCAAACTTGCATTTTTGGGACATTAAAAAGAACTGCTCAACTGCTCTGCACCCAGTACTATCCTGCTGCGTCTCACAGCTCTTGGCTCTTACTGTTGCCGTATTGACAACACAGGCACTTCCAGATTATTTATCCTGCCTGTGCTTTTTCATTTAACATCTCACAAAGTCCATTACCCTCAATGCCACTTCCAATTGGCATTTGAATTTAAGGTGAAATCTAGACCTTGTAAGAAATAGGTTATTTTGTTCTTCTTCAGATGGTTCTGTCTCCTACGCAGTGTCACTTCGGCTGATTCATTTATACACCCTGACAAAAATCTCCCAATTTTTCATGAACGACTTCTCTGTGAGTGTCACACTGAATTTGCTCAGTCGAACAATGTGTATCTACCAGTGAACTGGAGAGCAAAGTGCTAAAGCTAGATGGGGAAACCATCCTAAGATGATATTTCCTTTCCTTCTTTCCTGCTCCTAAATGGAGACTTTTTTCCTGTTGTTTCTGTTTTCCTCTTTGTGTACATGCCTACATTGCATTGCTGTCTCCTTACACCTCTGCCTTAGACTGATCCCACATGGACCTCAGCTACCTGTGTGAGAGAGGCCTTCTGTCCATCATATGTCCCCAGCATGTGAAATTTTAGTTGCATGTTTGTTGCCACATAAAAAAAAAAAAAAGAAAAAAGGATTAACTCTGCTGACTATCAGTGTAAATACTTTTACACATACAACCTGCCTTTGCAGTGGGAAAAAAACTCCATGCATCTCAAAAGAGCAAAGGGTGAAGTCGATAATACCAGAAGCAGGTTTGGTTTGGGTCAGGTAATTGTCACAAGATCTGATGGACACCTCACCTCCAAGCTTGCAATCCCAGCCTGATAATCTCATCAGATATTAGGTACTCACTTAACGCTGGTGGTGGCACTAAAGGGTAGAGCATCAATAGGGGGTCACAAGACTTGGGTCTATGCTCGCTATGCCATCGTCAGGTGGATCAGGGCAGTGCCACTTGACCTGTGTGTGCTTAGGTGTCAACCCCAACATCTACAGAATGAGGAGAGGAAGCGGTGGGTGCTGGGAGGAGCACTGTGGGTTAACAGGGCTCTCCTGCCCCAACAGCAGTGGGATTCCAGTCTGTGTGGTTTGATGACTCGGTGGATCAACGGAAAACGTTTGGTCCTGCCCCTCAGAACATTCCCTCTGTGGGGAAAAGGCGGTAGGATGGACAGATGGGTGTTGGATACGTGTCGTGAACTGCTTTAGGGGGGTGCTGGGTAAGTGAAAATAGTCCATCTGCAACTGGAGAGATTTCCCTGCTTTGACTTGCCTCAGCAGCTCAGCCCAGGCTCTGCGGGAAGCCAGGCTGTGTGGAATAGTGGTGTCTCACCACTTTGTAACCAGCCGCCTCATTTAATGCATAAGATTATTTATTTTGATGCATAATTACATGGGTTGATACTTTAGTCAGCAATTAATTAATCCTAATTGGATGTAAATTAATTAAGAACACAGTTTGTCAAATTCAGTTTGCTCTTACCCAACTCCACTCTCCCCCGGAGCAAAATCGAAGGTATTGGCCCCCATCCAGGCTGACAGTAACTGTTCAGCGTGAGCGGAACACAGGCCCGTACCCAACACAGCTACAAGGTACAGGTCTTGGGGTGGACATTACAATTCCTTGTTCTTAAGAAGCTATTGTTCTTAAGAAGGATATTGTTCTAGGGGATATTTTCTTATGAGGAGATACCTGCTTTTGAGAAATGGATGCAGACAGGTGACCTAATACTGGGTATGGAAATCATAGAATCAGAATCATAGAATCGTCCAGGTTGGAAGAGACCCTTGGGATCATCGAGTCCAACCATCTACCCTACTCTACAAAGTTCTCCCGTACACCATATCCCCCAACACCACATCTAAACGGATCTTAAACACATCCAGGGATGGTGACTCAACCCCCTCCCTGGGCAGCCTGTTCCAATGCCCGACCACTCTTTCTGTGAAAAATTCTTTCCTAATGTTCAGTCTAAACCCACCCTGTTGGAGCTTGAAGCCGTTCCCTCTCGTTCTGTCATTAATTACCTGTGAGAAGAGCCCAGCACCAACCTCTCTACAGTGTCCTTTCAAGCAGTTGTAGAGAGTGATGAGGTCTCCCCTCAGCCTCCTCTTCCTCACACTAAACAGTCCCAGCTCCTTCAACCGCTCTTCATAGGATTTATTCTCCAGGCCCTTCACCAGCTTCGTTGCCCTCCTCTGTACCCGCTCCAGCACCTCGATATCTCTCTTGGATTGAGGTGCCCAAAACTGGACACGATACTCCAGGTGTGGCCTCACCAGTGCTGAGTACAGGGGGACAACCACCTCCCTGCTTCTGCTGGTCATGCTGTTTCTAATACAAGCCAGGGGGCCGTTGGCTTTCTTGGCCACCTGGGCACACTGCCGGCTCATGTTCAGCCGCTTGTCAATTAGAACCCCCAGGTCTCTTTCTTCCAGGCAGCTTTCCAGCCACATTTCCCCAAGCCTGTAGCACTGCTCGGGGTTATTGTGGCCCAAGTGCAGAACCTGGCACTTGCCCTTGTTGAAACTCATACCATTGATGTTGGCCCAATGATCCAATCTATCTAGGTCTCTCTGTAGAGCTTCCCTATCCTCCTGGGAATCAACACTCCTGCTTAACTTGGTGTCATCTGCGAACTTGCTGATGATACACCCTATGTCCTTGTCGAGATCCTCAATAAAGACGTTAAACAGAAATGGTCCTAACACTGAGCCCTGAGGCACACCACTTGTGACCAGCCGCCAGCTGGATTTAAATCCATTGAGCACCACTCTTTGGGACCTTCCAGTCAGCCATTGCTTGACCCAGCAGATCGTATGCTCATCCAGGCCATGTGAAGCCAGTTTTTCCACGAGAATTGTATGGGGGACAGTATCAAAGGCTTTTCGAAAGTCCAGGTATACAATATCAACAGCCTTTCCCTCGTCCAATAATCTGGTTATCATAAATGAATTAAGATAGGAAAGAGAGAAGTGAAAATCCCCTTCCATATTTAATCACTGCACAAAACCCAATCATTGTAGATAAGATCTGCCTGGTCAGGAGACATTAGAACAATGTCATGCTTTATTCTTCCATGTATCATTTTGTCATTATAGTAAACCTTGTTTATATTACTTGTTTCTATGAAGTTCAACTCAGATGATAGTATCATGTGCTGGACGTGGTTCATATGCAGCAAGAATAACTACTAAAGCACCTCGACTCCAGCAAGATCTCGAGATCATACTGTCGGGCCGTGAAAAAATATATAGAGGGGGAGGAAGGATTATTTTCTCTCTTTCAAAACTAGGCAAATGGGAATATAATATGTGCTAAGATGGCATGCAGTGAGCAGCGTCATGGGATGACAATATTAATTAGAGCAGAGCCAGAGTAGGACATTTCTTACCAAACTTTAGCTCTTTAAATGTTAGGTGTGTTGTCCACGTGAGTAATCACAGCACCATCTGTAGTTAACAGGAAGGAGTGATGCACACATTAGGTGCATCACAGGGAATGAGTTACCCTCCTGGAAATGCTGATCTCTGCTGGTGGCAGAAGGAGCCCACACAACCCTCCTAAATGACACATCTCAGCATTCAGATGGCTAACGTGAGCTGAGCTGGAGGCCTCCTGCCCATGCATACTTGCTTACCCCTTGGGAAAGAAGGGGTAAAAGTGGGATAATGGAAGCAAAGGGATTAATGGAAGCATGGAATTCCATTAATGGAATGCCTATTTTGGAAGCAAATGCAGATATTTCTGCTTTACAGCTACTATTCTAGAAATACCTGTGTGCTCCCACCCCTGGTAGCTTGTCTGTGTGCTGATATATTAAATGATCAAAGCAATGCTCCCACATTTCAGGTGGAAAATCATGAAGGCCATCAGCACCCGCTCAGCTCAGTGAGTTGGAGGTGTTGGGGTGCATCAGGCACCCAGCACCCAGCTCAGCTGGGTCAGAACACAGGTGCTTTGTACAGGGTTTGTGGGCATCAGGCAGCCTGGTTAGAGCTTCTGTTCCAGCTGAGCTGCTGAACACAGAAAAGCTCAGACAAAGGTCACATTTCTTTTTCCACTCAAACAGTTTTGTAAAAAGCTGGCCATATAATGCATTCAAATGTAGGACAAGATTTTGTAAAATAATTTAATATCCTTATATGCTAAAGGACCTTTAATAATTTAGTCTTCAAGAGACCGGTTTCACTGATTTCAGAGCCCAGCATTAATATGCCCTTTCCTTATTCTTCACCCAATAACTCATCTACAGAGGCTATTCTTGCACTGTTTAGTAAGTGTCTATTCTTATTTAATCTGTCTTCCAGGTCAAAGTTCTTCAGAAGAAATTTTCCATGTTAGTTGTGAGATATTAAAAAATGAAGTTAAATAAAACAACCTCCCCCAACTTTCAGAATGTAGATTTTCCAGCCAAGTCTGAAAATCAGCTCCACTTCTGTACGTTTCCGAAATATATCACTGCAGCGCCAATCATGTAAAGCAAGAGGGGGGAAAAAATGTCAGCAAAATTCAGTGGATGCGCAGAGTCATTGAATAGATTCACGGGCAGCCTACTGTAATGGCAAGTTTGCAGGGACTATCAAAACTCCTTATACATCAAGCTAAAAAATGACAAAGAAGCTGAAAAGAATGATTTGTGCTGTGAACCAGAAGATGGTCAAGACCACTCCACCAAAAGAAGGCTGTAATCTCGTAAAAATGTGTAGTTAACCCCACAGTCTTTGTCAGACAGGTGTATCTATGGAAGAGCTGTGGAGAGAATTAGATTGATCTGTAGGACCTCAATAATGTAAATCTTTTTCATTTAAATCTAAGTGGGACCGTTGGACCTGAGGACACTTAGAAGAGCACCAAAACTGCCAAGCAGAGCTGAAATAAACCCAAATGGCCAAATTCAGTTATGAATTGTCAGGTGGAGACCACTCCATCCAAATGCATTCTAACGCCTGACATGTCCTAGCCGTGGACTCAGTTTGCGTAGTGAAGCACGGAGCTCTGCACTGAATCAAGGACACGCTGGAAGTAAGAGGGAGCTGGAATCTGGGAATGAATCTGTGTGCTGCAGACAATAGGCAGCAATTACTGTATAAATCGTGTGTGTGCACGTGAGAAGACGAGACTAGAGCCCACGTCCTTCGGCTGATGGCACAGTCCTGGGGAGCAGAGCGCTTACTGTGCTGTGTTTGCTGCTGGGCAGCACCAGTCCTTTTTTCCCCACGCATCTTAACCTGAGAACTGATCTTCCCTGTGCATTGTCTGGATTTCTTTAGTTATTAGAATCCTGTGGTTTTCTTTCCTTTCCCATACTATCTAGGACTGGCCTCTCAGCTGTAACAACTTGTTATGAAAATGATCTGGAACAGTTGTAGCTGTAACTCCCCTCACTGGGAGCTTCTATTTGTCAAAATCCTGTAGCTTAAGTAAAATTTTACCTAAAGCTTCTAAAGAGAAAACATAGAGGACTAATTCCCAGTGAAAGTTTCTGGGATTTCTGCTCCTTAATCCTACCCTAAACTACAGACTCTGTAATGAAGGCTCTGTGATACCATGAGGAAAACTGTGTTGGGTCACTTCTCGCTTACATCTATTTCCTCGTGAGCTGGTTCCCTTAGTCCCTCTGTGTTTCCCACACAGGTGCAGTGGTCCATCTCCTCTGGATGTGCTGTCCTCCTCGGGAAATTGGGGTACCTCAGCCTGAATTCCACCACAGCTTCCAACAAATCTTCACGGCTGTCAGGGTTTCCAAACTGGTTAGTCAGCAACAACAGCATTTTAAGCTGCCATTTTTGACTCGCTGGTTGTAAATACAAGCACGGCTTCATAGAAAGGAGATAGAAAGCTTTGATAAGTTATGACCCGCTTCACTAAAGAGGTTAACGTGAATAACCTGATAAGAAGAGAAAAATGGTTCTGAGTTTCAAATGACTAAAGGGATTTTCAAAAAAGGGAGGAGGGAGTATTGTTGAAGAAAGCAAGAAATAAAGCATTGATACTAAGGACAGCTTGTTCAACAAACCTCCTCAGCCCTTTGCGTTGAGAATCAGGTATTTGGAGAGACCTGAAGAGCTCAAATTTACTGCTGACACCAAGCAAACTAAAAGACTAGCTGGAGCATCCTGGAAAGATGGTTTATCAGTGACAGAGTTGCTGAAGGTAAGATGGAGACGAGATGAGGATCATGACAAATGCAGGACTTTTCATAAATAATTATTCCTTCCTCTGGGCTTCTCACTTCACACCATCTAGTGCTAGCTCCATGTGTGCATCTACGTGCTTTGATGGGTGCCAGGACAGCTGAGAACTCAGTGATCACCTCGTTTGTACCCTCAAACTCTTCATGTCTGGAGCTGCCGATTGGGAGATGGCAAGAGAAAGTGATGAGCTATTTACAGAGCTCAGATCTCATTCCCAGTGCACACAACTGGTGATGACAAATGGGTGACAGCTGCTGTAGAACCACGGCTGTCAAGCCTCCTAGATATGTTTGTTTCCTACTAGGCAGGATCAAAATCAAATCAGTTCAGACTATTTAATAAAATAGGCCTAGGAGGAATTAAACAAACAAACAAACAAACAAACAAACAAAAACTGTGGATGGGAATATGGAAAGACAGTTATTTTGAATGGTGACATACACATTTTCTTCTGGAAATGCAGTGCTGATTGACCTTGGAGAGCTGCTCGTTTGGTTACCTCGTGTCCTCAGTCTGCTCTTCTCAGATGCTGCAGAACATGTCAAAACCTTGGAGAGAGGAGACTGTACACCTTTGTAATCCAAAGGCTTCATAGCAGAGGTTCATCGGAGCAGATTTACTATATGGTGATAAAGGTGTCGGGTGGTACAAAAGACCTAAAGAGGGTGAGACCGGATCCCAGCCTGACCTAGCCCACATTAATCCAGGTTTTATGAATCTCAGGCTGTGCATTACTGATGCAGTTTTTGAAAGCAGATTTTCCTCTCCCTCACCTTCATCCTTCCACTTGTTCCCATCCTTCGTGACTCAGAGCAGTGAAATGGCCGAGCTTATGAAAAAAATAATGAACAACAAATGCCTTTTGGCAGGGTTTTTCTATTCTGGTGTCACATTGCTCCTTTGACCGTCAAACCACCACTCAGAACTGCCACCCCTTGATCAAATCACATAGTGCCTGTGATTTCACATGAAAGGACATCTATCCTTGCTGTAACTCTCCCGAAGCTCTGAACTTGTCCTGGAAGGGCCTCTGGCTCAGTGTTCGTCAATTCAGAACTGGCAGGATTAATATGAAACCACTGGATTATTTCTCCACTTGGGATCATGCTTAGACTTAAGTAAATGACTGCAAGTTTTGCTTGTAAGATTTTGTGCTTGCAACCCTGTGGTGATCTAAAATAATCAGGAGGAATGGAGTTAGATGAGCCCATCTCACTTGGCAAATCAATGTCACTCAGAAGCGACAGAGGGACAGGAGACCGGAGTCGGGTTTGTGAGGTGTGCAGTGTGCCTGTGCCCATGCCAGGAGTTTGATAGCCAACTTGAGTCGCTTTTTCTCACACAGGGGCTCATTACCAAGGTAGTGTCACTCTGGAATCATCTCGGAGATGAACAAAGCTCGTGCTGATGGATGCCTGATTTGCTCTGTGTTTATCAGAACTGAAACAGTAATAAAATTGCTTTCATTTGCACCAGGAGGGACTTGGGATGTAAACTGTTTCGTGGTTTCAAGGAACCTTTTTTCATTCTTCTCAGTAATTATGCCCAGGAGGGTGAAAAGCATTTGAATTGCATAAGACATATGCCATTGTACATGACAATTCATATTTTATAAAGCATTTCATAACCCCTACAGGAAAATAATGCTCAGTCTATATTTGTTTAAGTAGGGAAGCTAGCTAAAAGATTCTAAAGGGAGTGAAATACAGAGATTTGTGGTGAAATGTGGCAATGCGGAGAGAAAAAAGCCAGGATCTTTCTTCCCAGTTCAAAAACTGGAGAGTTTCAGATTCACAACTAAACCTGGAAAATTGGGTGTCAGAGGGGAAATCCTGCCATGAGATGATGGGGACACAGAATCCAGCTCCAGCCTTATCATTTGCGAGCGGTTGCTAACCTCTGCATTCCCACGGGAGAGCTGTCTTTGCAGTTAAAGGTTTGACGCCAGGAGAGCCAGGAGCTCTCTAACTTCTCCTGTATTCAGGAAGGTGGTTCTGTTGTGCGCCTTTGCTTTGGTATTTGTTTTGTGGAGATCATGGGATCTTGTTAGGTCAGAGAGGTGAGGTTTACCACCAAAGGGTGGCTTTTCCCAGATGACCCTGCTGTTTGGGCTGGTCTGGGCTGCTGGAAGAAATGGGTTCCTGCAGGAACTCAGGTTTGCTGTAACTTCACTGTCTGTCTGCGGGGCCAAGCCCTTTGAGGACCTTGGCCTAGCTGTAGGGAAGATGACTTCAGCCTGGCTTCTGGTAGTCAGACCCAGCAGCACAGCACAGCTTTCAGGCTCAGCGCCTTTGTAAGTACTTAGTTGTAAGCAGCTCTCCCTCTGGGAAGAAGATAATAGATAATGAACAGTAAAAAGTCACTCAAGGAAGGCACATTTGTGCCAGGCTGAGAAGCTAAATAGATTAGAACATTAGATGCTCTTCTGTGCTGCCCCTTGCTCCTGGGACACCCTTTCTGTGCCACTTGCTGTTATCTTTTATATTAGATCACACAAACTGTGATGAGCTCCAGCCACATTCCTGACCAGTGTGTCAGCAAGAAGCAAACAGTTCCACAAAATAAGTAGCTGCTTCAGGTCAGATGTTTTTAAAGGTGTTTCTTTAGGGCTTTATTCTTTCTAAATCTGCCTTTTAGTCTTCTCCCACAGGAGAGCAGAAGAATAACCTTCAGATTCATAAGTCTTTCTCTTCCCTGCTGCCAGCATCGTGTGTTTTCATCTTCCTTTCTGGGCTGACTGTGAAGAGTTCCAGTGCTAAGTATGCACAGTATTATAGGAAAAGAAAGTGGTTTATTATGAGGTTGATACTGTGCAATTAGAGATGGAACAACCATTGTGGCAGGACAAATGACAAAATTCCTGCTGTCTGATCTATGCCCCATAATGATTTAGATACTTTCCTTCCAGAAATGTACTATCTTTCAGAAATATTGAAGCAATGAAACTAATCAAAAGATTGTCAAAGTTTACAGATTTCTCCCCTATTTCTTAATGCAAAAGTCCTTGAAAATGCTACAGAGACTGGTAAAGTTAAATTTCCCTAGTACTGAAGTACACATCGAAACCAGATGCTCAACACCATGTCAGAAATGGTGAAAGTGTGCTGTAAATCACTCCCTATAATTCACTTTTTTAACAAGGTGCTGTGTATGCTCTGGGGAGAAGGAGCGATGTATTGAATAATTTCCGACTGAGGAAGGAATCTTTATTGACGTTTGTGATGGCACTCTGTATAAAGCTGAGATTTGATGGTGATCTAAATTAGGGAAAAATAAAAAAGCTGTGAAAATGACTTGGGCTGTGAACTTTTGGGGAAAAGTATGTACTTTTATTTCGTAATTGGACATGATACCATTTTCAGAAGTATTAAGCTCCAAAAACGTGCAAAGTTGTTTTTTAACGCTCCTAAGGCCGTGGCATAATCACAGAGACTGAGTTAGTGTGACTTTAAAAGTCACAGCAGTTAGAAGCTACCACTCTTCACCTGATTTGCCGTAACTGATAGAGTATTCCTAGTTCCTTGCAAACACGGAGTAAAACAGAGTCATTTAAACCATCTTTATGGCTTCACTTTGCTGTCGCACGGGACTAGAGCCATGTTGGCACCTTTCTGTTGAGCGGTGGTGAAATCCAGACGCAGAGTGTAGTTTGTTCAGATGCACTTTCTTCTAAAATAGGGATTCAACCCGTTTTGTAACTTTTTGGGGCGTTAGACATGTACCAGGAGTGTGATCTTCAGCGGACTAATAAAACCAGATACTTAATCAGAGTCATCTGGGTGCTCAGCTCCTGAAAGATCCTTTGTAAATCTCACCTACTTCACACAAAACCAAGGCCAAATATGTTTGGTTCAGAGTTGGATAGGAAAGAAACACAATTAAAAAGGAATATCCAGGAGGTCGTCAGGGCCAGTAAGAGGTATTGGGAACGTCTAGATTTAGAAGCAGAGGCAGCAATGAGGAAAAAAAGGCTTTTCCTTATACGTAGAAGTTGC
This sequence comes from Numenius arquata, assembly GCF_964106895.1. Taxonomy (NCBI): domain Eukaryota; kingdom Metazoa; phylum Chordata; class Aves; order Charadriiformes; family Scolopacidae; genus Numenius; species Numenius arquata. The sequence continues at coordinate 2,637,377 of NC_133596.1, forward strand.
AAAAAAGTTTCCTTTTAATTTCTTTTTGTTTTACTCTTCTCTTGAAAGATAAAATGCTGTAGGTGGAGAATGAAGACACACCCCATTAAAATGATCCTGTTTATAAAAAAAACAAATGCTGATGTTAAGCATTACCCACCCGTTATAATTACCTTTCTTATAAAATCAAGTGCTGATGTTAAGCATTAAAGCTCAAAGTGTCTGGCACAAGAAGAGGTTATCTGTTGTGCCTGTTTAATTGTCCCAGAAATTCTTGTGGCAAAAGGGACTGATGCAATCAGATTTAGAGCATAACTTGCACACTAATCCAAATGGACCAGGTTTCAGCAGATGGATGACAATATGTGCAGGAGACAGGGAAGAATAAAGCAACTTGCTAAAATGAAGATCGAATGTTGTAAAACCTATCTGAGTGAAACTTAACATCTGCCAGCGGAGACTGCCTAAGGAATCCGAGCACGGTGCCGGAGACAGCGATGGGAATGCAGGACAAAAACCAGGCACTGCAGCTCATCAGGTAAGTTCTCGCAGGTAGGTTTGTGAAAGTTATAGAACACCTCCCATACAGGCACGTACGCTGAAATCGTGGTGCTTGGGGCACTGCTGAGCCTGGGAGAATGGGAGAAGAGGTGCACAAGGGGACGGTTCTCACTGGTTTCGCGGTGTTTTCAGTGGCAAGTGCCTTAGTAGACTAAAGCCCTCAGAAGGACAGAGGCCATGTTAGCTCCAGGGCTCCGGCCAGCCCATCGGCTTTGCCCTTCTCACACATTTAAAATTCAGAGGACATTAATTAATCTTCTCCACCACTTCTCCTCCTGGCACCCTTTTGATAGTAACGGTAGCCATCCTCTTTCCGAGCATTTTAGATCCCAGTGTGAAGATAGAGAAGCGTCTGAGGGCTAGAGCCTCTGCTTGGAGAATTAATAGGAGTTGGGTAACTCAAAGTTAATTAATGATGCCTGCAATTGATTGACATTCACTTTCTAATATTTCTTTTGTTCTTGCTATTGCCCAGCTGAGCTGTCTCAGTCACGTTGTGTTCTTAAGATTATTACTTGGAATGCAATTGAAACCACTGAAGCTTGGGAAATCCTGCTTGCCGAGTGCTTTTTTATTTAAAGAAAAGAGAAAAGAAAAAGAAGGACAAGAAAAGAAGACCAAAAAAACCTTATAAGCTTAAAGAAAGCTTAAATAAAACAATGCAGAGAACAAAAGGAGGAGATAATTGGAATCCGGAGGTGTATGGAAGTCTTTTTTATCAGGGTTATTGGGACTCTACTAAAGGTTTCACACATGGCTGTGAATTTTTCAGGGAGACACAATTCCTCACAGTCGCAGACCTCCATTTGGGTCTTTGGTATTACTACTGTCCTGGTGTCACCTGATATTTTAGTAGCTGTGGGTTTGTATTCTGTCACAGTCTTCCTTCAGAGTTATCACTTGGTGCCATACTCATCTAGAGCAGCTGTTCCTAAAGCAGTTTTCTCTGGAATTTCAGGCATTCATGTTTGAGAAATGATCCAAAACCTTCAGCGTAGTAACATCCTGACCTTGCCGAGGGCATGGCACTGGTCTGACCACTCACTGAAGTTGCTTCGTGCTTCGCTCGCGCTGTGTGAGTGGGGACAGCAAGCCCTGCACAGCCTCTCTGGACCACGTAGATGCAGACTCCTCGGTGCAAGGCTGTTGTTTGTGATTCACGGCACCTCTCCCGGCACCGACCTGAGCTGACACTGACACGGGGCTTGGATACGCAATAATTAACAGCATGTGATGTCCTGACTGCTTCTCCTCAGATGAATGACATGTTAATGGCAGGGAGAGGATATCACCATTACCACAATTGACTTTAACTCAGCTGTCCTCTTAATTGCCGCTATTATTAGGTAAATCGACCCCTTCCCAGCTTCTTCTCTTCTCTGCCAAAGGAGAAGATCAGTTTCTGTTCTCTGCTGCTGTCCTGGGTGATTTGACAGAAGGTCTCCAAGGTGCAAAGCGTTTCTCAGACCCACCTACTCTGCCCCAAACGAACTTACAGCTAAACAGCACTGCGATATTTTACAAATTGTGTTAGCTTTTAATGATTTGCTATAACATGCTTGATTAAAAACCTGCCTAAATTCCAAACCTAATGAACCTTAAACTTTCACATTAGATACATTAATTACGGTGGTCCCAGTGGCACGCTAGCACAGGAAAGTTATCCTGCCACATTAATATGAAAATGAAGGGTTGCTGTAAGAACTAAATTAAAAAAATAGACAAATAATAAGACTCTATTGCTAAAGCTGTTGTGCCTCTGAATTAAGTTACTGTCTTTTGTTTTTTCTTTTTAATTAATCAGATGGCTGCAGCGGTAGCAACGTTCCCAAAGGCATTGCTTAAAAAGCCAAGGGCTGATGGGAAGCAACAGAAATAACCGATGACTTTGCCATTGGTGCTTAGGTGCCAGAGCAGTGATGAACGTGAGGTGGAAAGATAGATAGATCAATTTGCTATTCATTAATATTACAGTGTGGTGTTCTATTTTGATTCATGTCTTTTCGATTTATAAGGAAACACTAATCGGTGCTTACAGTCAACGGAATGCACAGAGATAAACACATCGATAGGTGTTGTCGAAGGCTACTGTAGGCTGACAGTTTCTTCAGCAGCAGAACACCTTGGAGAACTGTCCTTTCTGGGCAACGGTTGTCCCTCCTAGGCCTCAGCCTTGCTCACTTGTGCCAATGGAGTTATCTAGAGGATGGTGTGCGAGGAGGAAGGGAAGGGAAGGGAAGGGAAGGGAAGGGAAGGGAAGGGAAGGGAAGGGAAGGGAAGGGAAGGGAAGGGAAGGGAAGGGAAGGGAAGGGAAGGGAAGGGAAGGGAAGGGAAGGGAAGGGAAGGGAAGGGAAGGGAAGGGAAGGGAAGGGAAGGGAAGGGAAGGGAAGGGAAGGGAAGGGAAGGGAAGGGAAGGGAAGGGAAGGGAGGGGAGGGGAGGGGAGGGGAGGGGAGGGAAGGGGAGGGAAGGGAAGGGAAGGGAAGGGAAGGGAAGGGAAGGGAAGGGAAGGGAAGGGAAGGGAAGGGAAGGGAAAAGAGAAAAAGAGAAGAGAAGAGAAGAGAAGAGAAGAGAAAAGAATTCAACCAGATTGTTGCAATGATTGTTTAAACTGCAGTCCCATAAACATTTGCGTTGTCAGAATGGAGAGAAACATTGAATAGGGGTAGGAAAAGTACATTCAAAAAATATTAGCAAGAAAAACCTTAATTATCCTCTTAGATGTATGTCACACCTGCTGTTGCTGCAGTCTCTCCATCAAGGCAAATTCAGTCCTCACAGAATGAATCCCTGAGTGAATTAAGAGGTACTTGATGTAAATAGGAAGATTCACATCCCTTCAACCCTTTATCAACTATTTCTGTAGGCTCCTACCTTTCTGCTGGTGTCTGATCTGAGCAGAGGTGTCTGTCTCGAGGCTCAAGGACATGGTTACGGTTAAAGTCCCAGCCGCTTGCTCTCACCTGGAATGAGGCTGGGACCATCCTTTCTCACCAAACCTGGCCTGGGCTGTTGGACTTCACTGGTCCCCGGGGAGACAGGTCCTGCTGGCCTCGAGGCCATGCTGCTGAAAGTCAGCTAAGGAGCCCCTGTCCTTCCTCCCTTCCACCGTGTTACAGACAGTCAGGTGGAATAAATCGAGCCTTGCCAATTTGTTCTGCCTGAAAATCTGCTCCATCCTGCTTAAAGCGCATTGACTTTCCCATGCATCCTCGTCTGTGCCTAACAAGTGATGGTGGGTGTTTAGAATCCCATTACGGGTTCATTACGGCACATTCCATATGAAATTGATTATGAATTCCACTGCAGCCAAGCAAAAGACTGTTAATTAGCTAATTATTGCCCAACATACATTCAAAAGGCTCACTTAGTTGCCTGAACTTTCACTTCATATTTCACGCATTTTCTGCATTGAAATTCGGCAGCATAATGGGACACACATTGATCTTGAGCTCTCCCTTTCATCGAGGCTGAACAGATGCCCGACTGCCAAGCTAATCTTCCGAAGACAAGGGGGCTGGTGCCTCACCCTTTGCTCTTAAGCCTCCTTCAGTCCTTGCCAACCTCTTTTCTCTTCCTGCTTTGCTACTGACAAGCAAGGAAATGAAATTTGCATTAGTTTTTCTTTTTCCGTCTGTGGCTGCAGCCCTCTTTATTAGGCAGTTGAAATCACACCAGCCAATGGCGCTCCTCTTGGCTTTTGCCTTCACTTCTCCAAGACCCCATTCCTCAGTAATGTTGAATTCCTCCTCCTCAGAGATGAACACATGCTGCTCGTAGGGCAGATTGAGCTGATGTAAATCCGCGTTGCCATCAGGGATAGGGCAATTCTGAATTTACCCTATGTGAAGACCCAGCCTGACAATAAGATGAAAGGATTCAGCATCACTCAGAAGCGAACTTCTAGCATGTCAAATTTCCACACATTCTTAATTTTTAGTATCATAGAATGGTTCGGGTTAGAAGAGACCTTAAAGATCATCGAGCTCTATCCCCCCTGCCCTTGGCACGGACACCTCTCACCAGACCAGGTTGCTTAAAGCCCCGTCCAACCTGGTCTTGATGTTCCTTTCAGATGTTCCTCCAGGCCTGGGCCAGATATTGGTGTACATCCGCACAGCGTCACTGGTGTTGATGGCAGCACTGCATTGCATGCAGTATTGGGTTTGGCCCCAAGGGGTTTCATCTGTCACCGCTCATGCCCTGTCTGAGGGCTCGGACTAGATGGGCTCAGTGCCCATTGACTTTGGTAGACCTCTACACATCAGCACTGGTGGCAGATCCGTGTTTATTCCCTCCAGGGGAGCTGTTTGTCACCAGCACCAGGACATCATTGGGTGGCACCTCTTCTTGCAGTCACTGTAAGAATCTCCCACCACCCTGATGTCCTCAGGGCTGGCAGTCATTGATACTGGGGGTTACTTTCTTTACTAATGTCCCTTGGTTCTGCTGTTGATTCACTGCCAGGGGCTTTTCACGGAACTTGATCGGTACCCAGGATCAGACACAGGGAAACCTCGCTCTGGAAGTAACTTTCAATATACCAGAGATCTTGCTTTCTCAAAAACTGGCCTAGTCCAAATGCATGACAGATCATGAAGTCATAGTGATGCTATTCAGTTTTCATGTGAAATATTTGCTTTTCTGTCATTCCTGCTTTAAGGATTCTGTGTATAAGGATTCACTGATTAGATTGCTGTTCTCTGGCCTAGATACTGTAAATATTCTCACATTGCCATGGTGAAGACCTGCCTAGTCTGTTTATACACATAGGGTGATTTATTCATTAGATAAATATGTAATTTTTTGGTTTCTTTGTTTAAAAATATTTCCAGAGTACTGTCAGAACCCACACCAATGGAGGCTGTGATTTATCGCTCACATTCCTCTAACCAAAGAGAAGTTTATTAAAAAGATTCAGTGAATGAACCCACGCTTCCATCACTCACTCTCCAAATGAAACCGAAGCAGAAGCACAGAATTAACTCAGTGAGCTCTTTAAAGCACAGAAAGAGAGAGAGAAAAAAAAAAAAAAAAAGAAAACAAAAATGAGAGACAGGAAAAAATGAAACCAGAGCAAAATAACAAAGCAAACGTCAGCCAAGTGCGTAGGGAGGAACAGCAATACTGAGGGATGGAGCCAGCTGAAAGGGGAATTTTCATCTCAGGTTTCTGTAATAGCCAACATTTGTTGAAAGCACAGGAGTGTTGACCCCCCCATCTCCCCCCTAACAATTCAGCACATATTTTAGCAGGAAGTAGCCACTCTTACACAGAAATGGAGTGCAGGCAGAAATCAGTCTGGAACTGATTTGACTGAGTGGGTGTTTCCATACAACGCAACCTCATTCCACCTGGGCTCCTGGGGCCAATCCCTGACCCAGCGCTGGCTGCCTGAGCTATTCCCTCCGGAAAATCCAAGTCAGAAATGGAGCTGCTCTCTCGTGTACCTGTAGCCGAGCAGTTACCATGCTGGCTTCAGTTGCCACAGGTAAACACTCCCTTCCCATCTCGGCCTGATGTGGTTCAGACCCTCGCTCCTGTGGTGCCTGCACTGAGCATGGGGCTAGTTTTATTGCAAACCCCAGTGCTCTTCGCTCTGCTGAATCTTCTGCACTGATTTGCAGTGATTCCTGGAGGGATGGAGAGAGACCAGGGGAACCACAAGGTGTTGTGCCCTCAGTGGGTCCAGAGACAAGGAGTCCTACCTTTTCATAGAATGGCCTATGTTGGAGGGGGTCCAACCTAGGACCTAGGTTGGATCCTAGGTTGGATCATCAAGTCCAACCGTCAACCTGACACTGCCAGGTCTCTGTTCTCCGGGATTCTCTTTGTATTTTGCATAGAATGGTCACTGGATGAAACGAGTAGCTTGAGAGTGAGCATCCCTACTCCCTGCTCTGTTAGTGTCTGTATCCTTGCCTGCAGCAAAGAGAGTGAGGTGACGTGTTCCCTGTCACCCACGGCATGTGAGAGCCTCCTTGGTTTTAAGCAGGGGGTTGAGACAGGGTTGAGACCCCTTCTCTACGCATCTCCCCCAGAACTACCCCGAGGCCGGCGTCCTGCAGTGTGGAGTAACAAAGATGATGTGCAAAGTCAAAGGGAGGGTCAAAAATGTTTGGTGACTTCTAATATTTGTCCCTATTTAAAAGGACTCTCCGGTTCCTGCTTCCCGTGTTTGAGCAGGAGACTGGTGTCTTCCTAACCAGAAACAATAATCCAGTGCTTCATTGGCAAGAAAATGACTGTCACTTCCACCAGATCCCGACTGTGTCCAAAATGCATTTTGTCAAAAAGCTAACAGTGTTCTTCTGACGAAATGTGTTTTTGTCTAATACCTAGATCATATCTGCCAGCAAAATGAATTCTGTCAAAGTCCCTTGAAGCCCCCTGTCAAATTAAAATATATTTTCCCCACCTGAAGACAGATCTCTTACTCTGATGGCAAAATTCATTTGATATGATCCCTTAAGCTTTTCTCCTGGAAAATCATCATGTTAAAATTCCAAAGCCACTTTGCAGAGAAATGTAATTTCACCCTCTCTCCATCCTCACTGCTATTGTTAAAGATTTTTTTCTTAAAAAAAAAAAAAAAAAAAAAAAAAAAAGGAAAGAAAAATCAGGCATAATAACAATGATTTTGCTTCTCAGAACAATTTTTATAAAAAAAAAAAAACACATGGAAAATTACAAAGGCTTTTTGTATAGCCCATGTTCAGGGCAAAAGGGTTAAAGAAGTCTGTCAAATAACAGCAGCAATAAGAATGAACTGTAAAATGCATACATATATAAGACCGATGCACAGAATATGCATTATTTGATAGAGGCGACGTTTAGAAAGATAACAAAGAAGCAGTAAATTGTTGCAAGGACAAAATGATCTTTCTTTTCCTACGAATGCAAATGCAATGATGGGCCTCCTACGGAGTCCGCCTCCAGCCAGTCAGTACTTATACCTGCTTGTCATCTGGATGTCACGGTCAATTATATTTCAAATAATCACTTTTCAAATCCAACTCCTGATAGCCTTGCAATTCAAATGCATCAGACTGTCAATATTTCAACCCAATGGGAATCAGAATCCACGGCGAAGGGAGCAGTTCGTGAACTTGTTGGATAAATGTAGCGACGATGTCACGGTGCGAAGCCGCTCAGGAGTAGATTTAAAATAGTCTAGGATGTATATTGGGGTATTCTCCCTCTCCCTTCCCTTTCACATGCTTTTCTGTTTGTGAAATGCCACTTCATAAGACAGTTTAAAGTAGCACATTGTTTTGCTTGGTGGAAGATGATTAGTAAATGACATTAATTGCTGCAGGGTAAAGATACAGGCTGAAGCAAATACGCTTCTGTGTCTGCCTGTATTGGTTTCTGAACTCTATTCATTTTGAGAGGGTAAAAACAAAGATCAGGGCTCTTTTGTAAGACACGAATACACACAAAGGCTTTGGGTTTGTATTTTTGATCAATTGGTACCGGAATGAAGGAGGAACTTCTTACTGGGAAGTTGTGAGCTGTGGCCGGAATTGCAAAACAAGGGTAGGAACCCAGGAACGCTTTCTGTTGTGGTACGACTGAACTAGTGAGGGAGCGATGAGATGCTCTGAACCAGAGGGTGGTGGGAGATGACTGGGCTGTACCCTGGCCATCTATCTGACCTTGGGTGATAAGTGGTCAGTAAGTACTTGCGGGAGGCTTTGGGTGCTGAGAGAAGTAGATTTCCCTCCCTCCCCATAATTAGGCAGTTACAAGACAATGTTCTGGTATCCTTTGAAGCAGCAGAGACCAAATTCTAGTCTCTCATAGAGGAGCTGCCATTAAATCAGTCCTTTCTCTCTGTAATCTCAACTGCTGAGAGGCAGGTTGGGATTTAGCAGGTGATTGAAGTTGATCTGAATTCCCCAGAAGTGGTAAGTCTTGCCTGCCCTTTCCTGGGTCTGGGGTTCCCAGCTTTTCTGCTCTGTAGAACACCAGACTCCAGGGCCGTGAGTGAGGGAAGAGGCCAGCAGAAAAACAAGAGAATAAGACAAATAAGAATTTTCCACTTTGGTGCAGAATTAGATCAGCTTAAAGAGATTGTCAGATTTCAGTCTGACACCGCGACCTGCTCACCTTCCCGTACACGAGGAGAACAATAACTAGAACTGGACTACTCATGGTAAGGAAAGCATCCTACTTTCTAACAGCTCATCATTTAGGCAGAACGGGAGTGAAGCCAGGGTGAAGGTAAACTGAAGGAATTTGAAAATGGAAGTTGATCTCTAGTAGATCTGAGCTAGGGGAAAAAAAATCAGATATTCCTGTTATCCATAATTGATAATCTGCATAGTCCTCTGAGTTACCCAGTGAGTTTGCAACTTAATTATGAAAACTAAACTATTTCCTTAAGTATCAGGTTTTTGCCTCTTAACTCAACAACCCATCAACTTGACAAGAGCTCTGACCTTGACAGTCTGCACGTTTGATACGATTTTTTTCATCTTTTGTTCAATTCCGTGATTCTGTGATTCTGTGATCTTCAGATTCATACAATGGTTTGAAAGTATTCCTGCTCTGGATGTAATGATTTCTTAAGCTCTCTGTGTGTGTGTGTGTGTGTGTGTGTGTGTTGGCTTTGCCACTTACACTATGCGTAAACACCCTTTCTGTAACTGGTGGTGTGGAGCACACAGTTGTGAGCTCAGCGTCGCTGTGGCTGTGCCGTGAATAGGAAGCTCATGTTCTTCAGCGGGAGGGGGAACAATATACAGTTATTTAGATAAGCATGCGGTAATTACAGATAATTATGTTCTATATTTGTAGATGGATCAAAATACATTATTAAAATAAAAATCCTCTCTGCAATTACACACCTACACAAGTATCAGAGTTTAATAACTGCATTGCAGGAGCTTTGCCAATACACACTTGGAGGAAGGTGTGTAGTAAAGTCAGCATACAAATTAAAAACTAGACACGAGTACAACCCAGGCTTTGAGAGCAGAAGGGCTAACTAAAGTGGTACTTTGGCAAACACTGCTTTTTCCTTCTCGGGCATTCTGTGCACCGTGGCATTGCATGGGATTCTGCCCCTCCAGGGACAGCCTGCCTGGGGCTGAAGGCCAATTCGAGATGAGCCAAGGGTTCAGTTCCGAGACTTGTGACCAATTTCCTTAATGATACTTCAACATGCTGACGAAAGGCGAGGGCCATCTGTTTGGAAGCAGCCACTCACTTGGGATGAGTTCCCTGGGAGCTGGGGGACATTTGAGGCTGTAGGCCCAGTCAGGTGGCACATGCTGCTGATCGTGAGGCGGAGGAGTCAGGTCAACAGCTCTGAGAGCTCTCCATCCCACCACGGCTGCCACCTTCTGCTTGAAGAAAACTAATCGACAGCAAAGCCCGTGTGTTTACATGGGAAATAGTGATAGAACAAGAGGGAATGGGTTCAAGCTGCAACAAGGTGGGTTTAGACTGGACATTAGGAAGAAATTCTTCACAGTGAGAGTGATCAGACACTGGAACAGGCTGCCCAGGGAGGGGGTTGAGTCACCATCCCTGAATGTGTTTAAGAGTCATTTAGATGTGGTGTTAGGGAATATGATGCAGGGGAGAACTTTGTAGAGTAGGGTAAATGGTTGGACTCGATGATCCCAAGGGTCTTTTCCAACCTGAATGATTCTATGAAACCTTCCATGGGCACCCAATAGCTTTGGCTGGGTTCTGCTGGCAAGGGAACATGCACGGCAAGATCTGTGTCACAGGAGGTGGGGTGGTGAGACACCCACAAAACACATGTACGCACACACATGGGCACACACTTTTTTGAGGAGAGAGCCCAATTCAGTTAATTTTCCATCTGCTGCGGTGGTTGAACTCTGCCTCTCCCAGCCGGCTCTCATCTTTGTGCAAAACGTTTTTTGTCTCTTGGGAGGATTATGGTTCTGGGGACGTTTTGGGCTCACTCTTGCATTTACACACACGGACGTTCCTCCCACCCACTCCCCCCCCTCCTGTCTATTCCCCCTCTGCTTAGGAGCACCCTGGCTGTGCATCTCTGGGTGTTTGCTGTACTGCTGGTCGGGTTACTGCGTCCGAAGGAATTGGAAAGGACGAGCTCATGGTCTGCGAAACAGCATTTCATTCAATCTCCCTTCCTTTTTAATAGGATAATCGTGTCTTTGTGACTATTTTACACTTCTGTAGCAAGACAGTCTTTATTATTTATGTTCCGATAGGGCCTGGAGGGTCCACACGAGGCTGGGGCGCTGCTGTGGTTGCTGCTGCGCTGGTGGGACATCACAGAGTGCTGTGGGAGCAGGGACAGGCATGGCCTTGTGTGTAGACATCTGAGATCCAGATCACACCCTCCCCTCCATAGGGGAACTGGCACAATTCACCTGGGGCTAAATCCAACAAGGAGTTCATTATAGTCCAGTATAATATATATAAATATATATATATATATATGGGACCATGGTATCACAGGGGTGCATGCAAGTTAGTAAGGCCTGGGAAAAGGGCATAAAGAGTATTTAATCTACATTTGTACCCCCTCCCCGCCATCATTAGCACTTTGCCTTTCCTCTGCAGAGCCATCCCAGAACAGCCCTACAGCTTATGAGGGAGGGGAGCCATAGGAGGAGGGGGAAGGGTTTGACACTGAAAGAGGGGAGATGGAGATGAGATGTGGGGAAGAACTTCTTTGCTGTGAGGGTGGTGAGAGCCTGGCCCAGGTTGCCCCGAGAAGCTGGGGCTGCCCCATCCCTGGAGGGGTTCAAGGGCAGGTTGGAGGGGGCTTGGAGCAACCTGGTGTGGTGGGAGGTGTCCCTGCCCAGGGCAGGGGGTGGGAATGAGATGGTCTTTAAGGTCCCTTCCAACCCAAACCATTCTGTGATTCTCTCTGCCTCTTTCAGTCTATACATTGGGCAAGGAGCTAGAGATGTCTCAGTGGATGTAGAATACAAACCCCACGCTGAATGGCTGCAAACTGCTCTGTCTCTTGGAGAGGTTTTTTTCTCCCCAGCTTCTGCCAATGTGCACAGGGTGGCCTGTCACCGTGCTGATGCTCGGAGGTAACACAGGGGCTTCGTCACAGCCAGCTCAGCATGAGGGTTTATCCTGAGCAGTTAATACTTTTGTTCCACTTTGTAGGAGACGCTGTTAATAAACCATGTAAATCCAGAAAGCTAGGATTTTAAGGGACTTAGAACAGAAAGAAAGGGCTTGTCAGTTTAGCCACTTCTTTTTTTTTTTCCCTTTTCTCCCTATATCCCATTCTATTACAGCAATAATTAGGATGACAGGAGAAATGGCCTGAATCTATTTGAATGACTCTATCCTGAGCAGCAGTCACCACCGCTCCCATCTGATGCTTCGCAGGCATTGTGAAAAATGTTCTTAGCGCTGGCAGTCACTTCAGCAAAGAGGACAGATCTCAAATAACCTTGTCAATTTTCCTTTTTCTTACACCAGGTTTTCCTTTTGACTTTTTACTTCTAATCAGCTCGTACGTACGCAGCTGTGTGGCCGGGTGATGTGCGGTTGGGATCATGAGTGAGAACCCAAGCTGGAGGGCCTGCAGGGAAGGCACAAAGGTTTATTGCCATCACCACCAGCAGTGGCTCTGTGTGTGTGTGTCTGTGTCTGTGTGTGTGTGAGTGTGTGTGTGTGTCTGTGTGTGTCTGTGTCTGTGTGTGTCTGTGTCTGTGTCTGTGAGTGTGTCTGTGTGTGTGTGTGAGTGTGTGTGTGTCTGTGTGTGTGTGTCTGTGTGTGTGTCTGTGTGTGTCTCTGTGTGTGTGTCTGTGTGTGTGTGTATGTGTCTGTGTGTGTGTCTGTGTGTGTCTGTGTGTGTGTCTGTGTGTGTGTCTGTGTGTGTCTGTGTGTGAGTGTGTCTGTGTCTGTGTGTCTGTGTCTGTGTGTGTCTGTGTGTGTCTCTGTGTGTGTCTGTGTCTGTGTGTGTGTCTGTGTGTGAGTGTGTCTGTGTGTGTGTCTGTGTGTGCGTCTGTGTGTGTCTGTGAGTGTGTCTGTGAGTGTGTCTGTGTGTCTCTGTGTGTGTGTCTGTGTATGTGTCTGTGTGTGAGTGTGTGTGTGTGTGTGTGTCTGTGTCTGTGTGTGTGTCTGTGTGTGTCTGTGTGTGTGTCTGTGTGTGTGTCTGTGTGTGTGTGTGTCTGTGTCTGTGTGTCTGTGTGTGAGTGTGTCTGTGTGTGTGTCTGTGTATGTGTCTGTGTGTGTCTGTGTGTGCGTCTGTGTGTGTCTGTGTGTCTCTGTGTGTGTGTCTGTGTGTGCGTCTGTGTGTGTCTGTGTGTCTCTGTGTGTGTGTCTGTGTATGTGTCTGTGTGTGAGTGTGAGTGTGTGTGTGTGTGTGTCTGTGTGTCTCTGTGTGTGTGTCTGTGTGTGTCTCTGTGTGTGTGTGCATCTGTGTGTCTGTGTGTCTGTGTGTGCGTCTGTGTCTGTGTGTGTCTGTGTGTGGGTGTGTCTGTGTATGTGTCTGTGTGTGTGTCTGTGTGTGTCTCTGTGTGTGTCTGTGTGTGTGTCTGTGTGTGAGTGTGTGTGTGTGTGTCTGTGTCTGTGTGTGTGTCTGTGTGTGTCTGTGTGTGTGTCTGTGTGTGTGTCTGTGTGTGTGTGTGTCTGTGTCTGTGTGTCTGTGTGTGTGTCTGTGTGTGTGTCTGTGTCTGTGTGTGTGTCTGTGTGTGTGTCTGTGTATGTGTCTGTGTGTGTGTGTGCGTCTGTGTGTGTCTGTGTGTCTCTGTGTGTGTGTCTGTGTATGTGTCTGTGTGTTAGTGTGAGTGTGTGTGTGTGTGTCTGTGTGTCTCTGTGTGTGTGTCTGTGTGTGTCTCTGTGTGTGTGTGCATCTGTGTGTCTGTGTGTCTGTGTGTGCGTCTGTGTCTGTGTGTGTCTGTGTGTGGGTGTGTCTGTGTATGTGTCTGTGTGTGTGTCTGTGTGTGTCTGTGTGTGTGTCTGTGTGTGTGTCTGTGTGTGTGTGTGTCTGTGTCTGTGTGTCTGTGTCTGTGTGTGTCTGTGTGTGTGTCTGTGTGTGTGTCTGTGTCTGTGTGTGTGTCTGTGTGTGAGTGTGTCTGTGTGTGTGTCTGTGTGTGTGTCTGTGTATATGTCTGTGTGTGAGTGTGTGTGTGTCTGTGTCTGTGTGTGTGTCTGTGTGTCTCTGTGTGTGTGCGTCTGTGTGTGTCTCTGTGTGTGCGTCTGTGTCTGTGTGTGTCTGTGTGTGTCTCTGTGTGTGTGTGAGTGTGTGTGTGTGTGTGAGTGTGTGTGTTGGGCACTGGGCAGAGTGGGGACTTTCTGAAAGCAATAGGGAAAAAGAAGTGTGGTTTCCTTTGAGAAACAAGATGATTCAGCCTCTACAAGAATTAGTCTCTCTCCATTGCCTCCAAAGGGAGCCTAGAAACCTCTCAGTTAGTCAGGGGGAGTGAATCCCTCCTCAGTGGTGGGTGGTAGGGCCTTGAGGCTGCAGACAGACGGACAGACAGACAGCTCCTTCCAGATTCAGAGGTGGTCCTTGCCCTTTACCACCCTCCAGCTCCTGGTCTCCCACCGCTCTGCTGGCAGAGACACCCCTGTTAGCAGCTGCACCCCATTTGTACATGGGCCTCACATGCCTCGTTTGGACTCGGGCAGCTTTGGGAGCAGTTGCTGGCAAGGTTTCACCAGTAGGACAGGGCGAAGAGTGGCAGAGACATGCTGGTGAGGACATCTCCTGAGCCTGGTGGGGCTGTCTGGAGAGCAGCCGGCTGCTCTGTGCTTTAAGAGAGCTAAATACTTGTTTAGTGATGCCGTTTTGGTGCCTCAGTGGGTGGATTTCACTAGTTGTATTTAGATAGAAGAAGGGCTGTGGGTCTCCCTGGGGGTGGATGAGTTGAAGGAAGGGGTGTCTTGTCAGTGTCTTCAGTCTCCGTTTCTTCTGGCCTATCTTTGGGATACAACTGATGCCATTTATATATATGATCTACTAGTCCCTTTAGCGCATAAACAACATTTGCATCTCTCAGAAGGTGCTCTCTCAACTACTTTAAAGCTGATTTTTTCATTGGTTTTGATAGGAATTTGCACTTAGAAGTTCCTGTTGCTAGGACAGTGGAGTCACAGCATGAACAAATCCTGCTCGTCAGTATTCTGGAGCTGGATTAAAAATGAATGTAGTAGATTTAAACTGGTACAGGTATCACAGCCATGGAAGGCTGCAGGAAGTTGTAAATTATAGTGTTTTTTAGCTTGTCAGATGGTCAAAAATCAAAATGTTGGGTCAGATCAAAGGTCTGGCTAGTTGGTATTCTGGCTCCGGCTGCTGGCTGGCGGTGGAGGGAGCACAGAGCAGCACATGCAGGGAAATGAGCCTGCCCTGTTCCCTCCCCGGCAGTCAGAGCTTCAGGGATTTTCAGCAGCGCAGGTTACTCCCAGAGGCTGTGATGTGGTGACGAGGAATGATCCAGTCTCCCGTAACTCCTCTCTGAATTGGTCCAAGTGACAGAGGCAGGTTGCCGGCATTCCCTTCTCCTGAACTGTGTTTTTCCAAGCCCGGAGGTGTGTGTAAAGGGTAGCAGTGACGCTGAGCTACCCCGTATGAGGTCTGAAGGCCACGCTGCAGGTTGCCTCTGCTCCTGAATTTGTACTAGTGACACTGAAGCTTCTTAGATTGATTCCCTTCTGCTTTTATTTCTTTGCAGAAGCCTGCAGTGAGACCGGTCTCATAACTCCGGACCAACCACAGGAACGTGGGATGAGGTCTGGGCTCTGGCTGCTCTTGCAGAGATAATATTGTCAGGGGGATGATACAGGAGTCAAGCGCTAAAGAACTTGTATTTTTTTCCTCGCCTTTGCCCCTTAGAGAAACTTCATCACAACTCTGGCTAGCCTGGTCATTAGCGCTGACAACAAATGGATGCGGATCCTGTTCCCAAGTCACTGCATTATGTGGCAATTACTTACTACGTGTTTCTCCTCCCTTTATATATAATCTCATTTTAATGTGCATGTCGCAGTTTTAATAAACTGGAGTTCAAAGGATGAGCAATTATACAAATCTTTCATTTCACACATGAAAAGCGTGATTTTAAAGTTGTCAGCAAAAAAAAAAAAAAAAAAAAAAAAAGACATTTTTCTTTGATTCACTTCTCAATGCAATTCCCTAATGTCTGTTGTGGGTTTCAGCAAAGCAGAACTTCAGCTGGTGTAAATCCACCGGTGCCTTTGATTTCAGCGCCTTCCACCAGTGGAAGGTTTGGCTTCCAAGGTGGATTACTGCAACTTTTAAGATAAGAAATGAGGTTGGAGTTTATCTATCTGCAGCCAAAATGAAAACAGTGATGGTTGGTGCCCTGGTCTGGTTCAGTCCTGTGGGATTTTTATCTTTTCTAAGCATTTTGTTTACACTTAAAACAAATAAAATTCTTGCAGAGATGTAGGGAAGAAATCATAGCCCAGAAGATGAAAAGGTGAGAGATCTGATTCTCTAGGACTCCATGATTTCTGTGGCTGTTCCCAAAGTTGTAAAATGAGGGAAAAACTACTCTTAATGCAAAAATATAAAGGAGGGACAGTATTGGGCATTGAGCTGTCAGTTCTAAGGGGTCCCTCGACGTGATGGAGGTAGAGGGAGAGATGCCCCCTCCTGAAGAACTGACATGAAACCTCAGTGGGGGTGAGAGAGAGCCCTTCTCTCGTGGCTGGCTGTGTGGAAAACCGAGGATAGTTGGGGTGCTGCGGTTCCACGGGCTGAGCGCTCCCCCCCGGCCCCCACACTTTGCAATGGGGAGTCATGACCTCTGATAGAAACCACCCAGCTTTCACCGCCAGGGCTGTTTCACAGCAGCTCTGAGTAACCATCAGTTCCGTGGAAATGCTTCCTTCCGCTTTGGGAAACGAGCAATTCAGGGGCTCAGGGCAGAGTCTGCGGCCCCAGCACATCCCTGGGGCAGCTGGTAGAAGCTGGTTTTAAGCAGCAGGTTGTATAAGGCCTGTCCTTGGTTGGGGTTTTACCGGTTGCCTTCAATCCCATCTGCATTAAAGGCAACGCAAAACCGAAGCGTTAAGTTTCTGTCCTGGTGTCTGGAAAGTCCTTGAGCAACCTGCAGGAGCCTGTTTCACCCTTCCTCGACCTTCTTGGAGCAGAATGAAGTGACATCCTGGGGGAACAAAATCACAGCAGCGTTAAAGACTTCACTAAAAACATTGGCTGGAATTGATATATTGAAAACTTCCTGAAGACACAATACTGTGGAGCTCACTCTGGTAGCATTTGCAAAGTACTTTGAGATCCTCTGATGAAAGGTGATGCTGTAAGTGCAAAGCATCACACATTTTTTGCTGTCATGAGTTCCTTGGGGGTGAAGTCCACCACGCGTGCATCCTCTCAAAGGCAATTTTGTGAAATTTCCATCCATGGGAAGCATCTTTAACATCAGGACTGCGGTGTAGGGCACGGCTGACTTCTCAGAGTCTAGAATGCCATTGCAATATTTTTAATTATAGCACTCTACTGTTTTTCAAATAGAGCATTTCACTTGACATGACGGGTGCCTGTTTGTAGAGGGCTTTGCTTTACTTTCGCTGGGAAAAGCGACTGGAAAAAACCTCAGCACCGTCATCTGCGGGATAACAGGTGGGGAGGTGTGTGATTGGTACCAAGCATTTCCCTCTGCATCGCGAGGAAACTATTTAGTGTAACCCTTAGTTAAAAAGTAAATTGGCTAAATGGCTCCACTCACATTATCCCTCTAATAAGCCTCGTGGCTGATCCTGTAATGCTCTTCCCCTCCTTTTTTTTTAAAAGTAAAGAATGCTACTGTAGAGGCGTAATTTTCATAAAAACATTCTGGGGAAAGGGAAAAAAAAATAAATCAAAAATACCCTGCTGAACCGTTTGCATTCACCCAAAGAAACAATATTTCAAATTATGCAAAATTATTAGAACCTAGTTGTGCATTAAGGGAAATTACAGCACAATACAGAAAATTGGAGGTGGTGGCATTGATAGGGAATTATAAAATAAGAAAATACTGCCTGGAGTTCAGTGCTTTTAATTCTCACATTGCTCTGTTTCTTTTCTATTTTTCTTACTGCTTTGTCCTTGCATAAACGTAGACAGACTTAGTCTGGGTGGCACGTTCTCTTGCGTAGGAAGTTTGTTTTAAATAAGTTGCCCATGACCAGCACGCAGGGCGGAAAACTGCCGTGATGTGTGTGGTGCTGCTGGAGCCTCGCCGCAACTCATCAACGCAGCAGATAACCAGGAGCCAGTCTTCAGCGAGACCCACCACAGCCTGGCTCAGCCTGGCCACGAAGGTTGTTCGGACCTGGTTTGTTTTAAAGAAAATGCAATTGAACCCTCCGCGTGCCTCTCCAAGAGCAGAATTTCATCTCTTTGAGTCGTTGGGTCGTACGCAGGTTTTATTCTCCTGTGCAGCCTCGGAGGCTGGAAACTCGGCTGTACAAAAAGACGGGCAGCAGCAGCCGTGATCACAGGGCGAGCACAGGGCTCCCGGATCTGCAGTTAAAGCACCAAACAAAGCAAAAACTCACAACCTGCTTCTTCAGAGCATGAAGCTCCGCTTGTGTGGCCCCGCTGTCGGTGGCACCCGTGGGGACAGGCTGGTGTGTGTCTGTGAGCACTTCGCGGCTGGAGGTGGCAGGGATAAACCTGCCTGTGCCTGGGCTCGTTCTCCCTGCCTTGACACTCGCTCTTCTGATTGAGGAGATAAAGATGGAACGAAGGAGTCTGTGAAAGAGGCATGGGTTTGGGCAGCATCATAAATCAAGGCGGACTGGACTGCACGCCTGTTTTCCTTTCCCCAGGCCAAAAGATAATGGATTTAAGTCTAACGTTGTCAACTGTTCTTTCTCCTCTCCTTCACACCGTCTCCTTAATTCTTTTATTTATCGATGGCTGTGCTAACACAGATACACTCTGGTTTTTGAACTGTGCGGATGGTTGGATGACACTTAAATCAATATCATGTGGCAGTTTTATTTTCCCAGCCTTAGACACAATCTGTCCATTGTGCTAACACGGTTTGTGACTTAAATGAATGCAAGAATTTATAGGTGCATCTTGAAAGTGCTGCTTCCTTTAATCATGCCAGATAAAGGAATTCCTGCCTTATGCAAAGCAGGAGTGTCATCTGGTTAATGGGAAGATACTTAGCAGATGCAAGCTGCATGAATCCTTCATTTAAATGACTGCATTTACAGCCCTAATCGGACAAAGGAAACTGTGGACCAGTGAGAAATAAATGCTGCCAAAAAGAAAGAGAAAATGTCCTTCATTGGGTACACTCTGGCAGGATAAGGGTAATTTTCTTGGTAATTTTAACAGTGTAATATTTTATTTGTTTCTTCTGCCATTGGTCCCTTTTTTGCCGCAGCCTGAGGCGCACGGTGGCCTGGCTGCGGAGGAACATCATCAGATGCTGCAAAGGTCACGGTGCCGGTCACCCTCTCAATAAGAAGTATCAAAGATGCTGTTGGGATTACAGTGTGTGTGTGAACAATCACTCCATGGGCAAGAGATTTGCAGGTTAACGTGCAAAATGTGCAAATCTTCCAGGCTCTGTCGGTGGGGAAATGTCCTTAGTGTAGACTGAGCTCTCCTAAACCGCACAGTCTCCTGTGCTGAGATAGTCAACAGGGGCTGGGGGACCATCTTCCTCCCCAGGGAATTCTCACAGATGCATCAGCAGGGAGATAGTGAGGTCCTCAGCCTGTGACTGTATAAATAGTCAACCCTCTCCTGGTGAAGAGAAATTATTCTTTTGACGGTCTTCCATATTCCAAGAAAAGGGCTGTTGACAAAATGCAAAGTGTCGGAAGAAACATCCAAATTCACAAGCTGGTTCCGTTTCAAAGGATTCAAAATGAATTTGCAAAAGAACCAATATGCTGAAATGTTCTGATGATCTTTTTCCTTAAATGGAAGAAGTGAAGATAGCTCAGGTCTACCAAAACCGTGTTTATCAAACACATTTTTAGAGCCATTCAACTAATACTTCGGTATATCCAACAGTAGAGCCACAGCTGCAAATAATTTATGAAATACCTGAGGATAAAAAGTGTTCTATCAGTGTGAGAGTACAATGTAAACAATCATTAGGATATATTCACCATTGCGCTGTCTGATCTCCAGACGAGCCACTTGAAACACACGGAGCCTGTCATCTTCCAGGAAATCAAAAGCTCATTTAAATACCAGGATCCACTGAGAGCAGTTCAAACAATATACATCTCCTGACAAAAAGAGGCTCGCTCACCCAGCGCAAAGGAATGTGGTTTTACAAAACTACATGAGAATTAAATCCACAGTGCAGCATGTGCTCTGTCTGACAAGTGATAATTAACTGCTGACAATATAATTTTAGTTTTGATGCAAACTTGTTTTTCATTAAAAACTAATCAGGGAACGTTTGCATGGGGTGGGACAGCCTCCTGCAAGGCAGGAGCCTTCATAGTTCAGTGACTGCTGACACATTTACCTCATGCTGAACGTGGATCCTGCGGGGAAATCAAAGGGTCACATCTTCCCCCGGGTGAAGCTGGAGCTTTTTTATCAACTCCAAGGCCTTTGGATCTGATGGATGCAATGCCCCAGGCAATGCTCTTGATAAGGAGGTGCTTTGTCAACTCTACTAATTTTCAGAAAATGCAAATTGAAGGACTCAAGACAACGCTCTGAAGGCAGCACTTCCCTTTAGAGGGGGAGGTTCAGCTCTTTCCAGGAATGATCATGAAAATCTTATTGTAGAGTCGACCAGGATCCAGTATTACTGTGGCTGTGTCAGAGAATTATACCTGCAGTGTAGTAGGGGTAAAATAAGAGAGAAGGAAACCACCTGAGTTTCCTTTGAGGGTCTGGGATGCATCTTGGCATGACAAAGTTAACATTCAGTGCACAGACCAGAGCTCCAGCTTCCAGAGAGGAAACAGCCACCTCAAAGACCTCTCTGAACCTTCAAATGACCTCAAAGGTCATTATCCTTTGGCTGAGCTTTAACGCCGTAACCTCTCGTGGGATGGAGTCCTTCTCCAGTCTGCCCGCCTCAGGGTGGGGAGCAGGAAGATAGAGCTGTGTGTCCCCCCCCCTTCCTGCACCTCTTCTTGCTGTTCACGGTTACCCTCGCCATCGGAAAACACTGACCTGGTTCTGCAGTATCAGAACACAATCACAGCGTGTACAGTCCATTCTGTTCGTGGCCCATGATGATGCTCATTCAGAAACGGAAAGAATAACACTAGGGTAATGTAGAAAGTCAAATTACCCAGGTCACAGAGCCAGGCTGTGGCAGAGACCTGAAAAGAATCGAAGACTCGTTAACTTGCAGATTTCACCACTAGACACCACCCCTATCTTCTGGGTTTCCAGACGTGTAAATGTTGCTATAGTAAATTATGATTCTCAAAGGTTAATTTTTAATAAGGCAGTTAATGTATGTTATTTAAACAATGATTATTAAAACCATGTTTGAGGTTTACAGTGTAATAGGTAATTATCTTCTCCAGAATAGTTATAACAATGCAGCACATTCTTGTCTTCCATGATCTGCTGGTATTTGTTTAACCTATAATAACACTCTTATTAAATCAAAATTAAATGGACATAATTGAAGGTGTCACAGCAAATTTCAAGGAAGACAGCTCTGGCTGAACTTGTGTTTCTTCCCATGCTAGTTATAGCTGCTTATAGTTAATATGACATGACCCAAAACTCTTGAGGTCCACTAGAGTCTACTCATCAGCTGCAAAGAGTGACCGTCAGGCTCGGTATCTGTGAGACTGAAAGCTCTGGCCCAAGCCAATGCAGTCACCCTCTGTCTGCTCAGCTAAGCAGGTCTCCCCGTGAGCCATGGTGATACTTTCCAGCAAGGCAGGAAGTTGTCACCAGCAGCAGGACCTGGATGGATCTCTAATAGTCTAAATTTTTCTGATCTGGTGGGGATGATGGATCATCTCTCCATTCAGAGACATCTCAGAGGGTGTAATGCTGATGCAGTGAGAGCAAAGCAGTGGGAAAGCCCTTCTCCCTGAATTTGGAGAGCATCCACCAAAAAGTGCTTGCTGGTAAGAGGAAGGGGTAGATTTTTTCCAAGTCCTGCCTCCCACTTGTTTGTTCTGTGGTCACCCCCATCAGCAGCTGTCAGTGAAACCAGGATGTTTAAACTAGCTGATTTGGTATTGCTTTCTCAGTCTGAAGTCTTTCTGAAGATTTTTCTTTTCCCACAATAGTATCTCTTTCATGGATGATTTGTAATAGGAGTTTCATTATAAGATCACAAAACACTGGGGAATATGTTAATATGGTTCAGCGTGTAATCCAGGATCATATCATTGAAAAGAATTGCATTTTTGTCTACAATTGAGGCAGCAAATAGGAGCTCCTTCTTTTTCTGTATTAATATCCACAACTGAATTAATACTTCCCTTCCTATAATCTTGTGTAAATTTACCAAAATGTACCAAAATGTGTGTGCTTGCTGATTCGTGTAGATACAGCCCCATTTTCTACAAAAAATGCGCTTAGATAGGTTTTTTCTGGTCCTTCATATATATATATATATTGAAGAATCTTAATCAATTATCAGTTCCCTCACATCTGCGTGAATCAAAGAGCACCAGTAACTCACAGCATAACGTTTAACTTGCTTTTCCCCGTATGAACGGGCATTTGGTGGCTGATGGGGAGTGCTGAGAACTGTCACAGCTCACTTCTCACCTCCCTGTACATAGGTGTTATTTTAGTGTGGTCGCGGCTGGTTTGTAATCTGTAATCCCCAGCAAAAGGCCTGGACTGGGCACTTCAGCCAGTGTCAGATGAGACGTGGTGAGGATGAAGTCGTGTGCTCTCCTTCCTTCCTTGTGTGTTAAATTTCAGCTCTGCACCCACTCCCGTGGCCGTTGGGAGCCCGGGGCTGGTAAATGAGCCCACGCTGAGCTCTGTACAGCCAGCCAGACGGCGATCGATTTTTTTTAGGCTCTGTGACTAGAGAGTAGACATATCCTTTGTCCATAAACGATGAAACACTTTGAGATTCTCAGCTGGAAAGCATCCAAGAAAGACTAAAAGGCTTCGTGGGCTTCTTTTTTTGGTACCAGAATTTCCACTCCTCCTTCCTAAACTGCTTCTCATCTCTCTAATGCAAATCCTATCAATCCAGAGCTGTCTAAACCAACATCCACATAGTTCTCTGGTATTGATTCATCCTTGGGACTGTTAGAACGCCAGCGATATATCAGGCGATCAGGGAAGACTTTATTCTGTCCTTGCTCTAAAAAAGCAGAAGCATGTTTTTAATTTCTCATATTCTGTGGAAAAAACAGTTGGAATTGTAAGCCAAAGATGCTCACTTGACAGATGGGTTCCTGGCTGTGTTGCAGTGTTTGAAATGCGTTCAAACTCACCAGATTGTGTTCCGTTGACTAACAGGTTCCCACTTAGATGCCTTGGGACCAAGAGATGTGGAACTTGATATTTAAGGATCACTGAGAAGAAACAAACCTGCAGAAATCTAATTAGCAACAGGCAGGTAACGCTGATGGAAGAGTCTCCAGCAATTGTAGGGAGCTTGTTTACTCAAGGTTGGACAGCAAGGTATAAAGATGAGACTTTTCCTGAGGCAGGTCAGGAATCGTGGGAGGTTAGTGAATGCCAGAGGCCAAGCCCAGATGGGTGGTTTCTAGTGACTTGAATCTTAGAGAAAAGCCTAGAAGTCTGCAAGTATGGGAAACAGGTAAGGGAGGTCAGGCCAAAGTCTTACTGGTGTAACCAAAGGTGAGACTTGAAGACGATGTAATTTGGTTGCAGGGATTAACTGTGTAGATTGTCTGACACAAGGTGGAGAATCTAAAACTACAAGGAAGCAAGGAAAGTTTATTACGTATCTGTTTTTATACATGTTGAAATACCAGTAAACCTTCCCTGTGTGCTTTTTTTCTTGACTAGTTTCTTACCTCTTACACAAAAGTTTCCAGAAGGGTTAAAATGGAGAACCTCCATCTCAATATCCTCTGGAAAGTTACAGCTGTGTAGACTGAGGGCTGAGGATGCATGGAGCAGACAAGAATCAATAACTAGAAGTTAATGAGAACTGAGAATATTTAGGATGGAAAATCCCAGCCCAGACTGGCACGTAAGCAGCAATTAATTGTATGTCCCTGACACGCGCTGCCATTGCAGTGGGAGTTTTTGCTGATCAGAGCTACAGTTTGCCTGTTAAGCTTTTAAAGCTTTGCCGCTGGCTGAGCCTCACCACGTGTGTACCGTGGTCACACCTCTCCTTCCATGGGATCCACCAGCAGAGGGGACCGCAGTTCTTCCTCTGTCCCAGCCTCAACTCAGTTGATGTGCTTTACAGAGTCACACGGATTACACATGTTCCTGTTCTGCTTGGCCAGAAGGAGGTTTCCTTCCTCCCTGGGGAGAGAGATGTATCTCTAAGGAAAACATGAAATGAGGTCACTTAGCTGCGTTCTAAAAAAATTGCTAGATGATTTTCAAAATGGATGGGGATTCCACTGGAGACCTGGGAAGTGGCACAAGTATTTATGGCTAGGACATAATTTTCTTCACAACGCTGTGTTGATTTGTGACATACTAATGGCAAGCTGCAGCGCTAAATTAATTTGAACAAAGATCAGTGGGAAAGGCATTCTTGAATTGTAGGAAAGGGTGTGTTATCAGAGCAGATAATTCACAAATTAAAGCCTATTTTTCATGCCAAGATCTCCATCAGAATTTAGTTTTGAGCAGTTTTATGTCAAGTTTCACATGTCATTCCCCATCCATTATTTACCCTGTTTCTGAGCCAGGAGTCGGGCCAGCTTCACTAAAGGGACTGATCTGTGGCTAATACCAAATCCTGTGAGAGCATTCCAGAATTGAGGAACTTGGTGGTAAAACTCTGCTATATCAGAGCTTTCATTCTCCAAGGACCACTGGAAAAAACCAACGTCAATCCCCACCCATTGATTGCATCATACCTGGTGGATCTCAATGGACTTTGCAAGGGGCAGTGGTCTCATCCTTATTTTAATTACAGAAAAGTAGAAGTACAGAGAAACTCAACGGGAGTCAGGATGCCACAAAACAAGCTGGTGGCACGTCTGCAGATGGGACATTTGTCTTGCCACAGATGTGGCAGTGTCACCTTTGTGCTGAAACGTGCGGAGACACCAGTGCAGTGGGAGGTGTCTCTGCTCTACAACCCCTCTGCGTGACCATTCTCAAGGGATGGAGAAATCCTTGTTTCAGTCAGAAAATAAAGAAGGCGTTTATCCATGGCAGATTAACTGCAATGATTTTTGTATTTGGCAAATTATATAGGAGTCAATTTAAGAAAAATAGTTTCTGTATCTTTGTCATATAACTGTGTTAATATTGATGCTGTTCACCCTGGAGAATCCTTTGGATGCTCACTGCAGTTTAGTTTTGCAAATTAAAGTAGCCTCACTTTCCTTGTTTCTCTCCAAACCTGACATTTTAAGGAAAGAAAATTCACACGCTTAACAACGCAATGAACTGGGAACAAAAAACTATCATTATAAGATATCCTAAGGGACAGTTTTGTTGCACCTTATGTTGTCCTTCTCCTCTTCTTAGTGCTGCCCATAAAAATCCCTTTCACTTGCAGCCAGTCCTCTGTCATCTCTTCTGAGTTTGGTCCCTTTTTAAAAATTCTTGGCAGGACTTATGCAAACATCTGGACTTCCTAAAAGAAACAGCAGGAGATGTTCTACTCAGACAGTTCAGTCTTATTTTATCTGTCTCAACTTCATCCATACATTTGTTTCCCAGTTCCCTGTTTATATATTAAAGGAAACTCCTTACAGGCTTGAGGAGTTAATTTTGCTCTTTGGGCTATGACATCACAGAAAATACCTGAAATTAATTGAAAAGAATAAATCATGGCATACTAGGAATGAGAAGGTATCGAACAGAACAAACAGAAATCCTTGCAAGTATTGATAAAAAAATTATAACTGTTACATTGGTCCTGCAGTGAGGGTGAATTCCTGTGGCTTCATAGTTTTGTTTGGTCTAGAAGCGGAGGGAGACTGAATCCAGTACACAATAATTTCACTGAATTTCACTGAATTTTTTAGAGTTGGAAGGGACCGTAAAGATCATCTAGTCCAACTCCCCTGCCGAAGCAGGATTGCCCAGAGCGTGTCAGAGCATGTTACTCAGGACGGCATCCAGGCGGGTCTTGAAAATCTCCAGAGAAGGGGACTCCACACCCTCCCTGGGCAGCCTGTTCCAGGGCTCTGCCACCCTCACCCTAAAGAAGTTTCTTCTCATATTTGAGTGGAACTTCCCATGTTCCAGCTTGTGCCCGTTGCCCCTCGTCTTCTCACTGGCAACCACTGAAAAGAGTCCGGCTCCATCCTCCTTCAACCCACCCTTCAGATACTTATAAGCATTGATAAGGTCTCCCCTCAGCCTTCTCTTCTCCAGGCTAAAGAGTCCCAGCTCTCTCAGCCTTTCTTCATAAGGGAGATGCTCCAATCCTTGAATCATCCTCGTTTGCCCTTTGCTGGACCCTTTCCAGTAGTTCCCTATCCCTCTTGAACTGGGGAGCCCAGAACTGGACACAGTATTCCAGTTGTGGCCTCACAGTGCAGAGCAGAGGGGGAGAATGACTTCCCTTGACCTACTGGCCACACTCTTCCCTGTGCAGCCAAGGATTCCATTGGCCTTCCTGGCCACAAGAGCACACTGCTTGCTCATTGTCATTTTGCTGTCTACCAGGACCTGTCTCTAATGTCTCTCTAATTCTGATATATTGGTTAATACAGGAAGCTAATAGAGGGCATTTACCCAGAATTGCATTATTATGGTGGCAGAGTCTTGGTTGTCAATGGCTGCAGCTCCGGCATTGAAATAAATCCTAATGCCTACATCTGAGGTAGCTGGTTTAGTAGAGCACAAAGACCCAAGGATAGGAGATAGATCTCATCTTTGAGATGAATCCCACGGGGGTTCCAGCTTGGGGTGCCTACTAGTAGACAGCTACATCTAAACTGGTGTCCCAGACCCTTTAATAGGAAACGAGAGACACCAGGTGCTTTCCTTGGGGGAGTGGTGGTGTCTGTCTTACCAGGCAGGAGCTATAAATACTTGGTGAAACCCAGAGCCACTCTCTCTCCCTCGACAGGGATCCTGAACCAACATATAGTATTCCAGACCAAGCACTGAAATAAGTTTATGGTACCAACTGAAATTTAGACCACCTGCAACATCTGCTGCACTGAAAATGACTCAGATTTACAATCAGAGCACTGTAGGAGTAAGGTGTATACTTACCCTGAGTTCAGTGCAGGTACCAGAGCCTGGGACATCCAAAAGTGAGGCTGAGCCATGGGGTTGTAAAACATCAGAAACATCTTTGTGTCAGCTGGTGGCAGTCAATAAACAGCCCGCTACAGCCAGCTGCTGCGGGTATTTGTAGTATGTCAGGGCTACTCATTCAGCCCTGGACTTGCTGCTGGTGACCCTCCTTCCAGAATGTAGTGGGGAGCAGATTTAGGACCAGATTGGTTCTTCCAGCAGTTTCATGCCGTCCCAGTCTTCCTCTGTCTCGTGACAGGCACCCCTGTGTCCACTAAGGCCTGCTCTGCACGGAATGTGCTTTTTTGCTGTGTTATGAGATACATTGAGGAAAACGAGTGACCAGGAGAGGCTGCAGCAATCACACGAGCAGCACCATACTCCTACCTGTTAATTTTCTGGGATATTCCTTTGGCCTGGATAGAGGATTGCTGCAAATGGAGCTGGGTTGGGACACCTTAAGTATGCCCTATGAATCCATCAGATTTTATAATCCAATCTCTTTATAATGTTAAGAATTCGTTTTAAGGGAACACCCTTTTCCATCTGTTGCCAATAATGAAAATCAAAGGGAGCCGGTGCAGTTTGAGAGCTCTGGTTTTAGTGGATAGTTCAGGGTAGACCCGTGGGTCTGTGGGGGGGGTGTGCAGATCGTCTGCCCCACATCTGGCCAGGAGGGGAAGGAACACACTGCAAAGCCCTCTCTGTGATGGGAAGAAGTTCAGGTGTATGGTCCTGTACGTTAGTCATATCCCACTTCCTTGATTTGGGCAAGGGTTGGGGAAAAACCTGCTGCTGCCAATCCACAGGTCCGGGTCCGTTCAATCTGTCATCTGAATCCCTCTGACAGAATCACAGAATCTTCTAGGTTGGAAGGGACCTTCAAGATCATCTTGTCCAACCATCAACCTAACTGACAAAAATAAACAGCCACAAAACAACAAAATGCAACACCATCACTAAACCATGTCTCCCAGCACCACGTCAACCTGTCTTTTGAACACTTCCAGGGATGGTGCCTCAACCACTTCCCTGGGCAGCCCATTCCAATGTCTGATAACCCTTTCAGTGAAAAAATTTTTCGTAATATCCAGCCTGAACCTCCCCTGGCGCAACTTGAGGCCGTTTCCTCTAGTCCTGCCACCCGTGACTTGGGAGAAGAGACCGACCCCCCCGGCTACACCCTCCTTTCAGGGAGTTGTAGAGAGCAATAAGGTCACCCCTCAGCCTCCTTTTCTCCAGGCTGAATAACACTAGTTCCCTCAGCCTCTCCTCATAAGACTTGTGCTCCAGACCCCTCACCAGCCTTGTTGCTCTTCTCCGGACCCGCTCCAGCACCTCGATGTCTTTTTTGTGGGAAGGGGCCCAAAACTGGACCCAGTACTCAAGGTGGGGCCTCACCAGTGCCCAGTACAGGGGGACGATCACAGAATCACAGAATCACAGAATCACCTCCAACTCCAACTGACTTCAGAGAAATCCTGTAGTGTTGCCAGTTTTACTGAGGTCAGACATTCCATGAGGTTGGGAGAGAAGCATTAGAGGAAGAAGCCACTGACAGAAATAAGTGAGATGTGCAGGCAAGGAGAATGTGTTTTATTTTTCTCCATACTGTCAGAAATGATTGCTTTTACTCGGATCAATCCAAGCATACTTCATAACCTGTGCAGAGGAGTTTGTTAGATTTATTTTCTTAGCTTGCTTGTTCAAGCCTGTTATTAATCCCCTCGTCAGTTCAACTCACTGGAAGAAAACATACCTTCTTAAAGAGTTTTTAGGCTGAAAATAAATGCCTCATTAAGTTAAACATATTAACCTGAAAACAGTATTTATGTCAAATAGACTAATGAATGCCATTATGGGAAACACACAGGGGGACCTGCAGGAGGGTTTGGTACCCTTCCTGCCACCCCCGCACCCCCGCTGGGAGAGGTGAGGAAGGGGAGGGCAAGGCTGGGAGTGATGCCTTCTTCACATACAGTTATTTCGCGTGGCATGTTAGATGCTCGGCAGCTCTTTGCCAAAGGAATATTTAGGTGGCACAGGGACTTTGCATGCTAGGACAGCTTCCTCCAGACACTGGTAGCTCCACAGATTTGCCCGGTCTCTTTTGGGTGGTAGGAGAAAGTCACTTTGACATTTGTAAAAGGGGTTTTGCTCATTTTGCCCTTCCTGAAGCAGATAAGCAGTCATTGAAAAGGATCTTTCTCATTAGCACATATCCTTGCATGATGCTTCCAAGCCCACCACCTCACCCCAGACCTGCATTCAAACATCCAAGTCCAAATGCTATTACAGAATCACAGAATTGTCAGAGTTGGAAGGGACCTCTAGAGATCATCCAGTCCAACTCCCCTGCCAAAGCAGGGTTGCCCAGAGCACATCACTCAGGACGGCATCCAGACGGGGCTTGAAGATCTCCAGGGAAGGGGACTCCACACCCTCCCTGGGCAGCCTGTTCCAGGGCTCTGGCACCCTCACCCTAAAGAAGTTTCTTCTCATATTTGAGTGGAACTTCCCATGTTCCAGCTTGTGCCCGTTGCCCCTCGTCCTGTCACTGGGAACCACTGAAAAGAGTCCGGCTCCATCCTCCTTCAACCCACCCTTCAGATACTTATAAGCATTGATAAGGTCTCCCCTCAGCCTTCTCTTCTCCAGGCTAAAGAGTCCCAGCTCTCTCAGCCTTTCTTCATAAGGGAGATGCTCCAATCCCTCCATCATCTTTGTTGCCCTACATTGGACTCTCTCCAGCAGTTCCCTGTCTCTCTTGAACTGGGGAGCCCAGAACTGGACACAATATTCCAGTTGTGGCCTCACAGTGCAGAGTAGAGGGGGACAATGACCTCCCTCCACCTACTGGCCACACTCTTCCTTACCACCAGCAGAATTGTGGTCCTGTGATCCTTGTAGTCACGCAGAGAATGCACGGGCTACATTTAAGCTGCCTTTATGAGGGAAATCCAGGAGAGAAATGCCAAGGTCAGGCAGAGCAGTTCCGCGGTGCCCGTACGATGGGAGCGCAGCAGCCAGGGGTGGGGAGTCCCATCCTCGGGCTGTGGCAGCACGGAGCAGAAGAGCACAGCACACTGGCTTTTGAGAGAATTTGCCCATCCCTCAGTTTCCCACATTGGTTAAGGTGCTCAGGATGGGACTAAATCCGTAAAACGCCCCATAGAGGGACCGGGATCTCACTGAGAATGTGTCAGATTTACCGGATTAAAAGGTTTACTGGTGACTGGTTGTTTCCCTGCTTCTGTCCAGCTGGGGCAATCTCTCTTGACATGGATTTGCTCCCACCTGCGGGACTAGGCGCCTCACAGGCAGAGCTAGTCATGTTATTTAAGAGTTCGAGAAGGGAAGACAAATTCCCTTGTGTTTTCCAGAGGTCAGGGACATGGCGTATATCCTTGGCTGCAGTCCCGGACAACGTGTTGGCCGATGTTAGGGAGCCAGTTTCGGAGCAGGGAAAAGAGCCAGAATCCGAGCCCTGGGTTAGTCGGTGCAGACACAATTAGCCTTACCTTCTCTGAGCTGATGTAACATATTAATATTCCCGGCCACAGCTCCTCCGGCCCATTTCCCTCCCTAACACTGAGTGCTTTTCTTAACCCGAGATCTGATTTGAATGCAGCTGAGAGAAGTCTCGTGTAATTCACCCAAATCAAGATAGAAGTAGCCAGGAGGGGATGAAGAGGATGACAGCAACAATCTCATACTAATGAGCTATTGTCCTTAGAGGTATTTAATTGAAGGTTTTTACAAAATTTGCTTGAAACCTAATGCATTAACAAGCTTCATATAGGAAAAATGCAAAGCTGTGAGTCGGTAAAAGGATATGTAACATTTTAATAGAGGGACAGACTGGCCATGATCCTTCCCCTGAAAGGTATGAATGACAGTCTTCACTTTCCCTTCGTGTCAGAGGGTACAACCCTTTTAATTAACAGCGAAGCAGGCTCTGACACGTTGTTATCAGGGTCTAAAAATAAGCAAGTAGCCACAAGGCACTTTGTGCTCCCTCCAAGTGCTTCAGCCTCTGATCATTCCTCTGCCCCAGCAGAGCTCATGTAAAGGGAAGGAGTCATTAATATGCTTTGCTCTTCCAAGTCCCCACAGAAGCAAATCGACAGAGCCACTTGTCTGAACAAGCTTCGAGCGCCTGGCTTGTGTTTCGTGAAAATCTGGGTAATTGGACGGTGGCGGTGCCATACACTCACAGCTCAGCCCCCTCCACGCTGCCGCCTCTCCTGCCCCCTCGGCAGGTTCCCTCTCTCTGCTTCGGTGCCATCCAGGCAGCAGGAGCCATGAGCAGCCACAGAGCTGTGAAAACCTGGCCTGAAGTCAAGGACAAATTGCTGTTGATTTTATTAGATGAACCTCTGATCAGTGTGCCAGAACCCAAGCCTGCCCTCCTCTGTAGCGGCTTTCCCTCTGGACCGTACGTGGAGTGGGATGACCACAAGGGCTGGGAGGGTTTGGAGCAGATGGTGGAGCTCAGACTGACCCATCTCTAGGGACAGTGACAATTCAACTGGCTTATGCCAACCAGCACGCCAGATTTGAGTGCTATCTCCTAGCTCAGAGCAGATATCACACATATCGATGTCATTGTCTATGCTTATTGCCCAGGAAGGGCCAGGGGCCATTCTCTGGCCTTGACCCCAACTGAAATGTCCATGAGGTTAAACTGTCTTAGTCTCCAGGCTGGTGACTGTGTCTAAACTGCTGTCAGGGAAAGGGACCTGACATTAGGCAATCCTGAGCTGTGCCGGGTTGCAGGAGAGCGAAACTGCACTGGGAGGGTACGACTGAACCACACAGTGCAGGTTCAGTGCTCCAGACCCACACCCTGATACTCGTCGACTGGTGTTGAGATGCCACCTGATGCCAGCATTTCATTCCACCTTTCTAGGGAGCTAAAC
Source organism: Numenius arquata (assembly GCF_964106895.1). Lineage (NCBI taxonomy): Eukaryota > Metazoa > Chordata > Aves > Charadriiformes > Scolopacidae > Numenius > Numenius arquata. Next base: position 2,669,139 of record NC_133596.1, read on the forward strand.
CAAGAGAACCGAGCCTTCATGCTCCAGCTCCTTTTGCGGCTGTCCATGGGCTATCCACACGGGTGCTGGGAGCCCTGTTGGCCCCTGGTCTCTGGCTGACCATAGCCATGTTCCTCCCACTGGAGGCATCTCCTGTTGCCAGAGGGCCGAGAGCAGCCAGTGCAGCAGCCGGCGATGCTGGCAGAAGGGCAGAGCGGGAGGTTTTTTGCCGTCTCTCCTGCCACTTTGCTGCAGTGTTTCCTCGGCTGCAAAAAGGCATTCACCTGAGCTGATAGAGGGACCCAGGGGAGCTGCCTGAAGTGGCAGAACGTGACTTTATTACACATTGAGTTACACAACTCTTCGTAGTTAGGCAAAGTATTGCTTTCATCCCACCATGGTTTAATTTACCCCTCGCTCTCTATGTGATTAGCCATTTAGTACTTGCTAATATATCTAATTTCCACAGGCTCTAGGTGATGTTTTTTAAAAAGAAAAAAAAAATAAATTGATCCTTCCATGCAAAATATCCTTTTGAGAAATGAAATAACTAGCTCCAAGGCCTAACTGAATTACACTCTTATCAACTGAAGGGAAATAATCCACTTGAAACATGAAATACAAGCGGAATGAAAAACCTTTGCAAGTTGCACTGGAAGAAGAACACAGTGTGAGTCTCAAATAGCTCTGCTTTATCCATATGGAAAAAATACATTTTTCTTGGAATCATTCCCTCTTTCAGTATATAATGAAGTTTCTCAATGGCTCACCCTTCCACCCGCCTTATAATGTAATAAAAGGGAAATAATCCCTCTATTTGCAAAAGTCCCGAGAAGAGGGTTCAGATTGCTTGGAGCTCAGCAGGGCCACCTATAGATGTTGATGAGATTTCTTCTTTGTTTGGTGGGAGAACAGTTGTATTTGCTGAATTGTGCTTGGGGTTTAAACTAATTCTTGTTATTTGGACTTTCCAGCACAGCTATATAGATACTCTCAGCCAAGATATTCTCAAAATACTGCCTTTCTCCATGCTTTTGCTTCTCCTTGTAAATAAAGAAAGCCTGAAGGAAGAAATAGGTTTATAAATAAAAGCCACAGTCCACATGGATTCCCTTCTGGGAAGGTTAATTCAGGTTTCTGATTAAAGACTCCAGTTTCTGTCTCTTCCTCTCTCTTTCCTGCTAAAGACAATCTCTTATCCTTTGTAATGGAACTATTGAGCACCGTCAGGTTGAATCAGTAGAACAACTGTCCTTAGAGCAAATCGAGAGTGAAATTTAGTCCAGCTAATGACTCAAGGCTGGCCAAAGATCTGCCTTGCCTGGCCAGCCGGGGCAGAGGTGGCAAAGCCCTTCTCCAGAAATGGGGGCTGATCCCCCCTGAGCCCAGTGTCCTTCTGCTGGCAGAGGGAACTCACCCACTGTCATCTGCCTGGTACCCCACAGGAATGGGGCACCCTGCAGGAATGTGATGCCCTGAAGGTACATTGCACCCTGAAGGTACGTGGCACCCAGCAGGTATGTGACACCCTGCAGGAATGTGATGCCCTGCAGGAATGTGATGCCCTGCAGGTACATGGAACCCTGCAGGAATGTGATGCCCTGCAGGTACATGGCACCCTGCAGCTGGGGATCCATTCACACCCTGGCCAGTCCCAGTTCAGCCCATAAAACCCCAGCCTGGCTGCTTTCTCCCATAGTCCCTGCACAGGCTGCTTTTCTTGGCACTTGTAACCCTTTTATAAATTTATCTTTTAAAAAAATTATTACTATTCTGTGAAGGTCTTTGTGACTGAGAGTGGAAGGTATAAACCATGTCCGTGCTGAGTTTTCAGGATGCCAGAATCACAGCAGGAATGAGACAGGTTTTGCTGCAGAGGCAGCAAACAGGAGGGCTCGACGGCCGTAAGCCCATCCAAGCATCATTGCGAACAGGCGGTAGATCTTGAATTAACAATAACTTGCAGTGTTTATTATGCCTAGAACAAGCAAACTATATTCACAGACAAATGAAACTAATTAAACATGCTGCTATAAAAATTGAAGCTTTCCTTGTTTGTTTAGCGTGGTTTTTTTTTTTTTTTGTGAGGTTTCTTTTATTTTTCAGCTTTCTTTTTGTTTTGAGTGTTTGTTTTGTTCTTTTCCAGTACTGCAGCAAATCTGCAAACACATTTGCAAACTGCTGCTGTGTTTAAAAACAACGCTGCAAACCTCAGCCTTGGCCTGGCTTTTAGCCCCACGTGTGACAAACGTTATCACTGGATTTTTAAAAAGGCTGCAGAGGAGCATGTGCCAAACCTGCACGCTCTGGCCATGCTCATGGCCACCTCTTTTATATTGGCAAGTCATGATAGGCGTGAGCCCTCTGGTACTGCGCTCTAGTGCCTGGACAAGACTGCAGGACTTGCAGCCTGTGAGACCTTTCATAGAGTCATAGCATCACAGAATGGTTTGGGTTGGAAGGGACCTTAAAGATCATCTCATTCCCACCCCCTGCCCTGGGCAGGGACACCTCCCACCACACCAGGTTGCTCCAATCCCCCTCCAACCTGCCCTTGAACCCCTCCAGGGATGGGGCAGCCACAGCTTCTCTGGGCAACCTGGGCCAGGCTCTCACCACCCTCACAGTAAAGAATTTCTTCCCCCGATCCCATCTCAATCTCCCCTCTTCCAGTTTAAAACTGTTCCCCCTCGTCCTATGGCTCCCCTCCCTGATCAAGGGGGATCAATCCCTATGGCTCCCCTCCCTGATCAATCCTCCCCAGCTTTCCTGGAGCCCCTTTAGGGACTGGAAGGGGCTCTAAGGTCTCCCCGGAGTCTTCTCTTCTGCAGGCTGAACCCCCCCAACTCTCTCAGCCTGTCCTCACAGCAGAGGGGCTCCAGCCCTTGGAGCATCTTTGTGGCCTCCTCTGGCCCCGCTCCAACAGGTCCATGTCCTTGTTGTGCTGAGGACTCCAAGGCTGGACACAGTGCTCCAGGTGGGGTCTCCCCAGAGTGGAGCAGAGGGGCAAAATAACCTCCATGGACCTGCTGGCCACACTTGTTTTGATGCAGCCCAGGATGCAGTTGGCTTTCTGGGCTGCCCGCTGAAGGAGAACATCCCCATCCAGACATGGAGGGAACCCCTCTCCAGGGCACACACACATTGGGCAGTGTTGGTGGCTGGTTACATGAAGATTTTAAAGCAACCTGTTAAGAGAACTGAGGTCCTGCTGGCAGCACCTCACATAGAGCCAAGATCACTCTTCGGTGTCCGAGGGGTGTGGAGGGGACAAATCATCGGGTTTACACTTGTCTGCTCCTGAAGTCAACCATCTCAATGGCCCAGTCAACCATCTCAATGGCCCAGACAGTCCCAGCAGGGAACAAAAAGCATTAACCCTTACTAAGGTGGAGTCAATGCAGAACGTCATATATTGATGCTGCCCCGTTGGGCATAAATGGTATTTACCACTTGGAGTCTTGGGGTTTTTCTCCCCCCATAAACTCACACACACTCTTTGGGTGTTTAGTAAAGAGCTGCCTTATTCTGGTAAAGGTATGGCACAGAACTAAGGAGCAGCGAGGAGATTAGTCAGAGCCGAGCCTTCTCTGAGGTAGCTCTAAGGAACTGAAGAGCTCCAGTGCTCACAAATGGCAACCGCTGGTGCTCCACACGACATCCACTAAGGAAATTTTAACAGCTCCAACTGGAATCTAAATGACAGGTTCCAGGATGCACCAAATGGAATGTGAATGCATCGTGTGCTCAGGACCCGGGGTCGGCTGTAATTCCTGAGAGCTTTACTGGTGTAACAAGAAAGTTCTGTTTGAAGGCACCTGGGACTAGTAATGAAACCTCTCAACGCCAGACCCATTAGACTCGCTTCCAGGGAAGTGGAGGAGTTGCAAACCAGCCCGGCACATTATGGCAGCCGTGGAGGTGTGTGCACACACAGGTTCTGTCTACGATCGCAGTGCAAATCCAGCGAATAGCTCTGCTCCGAGGAACATCCACGGGATATGGGGATGCCGCAGGGAGTGCTGGGCAGGGACACTGATGTCAGGGAAAGAGAACAGATCTCCCAGAAAGGAGGAATGGCTGCCTCCTCGTTACTCACATCCACAACAAACACACGGAGGGCACAGGGGGGAGATTTTAAAAAGCTGTGAGCCCATTATCTGCTAATGTTATTAATAGCATTCCTGACAGATGCCTTTAGGCAGCAAGGAAACATTGCTAAGGGCGTTCAGTACTTCAGGAGCTGGACATATTTAGGCCATTTAAAACAATCTATTTTGGCACATCTGCTGCAGATGGTCCAGTGGAGAAGGCATTAGTCTGGCAGACTTGAGGAGTGGTTTTTGTTTGTTCCCTCTTAATTTTGTGATACATAACCTTGGGTTAGTCCTCAGGGTGGTACCTCCCTCAACACTGAACTGGGGAGAAGGATGTTTACCAGCATTTATCAACTTTTCTAAGTGTCATCAAGATATTGTTAGTGGATGTCACTGTGAAATTCAACATGCTGCCTAGGCCTGTTTTTGCAATTCTGCCTTTAGAGACTGGAGCTGACATGGAATTAGACACTGAAGATGTTAAGGTTGACTCAGGGCTCTGTTCTGTAATCTGGATCATGCCTGAAGCCATGAATAAAATTCCCAAACACTAACAAGCTAATCCAGCCATGCTGAGAGCAGGGACCCAGCCCAGCACCACTTTCAGATGGCTGATGGGCTTCCAATAGCCAGTCCTGTCTGGTTCTGCTTTAGGACACTGGTGCACACCTTGCAGCATTGAGAAAGGTTAATCATAGGTTCACAGAATGGTTTGGGTTGGAAGGGACCTTAAAGATCAACTCATTCCCACCCCCTGCCCTGGGCAGGGACACCTCCCACCACAACAGGTTGCTCCAAGCCCCCTCCAACCTGGCCTTGAACCCCTCCAGGCATGGGGCAGCCACAGCTTCTCTGGGCAACCTGGGCCAGGCTCTCACCACCCTCACAGCAAACAAGTTCTTCCCCACATCTCATCTCCATCTCCCCTCTTTCAGTGTCAAACCCTTCCCCCTCCTCCTATGGCCCCCCTCCCTGATCCAGAGTCCCTCCCCAGCTTTCCTGGAGCCCCTTTAGGGACTGGAAGGGGCTCTAAGGTCTCCCTGGAGCTTTCTCTTCTCTAGGCTGAGCCCCCCCCAACTCTCTCAGCCTGTCTTCACAGCAGAGGGGTTCCAGCCCTCCCAGCATCTCTGTGGCCCTCAGCTGCCGTCTTCACAGCTGCTTGGTACTTCTCAGCTCGTCAGTAGATTCCAGTTCCCATCTCTCTCCTCAAGGTGATAGAAAGGAGTGTGTTCAGGTACCTCCTGTTCACCTTGTCCCAGCTCCAGTGAGAGGTGGAACCCAAACACTGACTGAGCCTGGGTCCTCACAAGCCTTTCATTTCACTGACTTTGGTGAGAAAGGAACAGGGTTGTGGACACGTCCTAATCTGATAGTGCATCCATCAACACCCTTTGGTGCTTCTGAAAGTAATAGACTTGCCCTTTTCAAAGTGTGTAATGAGAACTTACCGGAATGGGTATGGTAGTCCTCAGGTTTGGACTGGAGTTCATGTTTTAATTAACAGCAGAGGAAACTGAACGTGGTGGGATTTAATGCTTGTCTCCAGACAGACATCTGTGATTCACTTTCCTATTTCATTTCTGTTTGTATTTCATGTAACCAACATGAAGCAGTTCTATCTTATTTTCAGTTTTCAGTCCAAGTATCTGGAAAAACTGAGAATGACATCACTTCTGCAAATAGAAAGCGTAATTCTGTAGCAAAAGGTGGTCAGAATATTTCTTGGAGATGGTGTCAGATGTAGCCATTAGAGTTTAAGCTGGAATTGATTGCTGAGCCATTATATATATGAAGTGTCCCAAAGGTCTTTGTAGGTAATTGTGCTTAGATATATCCTACACTGCAAACAGCCCGTGAGCTTCCCACTAACCAGTATTTTCTGTCTCGGAGGGTTCCAAAGGTTGGGATAGGAACAGATCATAGAATCATAGAATTCTTAAGGTTGGAGGGGACCTTTAAGATCATCGAGTCCAAGCATCAACCTAACTCTGATAAAAACCATCACTAAACCATGTCTCTAAGCTCTATGTCAACCCAGCTTTTAAATACCTCCAGGGATGGTGCCTCAACCACTTCCCTGGGCAGCCCATTCCAAGGCTTAATAACCCTTTCAGGGTAAAAATTTTTCCTAATATCCAGTCTGAACCTCCCCTGGCGCAACTTGAGGCTGTTTACTCTTGTCCCATCGCCTGTTCCTTGGGAGAAGGGACCGACCCCCCCCCGGCTACACCCTCCTTTCAGGGAGTTGTAGAGAGTGAGAAGGTCTCCCCTCAGCCTTCTTTTCTCCAGGCCTATGTTGCAGATTGCATTTGTAGGGAGTAATGGATGTACGACCCCAGAAACGGACACCAGGAAATGCCCAAATCAGTGGAGGCTTCAGAGAGAGACTGGGAAAAAGCAAGACTGGAAGAGCTGGAGTGAGGAAGAGCGCCGGTGGGAGGGCTGCGTGCTGGGTACCATCCCTGCTCCCCTGGGGAGGAGGGAAAAACCTTCGTCTCCCAACAGCAGCCTCGTGGCAGTGACAGTGTCGGAGTCCCCACACAGGTCTGTGCAGGGGGGCTGAGGTCAGCGGGGTGCTACCCCAGGAGATCACCTGCACCTGCTGGTGGCAACTGGCAGATAGACTGGAGCGTCCCTTCTCCATTGGTATTCTGAGGCAGTAAATTGTACCCAGCTGCTCGACAACATAACCATTGCCTTTCTGTTCTGCCGCGTGTCACTTATTGCTTTGCATAATGTATTTCTCACTCATTTCCATATTCCTCTCCATTGTAGTGATAAACTAATAAATCTGGGAAATTTGGAAGATGTTTTTTAAAACCCATTTGCTGACTCCAGCATTATTCAGAAGTTGGGTGTTGTTTTTTTTTTTCCAAGAGAGAGACAGCAAATAATTGAACAAATAGTTTTCAAGTTCTTTATATTTGGCATCTTTTGAAGTGGGGGCATGTTTTCACTTCTTTCAAAATGTTTGTGAACATTTTCATTGACAATTGTATGAAGACACCGAAATAATCACTGAAATTTTTACTTTTAATGAAATCTTAGGAGTAAATGAAAAATGTCAATAGGATTCTAAGTAATAACTCAAAGAAAAAAAAAGTACAAAAAATTTAACAGCCATAAAAAAACTCCAATATTTTTCCCATATTTTTGGAAACAGAGGCACTACTTGTTAAAAAAAAAAAAATCAATAAGCACAACTAGTATTTCAGCTTCTGATTATCTCATTATGTAGCCATTTTTGAAAGTGCAGAGCTGCAAAGTGCCTTCAGTTAATCATGAAAAAATCCAAAAGACTTTTAAAAGCTTCAGGGCTAAATGAAGCCATTATGATTGCAGACAGACCTAATCACTCCCTCCCTTGCTTAGCTGTGGCCACGTGTGGTGTTTGCGAGCCCAACAGCCCATGTGCCTGTCACTGTGCTCACCACCTGGCTCTCGGGGACATTCTGGTGGCTGGTGTGACCGGCCCATGGACCCCCAGAGCTTTGAGCACCAGGGACTGAAGCTTCAGCAAAGGTTCTGTCCTCACCATGCTCTTGTTTACAGATCACCAATGGGCAAGGAAAGGCTGTGGTTTGACTTTAGTCCTGCAGCACTAGTTTCTCAGTACCTATTCTGTCTTTTTAGACCCATTTTCTACAAATTCTGTTCTTCTTCCAGCAGTATCTTTAAGGATGGCCATCCCCTACCCTGTGTCTAACATTCTTGTCTTTCCTTCTGCTGCTCCTTCAGTAGCTGTCTAGAAGGAATTAGTTCTGGTTTATGTTGTTTCTGTGGTCTTAATTCAGCACTGTCTAACAAAAATCCCACTGGCCTCGAGCTGTGGGTCTCCTGTGGACTCTGCTGTAGGATCTGTCAGATCCTTGCAAACTCAAGGGCAGCCAAAGGCATCTCAACCAGAGCTGGATGCCTACATTTAGGGAAATGAGTCAAGCCCCATTTTTCTCCGTTCCCTGTTACTTCTCAAAGCAGGAATGATTTGGGAACTGAACACGTGTTCGTCCTTCAGGAAACCTCTCTCACTCATCTTCTAGAGCCCAGACTCAAAATAAACATTTTGAAGGCCCATCTGAGGACTTTGCTCTTGAATGGATTCGAAGCATTTCCTCTAAAGGAAATTCAGAGAGAACCGAAACGGACGCAGAGGTTCTCAGGAACCCGCTGGAAATATGGCCCGTGTTCTCACAGGATGGGAGGTGCCAGACAGGATGAATTACTGCTCCAAATGCATTAAGGCTTTTACGTTCCAAGCGGTTGTACGGTGGGAGCCATCGGTGGTGCTGATTGAAATTCCTGTAACCAGATTAGGGGAGGAAACGGGTGCCAGACACATGATCATCCATATGCCCAGCTAAATCTACTCAGAATTGATTAAGTTACGCTGAAGGAGACCTAGAAATCAATCTGTTCAGGCTTGCTTTTGGAAGAACAACACACTGGAGGTGACACAACTTAATTCTATTTTCGTCACTCTCTCTCATGCGAGCAAGATGGGCATATTGCATCTCACATGTCTTCTCCCCAGGTAATTATATTTGCAAAGATAATAAGCTGTCATAGTAATAATAGGAAAATACTTTTCACCAATCACATGCCTTTCTGGGGCTTTTCAGGCAATGTAGACATTTCAGCCAAATATGAGCAAAATCAAACCAGAGAACAGTTTGTGTTAGGAGAGGAATGTACATCCCATCGTATAGATGGTTCACTCCCATTAGCAGTTTGTCTGTAGCAGGGTTTAAAAGTGGTCTAATAATTGATATTTTCTGTGATTTTTACGGTTCTGAGCATGAAAGGATCTTGACTCAGGGCTGTATTTCTGGGATATGCTGAAATAATGTAATTATGTGATGTAACACTTCTTAGATAAACTGCATTATCCAGCATCATGTCTTAAACTGGTCACACTGAAGCCTAAATTTTATTCTATTTTAGCTCAACCATGCTGAAAATATGTTAGTCACAATAAGGTGGCAGTTCTGTTCCAAAAGCAGTACTTACATCCTATTCCAGGTGAAACCTGTGTAGATAAGAAGCTGATCCTTGATAAAAGAGTTCTACTTTAGTGACCTAATTAATTTTGCAAGAGGTTATTCCTGTTGTGGAAGAAAAAGGAGACTCAATCCTTTACAGACTGGGTCCGAGGAAATCCGGGAGAGTTCATCTGGATGTAGGAACTCGAGGACAGATCTTCAACAGGACCAGACCAGCTCTCTGGGGTAGGTCTGCTTGCTCCAGCTCAGGACCTGATGGTATCAAATCTTATCAGTGCCCTGCTTGTCTCGTGCCTTGTCCTGACACCATCTGTGTTAGGAGACCAGCTCTGTAAAGAGTTGATCTTTTGGCTCTACAGCAGTAAAAACCATGAGAGAATCACTAGAAACTCAACTTTCTGTTTTACCCCTTCCTTTGTCTCTGAGTACGTGGCTTTACCGCCCAGGCAATAACTGGGATTGACTCTCTGCAGTGTTATCTTTCTAATCTAACTCTCAGTACAAAGTTTTCTGCATCTGGATTTGAATTAATTAAACTGTGTTGTCATTTCAATCAATGAATTCTCTAAATTTGCAGTCTGTGAAGATCTCCTTTATCTTTGCCTCCTCTTCCCCATTTCCATTCCATTTTCTGTCCATTAAAACAAATGGACAAATCAGTTGACATCTTTTTTCCACAATTATGGGGTTTTTTAAAATAAATTCTGTAAAGATTGTGGTCTAAGGTTGAATTTAGCATCATACTGGGAGTCATCCAGTTCAGTCCAAGTGCCGTGGTAACACCCTACACCCGGTGTTTGTCGCTGGTAACACAGGCTTGCGAGGTGGTAGGGAGTTGTCCTCCGTGTGTTTTCTGGCTGTTCTGACTTCATTTGTTGAATTATCCAATAATTCATTACAAATAAATTTCATTGGGCTTTTTGCCAATATTTTTCATCAAAAGTGACATGAAGACAAATACTGTCATTATTTGTCCAGCTGTGCAGCTACATTTATATTCTCCTCAGGACTGAACCCATTATCGGAGCTAAATAACACTGATAGTAAAAGGGATATCTCTCCGCCACAGTGCATCCAGTGTCAACACATGCACCTAAGCAATATCAAAACCTTTCTGTGTTGATTTAATAACCCTCCACACCCACTTTGTTCAGACGTAGACTTGCTCTATCATCTTCCAATTGAACACTTTTTCAACAAAAACCAGCAGGTTTTTTAAAAGCAAAATGTTTCACGACAGCATGTGAATTCATTTCAGGAGCGGAAAAGGAACGCTCAGGCTGTTTCAATAATACATCAATATCCCGTTCCCAGATTGTCAAAACAAAACATTTTTATTTGTATTTCAAGTGACATTTTGTTTGGAAGTATCTTTGTTTTACAATATAAATATTCCTTTAAAAATATGTAACTAGCTTGGAACATTTCTCTTGCATAAACCAAAATATATTCGTTATCCCCAAATGTCTGTTTGTTAGCTCTCGCAGGAACTGGCATTTACATTTTTACTTTTCCACTGTTGAGCAGCAGAAAACAAACTTGCCAGGGAGTGGAATACGTGATTCCTGCCCATTTCTGGCCGCGCTGGGGAAACGCCTGCAGGAGAAGCTGTAGCAAACACAGAATGTTATCACAGCCACTTGCCAGGGCTTCTCCTCCCTGGACCAAGAGCAGTAACAGGTTCCAGTTGTTGCCTTGTATCAGGCTGGTGCTCTGGGAGGAGAGGGGCTGACCACCAGCTTGTCCAGGACAGTCCAGAAACCACCCGGTCTGCACTGGTCTGCACTGGGAGAGAGAAGGGCACAAGACACTGAAGCATCCTTTGTGGTTCCCTGTGCCATGAGACTATGCAAGAATCTCTCCGGCTTCTACTGTAATTTACCCCTCTAATTTACAGCTCTGCTTCCCGGGCTCCTCCTCAGCACCGACAGGCTGTAAATCAGCTACGGCCAAGGGTGCTGCTCTCCCAGCCCCAGATGGGGACCACTGCTGCGCCCCCACTTAGGCAGCCGTTCCCTGGGGATGTGTCTTCAGGTAGGGAATTTTGTAAGGTAAGTGAGATAGTGGGGAGTTTATAATATACATAATCCTCCAAAAATAATCACCTTCATTCTAAACTTTAATGGATCTCCTCCCCTGCCTCCCCACACGCACACCCACCTCCCTACATTTGTGTGACTCCAAGGATAAGATGTTCCAGCTCCTGCCTGTTTACCTGTGACCAAAGCTGCCGTCTTTGGCTCTGATTCAGTCAGCCTCTGAGATTAGAATGAGATTAAATATTTTGTGTGTGTTTTAAGGGGAAAGATTAATTGAACTTTATTATAGGTTTAATGCTTCAGCCCCAATTTGCATTTTAAAAGGCGCAATCTCATCCACTTTCAGAATACTGCTTTTCGTGTTTACCGCTTAGAATTGATTCCGTGTTTGATAGGTTATAATTAAAGTAGGCACATTAAGGATTTAATAGTGCTTCTTATTGTTAAGAAGGATTAAAGGGGTGTTAGAATTCATACTTGAAATTAATGACTTCGATTAAACGAGGGCACGAGGGGATCCTCCGATACTGACTCCTGTGCTGACCTTGGGAAAGTCACCTGGGCCCAGGACTGGATCTTAACAAGCCCAGGCTCCCCTCAAACCGAGCGGGTTTTACAGATTTGGCCTTAACTCCTTTGCATCTTGGTCAGTTCTCTTGGCAAAAGTTGGTGACTGGGAGATTCCCAGTTTGAAGAGGAGCCTTTTCCAGCCCCCTTAGATCAGCAGCTTGGCAGGATTGAGCCCAGATTCCCACGTTTTGCAAACCTAACTTTGGGTTTCTTGCGTTGCTCCTGTTTGAAGGAATCTGCCCCTCTGTAAAAACGCACACGTTCCCTTTTTGGTTCATATTAACCCGTGATTGCAAATATGTTCCAACTGCAGAACAGGGACCTGGGGTTTAGGGTCAATGTGCTGGAGATTTCTTGCAGTTTTATTTTGTAAAGTACTAAGTACCTCAAGCAGCAGTGAACGGAAGGGATTAATTTGTGTCTCGATGCATGACTGCATCATCAATGTGCAACTGTTTCATTAAAACAGGGAAAAATTCAACTCTGCTCCTTTGAAAGATAGTTCTATTGAAAAATAGCCATGAAATATTTCCTTGTTCAGTCAGTTGTGATACATGCTGTATTTTTTGCCGGATTCATCCAGAAATGGTGGCAAATCCTCAGCTGTGATGTGGCAGTATACCACAAAGGGGAAAATCCAGCCTACCACTGAGATCACTGAAAAGGAAATGTTTTAGATCAGTTCAACAGTTTAGATCAGTAAAATCTTTCAGCTTGAAATATGTCAACCTGTTCCTCTTCGTTTAAAAATGTCTCATTGAAAAGCTTCTGGAGTCTAAGTTCAATAACAAACATTCGCTTTCCATCACAGTTTGGGATGAAAACAAAGTATTGAAACATGGGGATTTGCCACAGAATAGGAGTCCCATATTTTGCTGAGCTTTAACCATATGGCTTCTGCTTCGTACGCAGAGAATTTGAATGGTGAAATGAGAGAGTAATGAATTAAGAACAGCTACTCCACTGCGTGAAAATCAAATGCTCTTCTTTCCCATCTGATCCCTCTTTTCCTGCAAATCTAAAGGTGAAGAGTGAATGGTGTTCAGATCCTGAGGGCTTCAATAGGACTATGGTGGGGAGCCGCGGGCTGCCTTTCTGCATATCGATTTCTATGGCAAAATGAAAATCCAGCCTGGTAGAAACGTTGACTCAGACAGCTTTTCAGAAAGCAGACAAACGTCTGTAGCTCTGAGTCACCTCTTGTTTAGGCTGGGGTAAATCAGGAATCTTTTTTTTTTTGAAATCCATCTTGCATCATCGGTACAAGTCAGGGCTGTCCCCTGGGAAGATCTCTGCTGATCCCTACCAGGGGCTGGGGGACTCAGGCTCAGGGCTGGGACTGGGGACTCAGCGGGAGGCCAAGCTGGATGTGACGCAGAGGTTTTTTCTGTTGCTGGTCAAGCTGCCCCTCTTCGTAGGCTGCCAATCACACACCTTTCAGGTAATTCCCTGAAAAAGGGAAATCTTTGCTGATGTTGTGGCTACACCTGATCTAAGCTGTGGTTTGGGTCAAGAAAACCTATCTGCTGATCCCCAGGTAATTAATGGTCGGATCATCTCATCGGTACAACACAAATTGCCCGTGCTCTTGCTCCTGGAGTGGTATTTCCCTTGCACATGGAGCCTTGTCTGGCAGCGACAGTAGATTGGTGCAGACACATGGGAGCTGATGGAGTGATGCTGATTTACATCAGCTGATGACTGTCATGGTCTGACATCCTTCTTTTTTCCTTGGAGGGCCATAGACTGCATGGCCGTCTGTTACCGTCTCCCATTAAATTATTCATCTCCAATAAGGGTTGATTAAAATTTCATCAGACAGTTGTATAATACTGGAATGCAAGCTAATAGCAGGGAATGCATTTTCTGAGATTTTTAAGGGTGTAGCATGATCCTTTATCTGTAGCCAGTCTTGTTAGCTCTACTGATAATTAACATGATCATCTAGTTTGGGGAACTAATCGTTTGTCTCTACCTATGAAAAAAACAGTAGCTTGAGGCTCTAGGATTTGTCCGTGTTTTAGTCACAACCTGAGCTATTTGTCACTCATCACGACTGTTCAAGTGGAAAAAGAGTATTAGTAAAGTTTTTTGTAAAAAATGCACCATACCTGCATTTGTATTAAAAGGAGAATGTTAGACGTGGTTAGTAATTAACTTATTAAGTTATGGTACAATTAAATTTTAAAATACATTTGCCCAGCTTTACCACTGCTGAATGTAAATATGTCTCTTCTGCAGAGCTGCTTAACTTTAATTTTGTACCTAATATACCTTCAGCGTTGATTCAGAATGCAGTCGTTATTAACTCTGGGATGAAGCACACTCTTGGAATTGCAGAGACAGACATTCATCTCACCTGCCCACACCAGCCTGCCCAGTGACTTCACGCAGATGCTGGGTCCGCGTGTCCGGAGGAGGTTCAGAAATTGTAACTGCCACCTGGCCAAGAGCTTAACCTTCAAATGGAGGAGCAGTGAGACTTGAAAGCAGCCGTGCTGGGGCAGGAGCTGGGCTCAGCACATGCAGCCAGGAGCTGCTGGCTACCATGGGCCGTTCCTGGCCCCTGGGGACATATGGGCTGTGTCATTCCCAGTGTTGGAGTAAAACCCAGCGCTTCAATCTGGACCCAGGAATTGCAAGATGCCTCTTTTTACCTCTTGGAAACAGTCTCCCATCCTTTTTTACTCCCTAAGCCATGCCAGGGCACCTCCACCTTCTAATGAATTGCACTGTTTTATTTCCAGGTACTCCACCTGTTAGTTGCCAGCAAGAGAGCCCTACACCAGCATGAGCCATTTCCAGTGCCAGCTTTATAGCCTCACAGAGAAAATTGGCAACCCAGAGCAAATCCCTGTCAGCAGCATAAAAATGCTGACTCTGCAGTTCTCTTGGACTGCTGTTCGAGAACCGAGGGGAGAGAATAGCTCAGGCACTATTTCACAGTCCTGTAGATTCATGAGTTAATATTTAGGATCATGAAACGGAGTGGTAGGAGACTCATAGGAAAGACTGTGCAAGAATGGGGGGAGCTGTAACCCCGTCTTCTTACAGAAAGATAGCACAGAACGGGAAACGCGGCGCTAGGAACCATGCCGTAAAGGTCTGCTCTCTTGCTGCATAAATCAAGATGGTTCCAATCTCCATAAAGGAGATTTAGCTCAAATTCAGCCTTTGCTGTGATTTTTTTTGCCAGCTTTTCTTTTGATCTAATAGTTTTTCCTCCGACCCCTCTGTTTGACTGTGTCTCTCAAATCCAACCAATTCCTCTTCAGTGAGGGGACCATTTCTCCGGCACAAAGCCCAGGCTGCCTTAATCCCAGGGAAGCCGGTGATGAGATGCTGAAAGGAGCCAGCAGAGCTTTGTCGGCTCTGAGAGCGAAGAAGGGGCTTAGTCAGCCTCTGGAGTCATTTCCCCACCCCTGGCCAGCGATCAGCTGCAACGGGGACTCAGGGGATGAGAGTTTCCTAATGACATTTTAGTTGACAAAGAGCTGGTAGCCTGATTCTGAGCTGGGCACCGGTGCGGTACTGCCAGTGGGGAGAAACGGGCACCTCCAGGGGTAATTCATCTGTCCTTGGATGAGATGAATGTCCTGCTGGGTACAACCCTGTCCCTCACTGCCTGCGGGGAGAAGCGAGGGACACCAGCTCAGTCAGAAACACCTTCGTTTTAGCCGGATCTGTGAGGTCAGGCTGTTCGCAGCTGGGCTGTTGAGGGTGTCTGTCGGTGGAAGGGGCTGTGGGCTTCCTCCAGAATAAAACCAGTCCAGCCGCAGCAATGGCAGCTTGACTTCATGGGGAGATACCAGCCATGCTCTCCTCCTCCTGGCTCAAATGGCTTTGGAGCTTGTGCTAAGCCAACTCATGCATACCCAAGAGTGTCCGTCGATGATGTGCAGTCTGAACTTCAGAGCAGAACTGAACCCAAACTGGAGGGAGTGTAGACCCGAAGAGGGGACAAGAAACCTGTAGCGGGTACAGCAGCCTCCCCCTGTGCCCTGCACTGGAGTTCAGTAGTGACAACAAGGGCACGTGAGCAAAAAAGAGCTGGGAAGTACACACAGCATCAGGTTATTTTACGGTGATATTTTTGTTCATTAACTCTCTGGTCTTTCCATGTGCTGCCATCTGTAGAAAGCACACAATGTACATATGGGATTTTTATTCATGCTGTCAGGGGGAGCTGGATTATTTCCAGTTATATCAGCTCCTTCCCTTCAATGTTCAGGGAAAAAAATGGCTTTCTGTGGTACATTCTTGCTGGAGTTTCAAAATAATGTTCCTTTCTGTTGTTTTTTCTGCATTTCTGTTTCATAAACATTGTTTTTCATCACCCTTATGTTCCCCGATGCTTCTATCCTGATTCACACCATTTACGTCCTTGCTGGAACCAGTGTTGTCAATAGAGCTGGTCAAATAAAGATAAAACCAATTGGGGAGTGAACTCTGCTGGTGGGAATGGGAGCTGAGCCAGGCTGCGGGTGTGCGCCAGCCAGCTTTGTTAGACTGACGTTACCCGCTATCCTGAGGAATTCAAGAGACCCCAGAGACTATGTCCACGTGTAGAAATGAAATGTCCGTGTGTTTCAGAAGGAACCGTTATTCATCCAGGAATGCGTGGATTGGGAAGTTTGTGGTGACTACACTCCAAGCTTAAACCCTTTCAGGCCTTTGGAACAGGAGCTGTGGGAATACCAGGCAAACCGAGGGCAAATGCTGCGTGTAGCCTACAAGAACTTCCCCATCTTGGAAATTAGAGCAATGGTGGGGATGGGTTCCTCAGGGTACCTTTAAGACAAGGCAAACAGCAAGACTCTGAAAGCCGTTGTCTGTTTGGGTTTCAGCCTCTCGCAATCAGTATTCGGTTCCTCTGCTGGAGAGCAGACCACTTTTCCCACCTACCAACGACACAGAGGAGCAGTAATCTTGACAAAATCTAAATAGAGGTATTTCTAGTAAACTGGTGGAGAAAACAATGACCAAGACAGCTTTTGCGGAGTCCATAAATCTGTGTGCTGATGGATTACTCAGAGAGTGCATTGCACAGACACAGAATCCTAATTCACAAGGGGGAGCTGATGATAATGACTTCACAGGTTGTTGCTACCAGGGCATAGCCAGTCTATTTTTCTCTTTTATGGCTATCCCTTCTCAGGAATGCATCCATCAGGAAAAAAACCCTTTCTAAACGTTGAATTTATTTGATGGCCAGCCAAGTGCAGTGCCACATGGGCTGAAGCATGTGGCTCAGTAGTTAATATATAGATTAACTAAAGCTTCTTGCTCTGTTTCTTCCTCTTTGCTGGAAACAACTGGTTGAGCTCTGGAGAGCCTGCCATTCATTCATAACCTGCTGCTTGGCTCAAACGGTGACACATTCCTTTCTGCTGTGTAGAGAAACTTTCTGGTGTTGGACTGTGGTCCTCTCCAAGATAATTTTAGGTGAATAAGTGGTAGATGAGAAGTTGCTTCTGATTATTCAGACCTTCTGCCACTGCTCTGGATGTTATTCCTCAAATCGTATCCATGGGGATTAGGAAGAATGTTGGCATTGCTGTTGCATTCACTGCTGTTTTTTCTTAATTAATAGCACCAGTTTTGGACTGGTCTACACAAAAAAGCCCTCCAACTTGAGCAAAATGGTGTTTAAAACTCAAGATAGTTTGTTCATCAGCTGGGTGTAATCACAGAATCATAGAATGGTTTGGGTTGGAAGGGACCTTAAAGACCATCTCATTCCCACCCCCCTGCCCTGGGCAGGGACACCTCCCACCACAACAGGTTGCTCCAAGCCCCCTCCAACCTGCCCTTGAACCCCTCCAGGGATGGGGCAGCCACAGCTTCTCGGGGCAACCTGGGCCAGGCTCTCACCACCCTCACAGAAAACAAGTTCTTCCCCACATCTCATCTCAATCTCCCCTCTTTCAGTGTCAAACCCTTCCCCCTCCTCCTAGGGCTCCCCTCCCTGATGAAGAGTCCCTCCCCAGCTTTCCTGGAGCCCCTTGAGGGACTGGAAGGGGCTCTAAGGTCTCCCCAGAGCCTTCTCTTCTCCAGGCTGAACCCCCCAACTCTCTCAGCCTGTCTTCACAGCAGAGGGGCTCCAGCCCTATGAAAACAGTCCTCAGGAGGTGTAGTCAGGCCGCTCTGCTGATGCTGGTATTTTGGATATATTCAGCACCCCCGACAGCAGGTACCAGGAGGGTGACTCAACTTAGTGCAGCAGCGTGAGAGAAGTACCTCCAGCCCAGCGCTGCAGCGGCCTCCCCACCTCTTACTGGGAGGAGATGTAATAAGCTGGACATGCAGCTCTACCAGCTGAATTCATCCAAAATTCATGACTCCAAAATCCTAAAAGTGACATTAACAAATCATGAGTTTAAGTTGTCTTTTATTTGATTTTTCGGTGCTGGTTTGACATTTTCCTTCGTCACCTTCTCCTTCTAATGCCTGGTCACTGTGTATTTTTTTTTTTCACTGATCTGGGGTGGGGGGCTGTGAGAAGCTTCTGTTTTATAAAGGAAAGCTGAGACTTTCATGTGCAGAGAGAAATGAGGAACTGAGGAATGATGATATGTATCATTATCAGGAGACTGGTAAGAAAATAATGGGAGCTGACAGTGGTAGATTCAAGAAGATGTTTACAAGATAAATAACGGCAACAACTTTATTAGATCCACTGACTTAGAAATAAGAGCGGATATATTTTCCCACCCAGGAGATGACACGCTTGATGTCAGCTTCCAGTTTGATGTAGGTATGGCTACTTGTCAGCACTGGGTGTGCGGCTTCGCCCTCTGCCTTCTGCCTCTGAGGGCAGGGCTGCTCTGCTCCAGGCACCTGCAAGCCAGGAGAAACATCGGTGTCAGTCTCCTCATCCATCTATTGCTAATTGTTAGGATGGTGGGGTAGGGAGAGGTGAGGAACGCAGCCAGGAGTGCTGAGCCACAACCCTGGTTCCTGCTGTAGCTGGTGACTCGCCCAGCACAGCCCAGTAAAGGCAGAGAAGGGACCTCTCGCTCCACCATCCTGCCCAGCGCGTCGGGCTTACGAACAGAACGCTCTGCTAATAGGTCACACAAGTCCTAGGTCTGTGCTCAAGCCAATGTTTTACTAAAGCACAGTTGTATGACAAAATGAAATCTCAGCTCGGCACGAGCCAGAGCTGAATTCTCTGTTTCAAAAAGATCAGAACCTCAGGCTGGTTTTTATCATTGTTGTTGTTGCTGCTTCTAAAATCCTTGAAGCGAAAATCAGTGACCCGTCATCCTCCTTGTACGAATTCCTTTCCTTGCTGCTGTTCAGTGCTAACAGAGGACTGGTTTCTCAAGGCCTAAAAATTTCTGAATCATCCTTATTTTGCCCGTAAACCCTCCTTGTCCTCCCAGAAAACTGTCACATAAATGAAATTCTCTCTGCTGTGTGGATATGCAAAGAAGCTAAAGATCGTTCAAGTGTTGTAGAAACTGCTAGTTTCTCTATCGCTTCCACATCTTGATGAAGCCAGGTCTATACTTGCTGGAGAATAGATATGCTTAAATATGTAGTTTTACCATAGAAAAAGTGTTATTTGTATGTACTGTATCTGCTTTATGTGACATTGTTTTGCTCTGGTCCCTCAGCCCCTGGAGCCCGGGGGTCATTCTCTTCCATCCCCTTCTCTGCCTCAGCTCCATTCCCTGAAGTTGACCACTATGGGATTAATAAACTTGTGACATTTCATGGTAACACTTTTCAGCCTCACAGGGTTGGCCTGAACAAGAAACAGCTCTTGGAAGGAGTAGAACCTCAGGCTTTTTTTTTGCTGTTTTTGCTAAAAAGGCTTGAAAGCCAAGGAAGGCAGCCCGGCAGAGTCAGCGGGGCATGATGGCCTTGGGCTTCAAAGAGAACTTCTCTGCAGGTCCTTCAGGGGGTGCAGAGAGGGGCATAGCAGGGCTTTCCACTTTGAGATGTTTTTTTCCCCACTCATTGTAGGCCTGCATTAAAGAAAAAACAAATGTGTGAAAGGAATCAAAGTATAACCATCATAAATAATTCCTGGAAACTCCTTTCAGGTACTCCAGGTTCATGGGATATCCTCAGAGTTCTCCAGTTTCTTTAGATTTGCCTCGTGTGTTGAGCTTTGTCTAACGTTACTCTAGGACCAACTTCTGGGGTTGGATAGTAAAGAGAATAAAGAAAAATACAAGTCGATCTTGTGCCTAGGCAGCCAGAATATCTGCACCTATTCTGTCTTCAGACATGGTACAAATATTAATTAATCCTCACTTCTTCACTGGGGCATAAAATAATATTGCCCTCATTGCTCATAAAGGAAAACAGTGGCGAAAAAGTTGAAATTCATATGGAACTGCCCAGCATGACGTACTCCAAGGATTTCCACTTGGTGCTGGAGCTGACGGACCTCTGTCATCTCTGGCAGGTCTCACTGTGCTGGTGACCGAGGAGGGAGGGACAGCTTGAACGGCCTGAGACGGGAAAGGGGTAGCCCCCTCCCATGGCTTTCGCTGGGAGAGGAGAGAGATGGGAAACCAAAGCAGACTTTTAGAAACTGGAACACTCCCTCCCTAGAGGAATCCCAGGCAATTTCCTTAAAATTTCAGACTCGGTCTTTCAAAGCAACCATGTTGGACTCTGTATATTGATATTGTTTATTGATATATAATAATACTGATAAATATTGTATATTGATGCTGCAAGGGCTGGAGCCCCTCTGCTGTGAGGACAGGCTGAGAGAGTTGGGGGGGTTCAGCCTGGAGAAGAGAAGGCTCCGGGGAGACCTTAGAGCCCCTTCCAGTCCCTCAAGGGGCTCCAGGAAAGCTGGGGAGGGACTCTGGATCAGGGAGGGGAGCCATAGGAGGAGGGGGAATGGTTTTAAATCAAAGAGGGGAGATGGAGATGAGATGTGGGGAAGAAATTGTTTGCTGTGAGGGTGGTGAGAGCCTGGCCCAGGTTGCCCCGAGAAGCTGTGGCTGCCCCATCCCTGGAGGGGTTCAAGGGCAGGTTGGAGAGGGCTTGGAGTAACCTGGTGTGGTGGGAGGTGTCCCTGCCCAGGGCAGGGGGTGGGAATGAGATGATCTTTAAGGTCCCTTCCAACCCAAACCATTCTGGGATTCTATATTTACCTGGTGAAATTAGTTTCTTGCTGATACCCTGTAGGGGACAGAGGCTCCTTAGCTCACAACCGTCGCTGCTTAAGAGCCTTATGAACATCATTCAGAAATATTTAAGCAGGGAAAAGGGAGTAAGGAAGCCAAGGCATTTCAAGAAAACTGGAGCAGCATTGCCTGGCAGACTCCAGCCCCAGTGCCATTCATCTACCTGATTTTATGGCCTTGCTTAATGATGAGCTGTGATGTTTGATGAAGCAGTGAATCGATGGGAGATGACAGACTGATAGGGACAGATCAGGCGGAAGATAAATCTCCCTGACTGGCAGACCTCGAAACGGAAGGAGCTCTTCCTTTTCTCCACACTCTGTGCCCTTGCCAGCTGCAATTCGGGCTCTGATCTGTTGGAGGTAAAAGTAGAGAAACCTGATAAATATGTGAAGGGGAGGCATTTTAGCAGTCTCTGGGCTTTGGGAGAAGTGGCACTGCTGGCTTGGAGAGTGGTGTCCTGTGTATCAGCATTCAGCCACGTCCTGTTGAGGTCTTGGCATTCAGTGATAGGGAAGTGATGTATCGTAGGTCTTATGGTTTGAGGAACCCACAACAATTTATTGTCATTTAGACAATTATTCTATCACCCAATGACCCCTCCCCACCTGGGAAGAGGGATCAGAAAAAAACAAGGAAACCCAAGGATTGAGATATAAACAGATTGAATAAGACTAAATAATGAACATGAATAACACTAAAGAATCAGTATCGATGCCAATACCAATATAAAATATCCAAGGACTATCCCCATCCCATCCCATCCCATCCCAGGAAGCCGTGCACTCCCAGCAGGGACAGCCAATGTTGGACCCTGCCAGTGCTGTGGCTTTGGGAGGAAGGGAAGGGCTCAGGGCTCCGGCACCAGGGCAAGGAGTTCTCAGGATGGCAGCCATCAAGGGAGAGAGACAGAACTCCTCAGCAAACTTTCTAACTTATATTGACTGTGATGTTCATGGTATGAAATAACCCTGTTGGCAGCTTGGGTCAAGTGCCCGGGTCTCGCTCCTCCTCATCCCTGCACCTGGGGAGCTCAAAGACACTGAGACCTTGAAACCCGCACACCAGAGCTGGCAAAAGAGTTAATATTTTCACAAATTCAGACACTAGAGTCTTCCAAAAGTGCAGTTTTCCCAAGCAGCAGAATAGAAATTAGTCCTGTGTCGTTCAAACCAGGACAACAGGAAAACAGGGCTATGGAAGTTTTGGATGAAGCATTATCAAAGCAGTTTGTTTCAGTAAGATCAGTGCTCTTTCATTTTAATAAAATAATATTGCCATGAGAGCATAAGAATTCAGAGCAATCAAACCACATTTCCCAGTCTTATCTCGGGCAGTGTTTGCTGTCAGAGACTTAATCATGTTGTGGTCTATTATGTTGTATTAGCATGACTCTTCAAAGTAAAATGTACCACCTCTAAAGCTCAGAATATGAGAACAAGATACAGAATTTCTCAATGCCTTTATTATGGGGAAAGATGATATAAAGGGCAAAGCAAATTCAGTGTGTTCAATTTAGAAGAGCAAATGGAACCAGCAAATGGAGTTGCTGGTTATAAATGGGTTAAAAAATCTGAAGTTACAGCTTTCATTTTTAGCTGTGAGGGTTGGAGCATCTCACTTGAATGTGAATTATTTGGCTTGTTGGAGAAAGCGCTTGTGAAACTCTGTCGATGGTGTGAAGCAGGACTTGAACAAAATGTCTGTAAGTCTCCTTTTCCTGTAAAATTTCTGAACTAGAACACGGCCGAAAAACTCTGAGGCAGCTCAATAAAAACCAGGATGAGATTATTGTCAAAGCAAGAACCTGGGGAATGAGCTGAGGGGAAAATATCTCCTGAGAGTGCATTACGCAGCCAGCCCGGCCTGAGCTAAAGCAGAACGGCAGCATTATTCTGCGATAAAAATAAATGACTGAATATTTCCTACATGGCTCCGGACAGTGGTGAGCCGAGCCCCAGCCACCCCCGAGGCCCCGCTGGCCAGGCACCCCGCAATGACCCCACGCTGAAAAGCCCTTTTTACTCCACCATGTTCTCAGCCAAACACTTAAATTAGTTCGGGGCCCTTTTGCAGTTTCACATTTAACTGCTGGGCTGAAATGTGTGTGTCTCACAGGTGCTGTAGATACACAGTTGATATTCCGAGCGATGCCTGTTGCACAGCCCCACGCTGCCCCGTTGCCACGGCTGAGAAATAATCCCGAGTCTCTGCTGTATCTTATAAACCAATGTTTATGGAGATGGTGAGGAGAGGTTGGGGATGCAAAGTCAAAGGGAAATAGCTCTTTCTAATAATGACCCAAATGTCCCTCTAATGCATAGTTTTACAATCAGGAGGTTATTAGCTACATCAGACTGAATTGCTGTCGGCATTACTAGGCGTTTGTACTGGGAGACGGTCACACAGCCGTTACAGTGATTGAGGAGAAACATATTCCACCAAGAGGGACTATTTATTATCCTACAGACAGGAATTTGTTCCTTGGAAGGAAGGAAACAAGGAAGGAAGGAGAGGGGAACATGTGGAAACAGATTAACTTACAGCATGGATACAATGGGGATAGTTGGTGGCAAAGGAAAAGGAAGCACCAAAATAGTGTCTTTATTAATGCACCTTCCTACACCTCTATTTTGAAAGGTTTTCCTGAATATTTTTCCTTTAGTATTTTAATATTTAATTAAATGCATTATCATCATAATAACAACCGCAAGATGGGGGTGTTTGCAGCTGACTTGGTAATAACTCCATCCTCAGCTAATAAACTTCAGTGCTGAATATTCCAACACCGCCTTTTAGAATTTATTTTGTCTATGATATGGTTATTGCATCCCATAAACAAGAAGCATCCTGAAGTTACCATTATAATAAAACTGTTACAATGCACTGCTTTTTATACAGGAATTACGGAATGTGCTTTTGCACGACTGAAAATTTATATATTTAGTTCATAGATTTATATGCAGGTGTTTTGTTGGCATTTTCAAGTGCAAAACTGCTGTATTTCAGGTATGTGAACACACGTTCGTGTGCCAGGGTGGTCCTGTGCTGGGCAGATAAATGACATATATGCAATATCATTAGCTTGGTACTTTGAGATCCTCGAGGGTGAAAAACTTGGTTTAGAGATAATGTAGATTAAGACAAGAGGAAATGGCCTCAAGTTACATCAGGGGAGGTTTAGGATGGATATTAGGAATAATTTCTTCACCAAAAGGGTTGTCAAGCTTTGGAAGAGGCTGCCCAGGGCAGTGGTGGAGTCACCATGCCTGGAGGTATCTAAAAGCCGGGCAGATGTGGTGCTGAGGGACGTGGGTTAGTGGGGGTTTGGGCAGTGTTGGGTTGATGGTTGGACTGGATGATCTGAAAGGTCCCTTCAAACCCAGACCATTCTGTGATTCTATGAGTCTTATTTCCTGAATAAACAGCAGATTTCCTCCATCCAGACTTGCTTCCTTCCAGTGACTAAGACTGGAGAAGAAGTAGAACACATTCTGTTAGTAGCAGAGTTTGGGCATCTGGATGTGTTGAGTGTTTTTCCTGCACTTTGCAAACTGGGTGCCGATGCTATAGCAGCAAAGAGCACAGTGGCTTTATTGCCCCTGATGGTTTTTATTTAAAGCCAACTGGGAAAGAAAGGTGACAGAAGGGGAAAAATTACTCCAGCAAGGAGGGGACTGTGGCCAGTACTCTCATCCCAGCCTGCTGTGTAGAAACACCCTCATCACCCTTTGCCTCTCAGTATCGGTCTGCAAAACATCCATACTCTTACCAGTGTCTAGGGAGCTGCTTCCTACAAAATCCCAGCTGTGGGAGGAGCTCTGGGTACCAGGGATGAGACCTGTAAGATTTCAGGAAAGGAAAAGAACCACCTCTCTCATTCACTTGCACCCCTTGCTTATGCTTTGTGATGATGAGCATCCAACTCAAAATATCAAAATAAATTGATATTTTAGTCTGGCAGAGTGTTCAGTGCCAGGGCTCCATGGGGGTGGTGAGGCAGAAAGCTGCCCCGGGCACGGAGTGGGGCAGAAAGCTGCCCCGGGCACGGAGGGGGGCAGAAAGCTGCCCCGGGCATGAAGCCGGACAGAGCTGGGACAGAAACCACCAGGAGCTTTGTGTTCCCAAGCTCTGCTCCTCATGGCTCTGAGCTGCAGGGCTTTGGGGTCCTCCACCCCAGGTGCAAAATGGGGACAGGAGAAATGAGAGACCCTTCCCATGTGCACTGGCAAAACGCAAGGGTGCGGAGACCCGTGTCCTGGGATTAGATCCCTCACACCATCAGCACGTTTAGGACTATGACACACGGAGTCATCTCCTGTCACTGAAGGTCCTGGCACAAGACACCAGAGTGTCAGTGATTCCTCTCTCATCCACTGATGGAATTGAGGAATAAGTCAGTCTCAGTGTGTTTCATCTGCATGAGGTAGTTATTCTGCAGAGAAGTGCTCCAGAGGGAGAGGGAATCTCTGTCTGCTGGTGAAGGAGGGTGCATAGGAAAAGCGAGAGCCTTATTTGCATTAACCTTTCCACCCGAGATTGCCTGGGTGACATTTTATGAGTAACCACAACTTACTGCGAACTCAGAAGCAGTGGGAGAGTAAAATTGAACTGAGTAAACAGGAAATCAAAGAGGGTCAAAGAGAACTGCAAATGGGAAAGTATTGTCTGTAAGGGCACCCCAGGGAAGTCATTAGACCAAAAATTCTGGGTGGGATACAGCTGATGGCGTTATTTCTTTTTGTGAACAGCCTCAATTATTTGATCCCAGCCCTTGTGCTGCCAGTGCACATCCAGGTACTTGAAGCTGAGTGAGCCCACTGGTATTCAAATCGTTTTCCAAAGTAACACAGTGTTATAAATTTGCTTTGAAGTTTGACACAATGCTTTTTTCCTAACTTTTTCTTTTCAGTATAAAATTACCTTTTTCTTTAAAAAAAAAAAAATCATGAAAACCAAATGCTAGGACAGAGGGGGGAAAAAGTTAAGGGGTTTTTTTTTTCCTTTCCATTTTCACTCCCCTGCAGCATCTCTCTGTCACTTTCCATCCATTTTGAACGGAGAAAAGGTGAAAAGGAAAACAAGTAGCAATTAAAAAGGAGAGAAATGAAAAGGAAAATATTTGTGAAATTGTGCAGATGTTGGAAATTATTTTTTTCACCACAGTTTATAGAATTTCATAATCTCCCCTCCCTCATCCTCTTCTATTTTCATTAATTCTACATGTGCGAGATGCCCAGCCCCCGGAATCAAGCAGTTCATTTAGTGTCAGAGCAAAGAGCACCATCAGCCTGTTTTCTGGGTGCGAGGGGTGATCTGAAAGTGTCCCAGCCACAGGCAGAGCCCTCTGGCTGCTGGAACCACCAAGACTCTGACCAATGGCAAAAATCCCAGGAAATCAAAATTATTTGTTCTTGTGCTTCGTCTGCTATGTCAATTAATTATCTATGGCTGAGCCATCTGGATGTGTATTCAAAAGTCATCAGTGTGTCCAGAGATCCCACTTTTAAACGAGAACTCCTTGAGTGTTCATCCTTGCACTAGTCATAAGATCCACCCAAGTGGCTACGGGCTGTCTAAAGAACCTTCAGCTGAGGAGGAATAACCCCCTGCACCAGGACAGGTTGGGGCTGACCTGCTGGAGAGCAGCTCTGAGGAAAAAGACCTGGAAGTCCTGGGGGACAACAGAATGACCATGAGCCAGCAATGGGCCCTTGTGGCCAAGGAGGCCAATGGCATCCTGGGGGGCATCAGGAAGAGTGTGACCAGCAGGTCCAGGGAGGTCATCCTGCCCCTCTGCTCTGCCCTGGGGAGGCCCCATCTGGAGCACTGGGTCCAGTTCTGGGCTCCCCAGTTCAAGAAGGACAGGGAACTGCTGGAGAGGGTACAGCAGAGGGCTACAAAGATGATGAGGGGCCT
Source organism: Numenius arquata (assembly GCF_964106895.1). Lineage (NCBI taxonomy): Eukaryota > Metazoa > Chordata > Aves > Charadriiformes > Scolopacidae > Numenius > Numenius arquata. The sequence continues at coordinate 2,695,901 of NC_133596.1, forward strand.
GGAGCATCCCTCTGATGAGGAGAGGCTGAGGGACTCGGGTCTTTTTAGTCTGGAGAAGCGAAGACTGAGGGGGGATCTGATCAACGCCTATAAATACTTAAAGGGTGGGTGTCAGGAGGATGGGGCCAGTCTTTTTTCAGTGGTGCCCAGTGACAGGACAAGAGGTAACGGGCACAAACGTGAACACGGGAAGTTCCATCTAAACATGGGGAGGAACTTCTTTCCTGTGAGGGTGGCAGAGCCCTGGAACAGGCTGCCCAGAGAGGTGGTGGAGTCTCCATCTCTGGAGACATTCAAACCCCACCTGGACATGTTCCTGTGCAACCTGCTCTGTGTGGGACTGCTCTGGCAGGGGGTTGGGCTGGATGATCTCCAGAGATGCCTTCCAACCCCATATCGTTCTGTGATTCTGTGATTTATTTTTCTATTAAAACAAAAAAAAAGCTGTTTCTCCTGCAAACAGTGGATACAAGAGCGCCCTGCTGCTTACCCCTGTGTTCCCAGTGCTTTCCCGCGACGCTTTACACCAACGGTAAAGAGGCCAAACCTGAGAAAAACCACTAGGTGCGGATGCCGATTCTGCAGCCAGTGAAACAGGCAGAGGGAGACATGGAACAACTCTGTAACAGGTTAATAAAATCTGATATATGCTCCACCATGTGTTTTTAAGTACGTTGTACAGGAGCGTTTGTGGTCCAGTGGGAAAGTCTGGGATGGGGAGTTCAAAGACGTGATTTGTGTCAGGGGTGTGGGAGCACGCTGCAACTTCAGCAATTCAACGGGTCTGCGCTTTGTTTTCTTGGGCATGTACATGCTTTAGTGCTGCTTAGTCTCCTTTGAGAGTGAAAACCACAGTATAATTTAGGGCTGGGAGGAAATATTTCAATCAATATTTCAAAACAAAGTGCCAATTTTCGTTTAGTTGAGACTGAAAGTGTCATTTTACATTTTTTTTTCTGTAAAACAAGAGAGAAACTTAACTTGAGGAGAAGCTTCACACGAGCTAATTTACTACCATTATTTTCGTAAGCCATGTAATTTGATTTTTTAAAACTTTAATTAGATAAAAAAATAAAACAGAGAGAATTTAAAAAATAAATTCAAAATGGAAATAGTAATTTCATCTCAAAATTATACTGAAAATACATATCTTGTGTCTAGCATTACTCTGAGAGGACTGAAATGTTTAATTAGAAATTGTATCTTCCCATAACAAAAAATTGAAAAAATGCATTAATATATGCCTTTCACTGAAACCCCAGCTTCTACGGGAGCTTTTGTTATTCCAGATGCCTGTCTGCAGCACCATGAGCGTTGTTTCATTGCAGCAGAAGGAGTGCTTTCTGGCTGTGGGTGTGCTCAGACACACGAGTGTGTTTCAGGAGAGACTCTTCCATCCCCTCCATCCATACACAATGGATGCAGAGAGCAAAGCCCAGGGCTGGCCCGTACGTACGTGGCTGCACACATAGGGTGGGGGCATTGTCCCTGCTTTTAGGGGGCAGAAAAGCCTTTATTTCAATCTTAATCCCTCCGCTATAAAATATTACGGACAGGAAAGTGCTGGCTCTGCTCCCTGCTGTGTCACCACAGGCCAGGATGGGAGCTCGCTGGTGTAAAGGCTGTGTCTCTGATATGAGTGCCAGGTCCTGCCCTTGGGTCACACCAACTCCATGGATGCTCCAGGCCTGGGGCAGGGTGGCTGGAGCTGCCTGGTAGAAAAGGACCTGGGGGTGTTGGTCGACTGTCGGCTGAGCATGAGCCAGCAGTGTGCCCAGGTGGCCAAGAAGGCCACCAGCATCCTGGCCTATATCAGGAACAGCGTGGGGAGTAGGACTCAGGAGGTGATCGTCCCCCTGGACTGGGCACTGGTGAGGCCCCACCTCAAGGGCTGGGTCCAGTTTTGGTCCCCTTCCCACAAAAAAAGACATTGAGGGGCTGGAGCGGGTCCAGAGAAGGGCAACGGAGCTGGTGAGGGGTCTGGAGAACAAGTCTCATGAGGAGCGGCTGAGGGAGCTGGGGGTGTTCAGCCTGGAGAAAAGGAGGCTGAGGGGAGACCTTCTCTCTCTCTCCAACTCCCTGAAAGGAGGGTGTAGCTGGGGGGGGTCGGTCTCTTCTCCCAAGGAACAGGTGATGGGACAAGAGGAAATGGCCTCAAGTTGCACCAGGGGAGGTTCAGATTGGATATTAGGAAAAATTTTTACCCTGAAAGGGTTATTAAGCCTTGGAATGGGCTGCCCAGGGAAGTGGTTGAGGCACCGTCCCTGGAGGTGTTTAAAGATGGGTTGACATAGTGCTTAGAGATGTGGTTTAGTGATGGGTTTTATCAGAGTTAGGTTGATGCTTGGACTCGATGATCTTAAAGGTCCCTTCTAACCTGGACAATTCTATGATTCTATGATTCTATGTGGATGTGCGATGCCAACACAATGGCACGTGGATACGCTGCTGGAGCTCTTGTCTCTGTTGTAACTGACATGCTAATAATAGCCTTGGTGTAACTCCACATTCATTTTTGGCTAAGAGAAGCAGTGCTGCCTGGATGATAAGACATCCGTCAGTGGTCTAGACTGTATTCCCAGTTCTGAAATTACCGTTGAGTGATTTTTATTCAAATTAACTCATTTCTCCTCACACTTATTACCTTCTTAAAGTGTATGGGCAGCTCTTTAACAGCGTTTGGAGTATCTGGGTACAAATGATACAAAACTGGGAGGAGCGGTTGATACACCAGAAGGTGGATGTATCAGCAGCCTTCCAGTCCCTAAAGGGGGCTACAGGAGAGATGGGGAGGGACTCTTGATTCCCCATAGGATGAGGGGGAAGGGTTTGACACTGAAAGAGGGGAGATGGAGATGAGATCTGAGGGAAGAAATTCTTTGCTGTGAGGGTGGTGAGAGCCTGGCCCAGGTTGCCCAGAGAAGCTGTGGCTGCCCCATCCCTGGAGGGGTTCAAGGGCAGGTTGGAGGGGGCTTGGAGCAACCTGTTGTGGTGGGAGGTGTCCCTGCCCCGGGCAGGGGGTGGCACTGGATGGTCTTTAAGGTCCCTTCCAACCCAAACCATTCTGTTATTCTATGATTCTATGAAAGTTGTGCTGGTTCAGAGTGACCCCAACAGGCTGGAGAAATGGGCAGAGACACCTCATGGACTTCAGCAAAGGAATTTGATTTGGCCATTCCTGATCCTCACGCGTGACAATGACGTGTAGATAGGAGAGGTGGAATAAGGATGTGCTTGGGAGAGGTGGAGCAAGGAAACAGAACAGGGTCTAGGCAAACAAAGCAAGGTGAGAGTCTGGGGTGTCCTGATGCCAGCAGTCAAACGTTGCCCACATTTCGCCCCGGTGTTTGGAGGGCAGCGGCAGGGCCAGGCACCGCAGATGAATCATGGCAGGCTAATATTGTTACAAATCACCAGAGCTGTGCTCTCACTGACAATGGTGTGATGAAAAGCTCCAGATTGATTTATCACATGGTGATCCATCTCATCTCCCTTGCTCTTCAGCACATAAATCACTGTAACTGTTTGGTGGGACACGCTGCGTCCGTGTTCAAAGTCATCCCCGGCTGCTCAGGGCACATCCACCACCAGGACCAGCAAAGGTATTAATGCTCTGCTGGGAGCAACCCGCTGCATCCTCCCTCCTGCACCTCGGGCACCCTCTCGTGTGCACCCCAAGAGTTTATTGTGGGTATGGAGGGGTTAATAATTGTAACTCAGCTCCAGGGAGAAGGACAATTATAGTTTATATTGCTCTGCTGACACTATAGGAGGGAAGTGACGACACTGAAAAGCCTCAGAGCAGTAGGGATGTTCAGGGTGGCTTTATGTAAGAATGTAGTGACTGTCATGTTCCCTTCTTTGCGCTTGTTCCTCTTCTCTGCGCTCCTGAGACCCCACCTGGAGCACTGTGTCCAGCTTTGGAGTCCTCAACACAGGAAGGACATGGACCTGTTGGAACGGGTCCAGCAGAGGGCCACGAAGATGATCAGAGGGATGGAGCACCTCCCCTAGGAAGACAGGCTGAGAGAGCTGGGGTTGTTCAGCCTGGAGAAGAGAAGGCTCCAGGGAGACCTCATAGCAGCCTTCCAATATCTGAAGGGAGCCTACAGGAGAGCCGGAGAGGGACTCTTTGTCAGGAAGTGCAGTGACAGGACAAGGGGTGATGGTTTTAAATTGGAAGAGGGGAGATTTAGACTAGATATTAGGAGGAAATTCTTTCCTGTGAGGGTGGTGAAGCACTGGAACAGGTTGCCCAGGGAAATTGTGGATGCCCCATCCCTGAAAGTGTTTAAGGCCAGGCTGGATGGGGCTTTGAGCAACCTGCTCTGGTGGGAGGTGTCCCTGCCCGTGGCAGGGGGGTTGGAAGTCGATGATCTTTAAGGTCCCTTCCAACTCTAACCATTCTATGATTCTATGATTCTATGATTCTTGCCGTGTCTCCCATCAGTTGTCACATTACGTGTTCCTGTACTGTAAGATGGATGACTTTATCTGCCCATATATACATAAAAATGTGTCATTTTGAGGGGGGATTCTTCTGCCTTAACTTATATGTTTATTTTGTAGGCATGTAAATAGGAGCCAGTCACCATAAACTCATTATAGAGTCAGTGGGAAGAAATAGGCTCCTGTAATGGGGAATTGTTCCCATCGTGGGACAGACACCTCGTGGGGATCAGAGTAATTCCCCTTTGAAGATGCTTCAGAGGAAGCCTGGAGTAACTAGTGGATCCATAGACATGTCCCCGGTAGACATCTAAAATGAGAGGAGATTAATTCTGATTATTTGCTGAATGCTTTACTTGGACTTCACTTGTAATTTTCTACCAGTGTTTTTCAAGGAGAATGAAAATCCACGCAAGGAGCACTACACCTGCTAAAGGGGTGGGTGAATAATGATTTAATTACCGCCAGTGCACAGTCTGTGCTCACTTGAAGGCAGCATTGGAAGGAGGTTGCCAGCTGCCTACTTTTGCTTCCCAATTAATAAAGGGTAAATGATACTTCGATAGATGCTGCTGTTCCTTGGGTTAGTCCTTGGGAGCTGATATTCCATGTCTCTTTATCGGTGGATTGGGATATCCAGCCCGGACTTTCAGCAGTGACTGTCCCAGAAGATATCCTGATTCTATCCTGGTGTGGTGGGAGTTGTCCCTGCCCAGGGCAGGGGGTTGGAACTCGGTGATCTTTAAGGTCCCTTCCAACCCGAACCATTCTGTGATTCTATGATTCTAAGATAATTCAAGTGTTGCTGCAGAGTCTCTTGAATTTTTAAAGGTACATGAAAGTGCTGTGCCTTCAACAAACACATCTATCACTGTGGTTACGAGCACAGTGTGATGTGATTCATATCGGTTCTCATTAATTCCAAAAAAATTAAGCTTTGAAAACATAAGGGTAAAATATTAATCAAATAATCATTTGAAAATGTGTCGCAAAATAAATCTAAAGCATTTATCTGACTAATGTTATTTGACTGGTTTGAGTGATTAGCTACAAATTTGCAGATCATAATAATTATTAACAACTCTAGCACTAAGCAGTGAGTGTAACCAGCATGGCTGAGGGGACGGTGATGGTAACAAAGCGCTGTTTCTCCTGTGCGCTGTGTTGAGGATCCCGTCAGCACAGACCGTGAGTGCTGGCTTGGCCGGGACACACAGCCCAGCCCTGTGTGGAATTACAGAAAATGTGTCCAGTTTTGGGCTCCTTACCACAAAAAAGACATTGAGGGGCTGGAGCAGGTTCAGAGATGGAAAATGGAGCTGGTGAAGGGTCTGGAGTACAAGTCTTGTGAGGAGCAGCTGAGGGAGCTGGGGGTGCTCAGCCTGGAGAAAAGGAGGCTGAGGGGAGACCTTCTCGCTCTCTCCAACTCCCTGAAAGGAGGGTGTAGCCAGGGGGGGTTCGGTCTCTTCTCCCAAGGAACAGGCGATGGGACAAGAGGAAATGGCCTTAAGTTGTGCCAGGGGAGGTTCAGATTGGATATTAGGAACAATTTTTACCCTGAAAGGGTTATTAAGCCTTGGAATGGGCTGCCCAGGGAAGTGGTTGAGGCACCATCCCTGGAGGTGTTTAAAGATGGGTTGACATAGTGCTTAGAGACATGGTTTAGTGATGTGGGGTTTTTTTGTTTGTTTGTTTTTTATCAGAGTTAGGTTGATGCTTGGACTCGATGATCTTAAAGGTCCCTTCTAACCTGGACAATTCCATGATTCTATGCTTCTAAAGGTACTCAGGGATAGGGGAGGATCGGGCCATTTGCCCCAGTTGGTGGGAGAAAAAGGCAAGGAAAAAAGACAGGAACCATTCTTTGCCAGGTCAGGTTTGCCCAGGCATCCTGCACTCCTTGCTCTCTCTTCTGCGCCTCTCAGACTGCCTGGCTGGGAAACAACCCAAACAATAGAATGATGGAATCATATAGGTTGGAAGGGACCTTTAAGATCATCTAGTCCAACCATCAACCTAACTGATAAAAACCATCACTAAACCATGTCTCTAAGCTCTATGTCAACCCATCTTTTGAATACCTCCAGGGACGGTGCCTCAACCACTTCCCTGGGAAGCCCATTCCAAGGCTTAGTAACTTTTAAGTGTCAAAATTTTTCCTAATATCCAATCTGAACCTTCTCTGGTGCAACTTGAGGCCATTTCGTCTTGTCCCATCACCTGTTCCTTGGGAGAAGAGACCGACCTCCCCTGGCTACACCCTCCTTTCAGGTAGGTATAAACCCCTACAAATAGGGTTTATAACATGCCCCAAATAGGACACTTTGCTGGCAGATGGTCTGCAGGCAGAATGGGTCAAAACACTTCATGCAGATGACAAGTGGGGAGCGTGGCTTTTATTTGTATTTTATTTGTATTTGTGTCAGCCCTTTGGAGCCATGAACTTCATACACATAAAGGTCCTGAGGTGTCTTGTATTAACTTTGCTCTTCCCTAACCAGGTGCTCGCCATGTTCAGTGGGAGGAGGAGGAGGGAGGATCTCCAGAGAGAGCGATGGGGTTCATCTGAGCCTCAGGAAGAGTCAGAGCCTGCCCTGGAGACGGGGTTCCAACATCTATGGGAGAGCAAGGAGAGGGAGCATGTGTCTGTGCCCGTTTCCAGCTGGGACATTGAAACATGGAACGTGCTACTGTAGATCAGGGCAGGAATGCGAAGGATGCAGGACACTGAGTCAGTCCCAGTGATTCCATAACAGGTCCGATATCTCAGCCTGGCACCCACTGTGTCCAAGCAGTGCAGCAGTGCCCATTCCACAGGGATGTGCTGGTTCCACAGGGACACGCCGTGCAGGCACCCACTTCGTCCCCAAACACCCCTGGCTGCCCAGGTTTGGGGCTGTACCCCATCTTAGCACCCTGTTGATGTGGTTTAGGGACATGGGTTAGTGGTGGCTTTGGCAGTGTTAGGTGTGATGCTTGATGTGGTTTAGGGACATGGGTTAGTGGTGGCTTTGGCAGTGTTAGGTTGATGGTTGGACTCAATGATCTTAAGGGTCCCTTCCAACATTGACCATTCTATGATTCTACAGTGCCGATACCAGCTGAGCTGGCACCTTAAGGGTTGTCCTCACCACCCTCTGTGGCACAGCATTCAGGTGCACAGCGAGCTTAGGTCCATAAAGCAAATCTCCACCACAGCAACGGTAGAGAAATTTGGGGTGGGGGAATAATCTCCCGTCATTCAACCTCTCCCGTGGAATTGCTTATTGTTGAGGTTAACGGACGACACTCAGGAACAATGCAGGTTGCAACGGCAGCTGGATATATTGTGTCAAAGCAAGACACCTTCCTTTATTAACTCTGAGATAATCTCTGACTTTACCCTTCAGAGACACGTATTAATATTCTACTTGGAAAGACAGAAAGAAAATCAATAGACCGGAAAGCTCTGCGTGTTGTTTGTGGCAGCCAAGAAGGATTCATTTGCCTTATGACGCCTTGTTGTGACAGATGGTTACTTTGTGCTGTTCGGAGGAGGCCCATCCAGCAAAATTAAGATCTTTTCTGGGAGAAGTCATGACAGATTTCATGAGGGCAGCAGTTTTAGGAGAGGCATCCAAGGAAGAGATGCAGCACTTGCAGCACCCCCTCCTTGCCGTTCCAGGCTGTGGCAGCTCGTGGCTGTTCATGTGCTCAGCAGCTCCACGTCGCTGGGAGCCGGGGTCGTGTTGGCAATAGCAGCACTTGATCAAATCCAATTCAGTTACTGGAGCTTGATGAGTTCCCACTTCTCCACCAGACCACGGTGAGTGACTGCATTCCTACTCCAGTCATTCCAGCTCCAAAATAAAATCCATTGATTTAACCCGTTGCTCATTAAGCCGTGCTGACTTGATTGCCTGTCACCGTCCACACTCACAGAGTGCAGCACATTGGCTTTGGTTTAATGAATGACCTGAGCTCTCCTTCCTTTAATGAAACGAGGACCAGCATCCTCCTCCGGCCCCTCCGTCACTCGTTCCCCTGCTCTGTGCACAGCACAGCAAGTGAACCTTCTCAAAAGACAGGGCTGAGGTGAAAAGCATTTCTTCTTTTAATATCAGTTTGAACCCTGAGCACCACACTGGCCCCTGCATTTCCAACATCGGTGCACAGCAACTTTTTAAACCTCTTCCACTTTCTGCGGCCCCTCCTGTATTATTTCCTATTATTATTCATTGAGAAAATTCCATCTGAACCGTGGCTGAATTCTAACAGGCGTAATTAGGTTCTGTCTCCTTCTTGCAGAGAATAAAGCATCCTTTTTGGTTCTTGATCTAAATTCTGAGGTGAGGTTTTGCTGGGTGTTTATAAAAATTTGCTTTTCTCTACTGAGGCAGCCCTGTTTGAACATTAAAGAGATGATTCAATCTAATCCAATTAATCTAATCCAAGCTAACCTAATCTAATCTCTCTGCCTACATTTCTTCTTTCAAACCTGCTTTTTTGGTCAGTTTGCCTGTTAAAATCAATGAACCTTCCCAATTGACATGATGCAGAAAATACTTACTAAAAAAGTACTTTCTATTTTAGAGGAGCAAACTACACAAAGAAAGCACCAGAAGACCATGCTGTCGCTCAGCTTTGCCTGCCCCCTCCTGTAGGCAGGGTAAATCATCCTCAAGTGGAAAGCAAAGCATTACATTGGAGAAATACAGCTGCTTAACAACTGGAGTTCCCGTTTCATCCCCCTCCCCTCAGGTTCCTGCTCAGTCCTTGGCAAACTGCTGCAGGCGCTGGTGATCTACTGCGTAACACACTGCATTTATTGACCAGAACAGAAGACCATGTCCAAGAATACGAAGTTTTTATTGATTTGTTTTCTTGTAGACGGTATTTTCCCCTGAAAGCTGCAGCATGATCATGATTTGTTTTCATCTCTAACTTTTATATATCTATTGATTTAGGATGGGGGGAAACAAAAAGGAGAATTCAAGTTTGGTCTTCAGATCTGTCCTTTGTTGTGTTTGCCAAGAACCTGAGAGCTTTGAGAAAGAATATAAATTCATAACCGTGGTTATTTGGGTATCATTCCTAATGTATGGTGGAAAACGTTCCCAAGCAATTCATTAAACATGTTTTGTCTGTACCAGAGAAGGGAGCACCGAATATTCCTTTGCCAACCAGACATTTACTTAAGGTCACCCTTAACTAATACCTGCTTACAAATCTCGAGAGCAGCCCAGGCCTCCCCCAGCCTGTTCTTCAGAGTCCTCAGCACTCTAGGAATTGTATGGCCAGAAACACAGAAGAATATGGACTTGTTTTTTATATATATATATATATATATCTCACAAAAGTCTTATCATTAGACCCTAATCAAAGTCCTGGTGCTCCTGGGAGGGTAGTTTATTTATTCAGATAGATGCACATCAGCCAATGTATTGATGCAGTGTAGAAAATTGTACTTGCTGTATGATTTCTGCTATAGATGGCTGGAAACAGAAAGCTGAGTCTTGGGCAAGAATGGACTGAGCATTAGACTGGAAACTGCCTTCAGTGGGCTCAGATTGGCTGCTGCAGGTTCTAGCACTCCTGTCCAGAAAAAAAGAAATTAACCCTGATATTGTTTCACAAAGATCTTTGAGGTTTTAAATTTTCTTTTCTTTGCAGAGAAGAACAAATCCAGAATATTTTCTTGACACCCAATTTTGCAAACTTTTCTTTCTGCCAGCTCTCTCTCTTTCTAGCACTTTCTCCCTCTTTGGAGAGAAATGTCAAACTCCAGAAAATTTCCCATCAAAACCCATCCTCAATACCAATACAGAATCATAGAATGATTCTACAGAATGAAAGCCTCTGAGCTTTCACAGAATCACAGAATGGTTTGGGTTGGAAGGGACCTGTGGTGAGAGCCTGGCCCAGGTTGCCCAGAGAAGCTGTGGCTGCCCCATCCCTGGAGGGGTTCAAGGCCAGGTTGGAGGGGGCTTGGAGCAACCTGGTGTGGTGGGAGGTGTCTCTGCCCAGGGCAGGGGGTGGGACTGGATGGTCTTTAAGGTCCCTTCCAACCCAAACCATTCTGTGATTCTGTGAAAGCCCAGAGGAAACAATGACCATCACCACATCTGGCTGCTGGAAAATGAGAGCAAGGACATCCTCCAGCAGCTCCTGCTTCGGCCAGAGAGGGCTTTTTGGAGTACCTCCTCACATTGAATGGTGGGGATGAGGAACAGCGAGGCTGCTGTGCAGGGCTGTCTGAGGGCACCACAGCACCATGGGCTGTCCTCTGTCTTGTCACTTTAGCAACGAGGACAAAACAACTTCCATATCTCTACTATGAAATCTTGATTCTGCTGAAACCCACAGGGCTCATGCTTTCACCAACAGCCTGTTGGCTGTGAGCACAGGGCTTTCACCAGCCTTGGATGAGGTCTCTAGGTCTCGGGTGGGGACTGAGCAAAAATCCCAAGGGACAGCTGACATTTTTACTGCCTGAAGGTGATGGATGGGCGGCTCATATTAGCCCAGATAAGACAGTGAAGCCCAAACCTCCTGGGCAGCCTATCTGTGCCCTTAGAAGGCTTTGCAAATGAAAATGTCACCTGTTATTCCCTGGGCTGGCCCAGCCAAGGGCACATCTGGGTCCAGTGGCTGCCACGGAGCTGCTGAGTGACCCACAGTGCTCCGTTCCTGCCAGGTCCTGTGGGCGAAACAACCTCCCACCCACAGCCGCGGGGACTGGCACTGCTCTGCATGGCACCGGTGACCTTCTGGTGTTGGCTAGGCTGCTGAGAATCACAGAATCATCTTCATGGTTGGAAGGGACCTTTGAGATCATTGAGTCCAACCACAAAAAAACCAAGACCAAAACAAAAACAAAAAAAACCCACCCACAACCCCACCCCACACCCACCCACAAACAGACACAACCCAACAATCTCGGGCACTAGAGCATGCCCTGAAGTGCCACATCTCCACATTTCTTAACTACCTCCAGGGATGGTGACTCCACCACCTCCCTGGGCAGGCTGTTCCAGTGCCTGACCACTCTCTCAGTAAAGTAATTCTTCCTGATATCTAATCTAATCCTCCCCTGCCGCAACTTCAGACCGTTTCCTCTGGTTCTGTCATTATTCCCTTGGGACAAGAGGCCAACATCCACCTCTCTACACCCTCCTTCTAGGTAGTTGTAGAGGGCAATGAGGTCCCCCCTCAGCCTCCTCTTCTCCAAACTAAACATGCCCAGAACGTTGGTACCGCTGTGACCAGAGGTGAATACACGCATTTTTCCAGGCAGAGGTCCCAGGTTTGATTCCTGTTGCCAAGAGGCTGCTGAGGGACAGGATGTAACATTTTTGAAGGGCTCAGAGATCCTCTGGTGGAAGATGCTATTTGAGCCTAAAGCTGCCTTATTATCCTCGGCACGGCTGAGAAGCAGGTGCACAAACCTCCATCCAAAAAACGTTTGCATGTAAATGGCATCACCTGTGGAGACTAAGCAATCATTTTGGAGGTAGGAACAAAGGGAATGGAAAGTATGTCTTTCTACTCACAAAGCAACCAGCAGCATCTCGGCAAGTAAAGATCATCCTGAGCTAGCCAAATGGCTACTCTTGATAAGTCCTCTTTGCTAAGATAGGGTCCAGCAATCAGTGCAGACTGGGTTTTTTGCATCGTTATGCTTGATGGAAAAGAAAAAGATTATGAAAAAATTAAGTGAGACAGTATTATATTTCAATTAAAACTCCATGAAAATTTTGGCTGTGCTTTTTAATGTGATAATGTTAATTAAACCGTGCTCTCATGTTCTGAAGTCTTAGAAAATATCTTGGAAAAGGATAAAAAATAATAGTAGAAATAAAATTGGGCTATTTATCTACCAGGAGATTAAAGGGCTTCTTGTTTCCTTTGTGAATTTAGATTTCCAGAATTAAACGAGTGTGAAGAAATGATATTTTTCAGCAGAATCATTATCATTTTTATTGCTATGGAAAGTATGCAGCATTTCATTGTTATTGTCCTTAACTCACCTAATTGTACCTCCACACCACCCAGCAATGGACTCCGTGCTCACGTGGCGAACACATGACATAATCCTTTCCTTCCAGTTAGTGCCAAGACGTGGTTTTCTGAAACCTGTTCCTTCATAGGGTGCTTCAGGTAGTAGGTGCAGAGCTCTTACCTACTTAAATATCCATCCCACTGGCCAAAAATGCTTTTTTTAAAATCACAGAATCACAGAATGGTTTGGGTTGGAAGGGACCTTAAAGACCATCCAGTCCCACCCCCTGCCCTGGGCAAGGACACCTCCCACCACACCAGGTTGCTCCAAGCCCCCTCCAACCTGGCCTTGAACCCCTCCAGGGATGGGGCAGCCACAGCTTCTCTGGGCAACCTGGGCCAGGCTCTCACCACCCTCACAGCAAACAAGTTCTTCCCCACATCTCATCTCCATCTCCCCTCTTTCAGTGTCAAACCCTTCCCCCTCCTCCTATGGCTCCCCTCCCTGATCCAGAGTCCCTCCCCAGCTTTCCTGGAGCCCCTTGAGGGACTGGAAGGGGCTCTAAGGTCTCCCCGGAGCCTTCTCTTCTCCAGGCTGAACCCCCCCAACTCTCTCAGCCTGTCCTCACAGCAGAGGGGCTCCAGCCCTCCCAGCATCTCCGTGGCCTCCTCTGGCCCCACTCCAACAGGTCCATGTCCTTCTGCTGTTGGTGGCCCCAGAGCTGGAGGCAGCACTGGGGGGGGTCTCCCCAGAGTGGAGCAGAGGGGCAGAATCACCCCCCTCACCCTGCTGGCCACGCTGCTGGGGATGCAGCCCAGGATGTGGGGGGTTTCTGGGCTCCAGCGCACATTGCTGGAGCATGTGGAGCTTCTGACCCCCAAGTCCTTCTCCTCAGGGCTGCTCTCAAGCCATTTTCCACCCAACCTGTATTTGTGTATCTCTACAAGACCTATTTTTATAGTAAATACTATACATATGAAGTATAATACGTTAAAAATATACTTAAGAAACATAGTTCATCAGGTAAATATATAATGTATAAAATACAAATGCCCTCACAAACAGAGGCACAGGTGTTGAAGCAGAAATGTGGAGGTTCTAGTACAAAGCCTGTAGATGTCCTTTTGGTAAAGTAATTACTATATTGCAATTGCATTCAGAAAAGTGACAGTGGGGAATATTGAAGGGCCAGTTCCTGCTCTGTGTCTGCAGCCTCTCTCTGTACAGACACGTTCTCCTGCCGCTTAAATCCCTCTGTAACAACGGAGCAGCATCTTCACAGGGCATGGTCACACAGCAGAAAAGCGTGGAAAGGACAAAAGACTTATGATCCAGGTCCCAGGCTGGTCAGAGCTAATGAGTGACTTGATAACGATGTAGACAGAGATGTCCCACTGCCCAGCTGTGGCCGTGCTGTCACTCTGGTCTGGGCAGAAGCCTTTGAGCCAGGGCACCAGCACAGGCAGACCTTGTTCTCAGGAGTCAAAGCAAAGTCTGCTCTGCAGAGCCTTCACAGACAGCTCGTGATATGTTGGCAGCTGAAAGCACCCTCATAAGGACAAGTTGTGAGCATTTTCCAACTGTTTTATATACATTATAAGCCAAGTGCAGGGTCCTGCACCTGGGATGTGGCAATCTCCGGCACAAATACAGGTTGAGCGGAGAATGGCTGGAGAGCAGCCCTGAGGAGAAGGACTTGGGAGTGCTCGTGGATGAGAAGCTCAACATGAGCCGGCAGTGCACACTGGCAGCCCAGAAAGCCAACCACATCCTGGGCTGCATCAAGAGAAGCGTGGCCAGCAGGTCACGGGAGGTGATTCTACCCCTCTACTCTGCTCTCGTGAGACCCCACCTGGAGCACTGTGTCCAGCTTTGGAGTCCTCAACATAGAAAGGACATGGACCTGTTGGAACGGGTCCAGCGGAGGGCCACGAAGATGATCAGAGGAATGGAGCACCTCCCCTATGAAGACAGACTGAGAGAGCTGGGGTTGTTCAGCCTGGAGAAGAGAAGGCTCCAGGGAGACCTCATAGCAGCCTTCCAATATCTGAAGGGAGCTACAGGAGAGCCGGAGAGGGACTCTTTGTCAGGAAGTGTAGTGACAGGACAAGGGGTAATGGTTTTAAATTGGAAGAGGGGAGATTTCGATTAGATATTAGGAGGAAATTCTATCCTGTGAGGGTGGTGAAGCACTGGAACAGGTTGCCCAGGGAAGTTGTGGATGCCCCATGCCTGGAAGTGTTTAAGGCCAGGCTGGATGGGGCTTTGAGCAACCTGCTCTAGTGGAGGTGTCCCTGTCCATGGCAGGGGGGTTGGAAGTCGATGATCTTTAAGGTCCCTTCCAACTCTAACCATTCTATGATTCTATGATTTAAAGGCCACTTTCCCATATGTTTAAGTGGAGCAAAGAATTACTCCAGGGCAACCCTGTTTCAGCTGATGGGGCCCCTCGGCAGGACAGGGCATAAATCTGACCTCTCCTCACACATTAATGCGTCTCTCTTCACATGCCCATTTTATGGAAGTAAAAGAGGAGGAGGAAGACTCTGAAAGGAATTGTAGTCCCAGTGACAGGAATGAGAATTTTTCTCTGCCGTTCCATGTGGCCGGGCTTTCTCCTTGTGTGTTCACAGGCTGTAACCACGGGTGTAGCCGCCTATCACTGGGTCTCCCCTGTTCCCTCTGGTGGTACTGGGGGTAAGATGGGCAGTCGGTGAAGCCATCACGTCATTTGTGTCAGGGTACCAAGGAAGGGAAATCCAGGGCATAGTGCAACAGAGAAGAGCTTATCTTTTCTTAGCAAACCCTTGCCTGCAGTTTTCTATTTGCTCAGCAGTTCTTCGAGGCATGTACTGAAAGTTAGTGTGTGTTGGCTTGTCCTGCTTATTGTCTGGACACTTCAAGAATGACTGAGAAACAAATAAGAGTGATAATGATGTGATAATTCTCACCATGAGGCATAGTGAGATTTTTTTCTCTAGAACTCCAGATTTCTAGAAGCGTCTGAAATGCAGAGTGATTATAGCAAATACATACGTCCTTTTTCTGGTGGAGATTTCATTTGTCATGCTACGGAAGGGTGTTTAGAGCTGTCATTGCGCAGCTCCACACCTTGACCTCGGTTTGTGGGCAGAATTTGGAGTTTGGTGCCCAAGAAGTATGTATCCCCATTAGCGTGAGTCAATGTTGTCATCTCTATTTTCCTTCCTTCTTAGCTATCTGCTTTGATTTTGTCAGTCATTGACCTTTTAAGATTTATCCATTAAAATTTTTAATCCTGGAGTGGTAGCTACTCTGGGCACAAACCTAATATGAGCTGTTTGTTCATCTCAGAGTGGGAGCAGAAAAATAACAGCGCATAGTCTGGGACCTCCAGAGAGATGCAATAAAACCATGGAATCATCTTGTAAACTGAAGAAGAAATCTCTTCTGATAACATATATTTGTCAGTCTGACATTCTTTATTGCTCTTCAAAGTCTGAACTATAATGGGGACTTTGGGGCCAGGACACCTTATGATGATGAGTCAGGGATGGGTCAAAAGTTCTCTGCCCTCAAGGCTTTTGATGCTGCTGTTCCTGCCACTCCATACACAAAAGAGCGGAAATGAAACTGAAGAGATATTATATTCTAAAGAATATACTTCTTGGGTTCCTTCTGGCTTTTCTCTGATAAACATGCTCCCCCTACTTCTGACTCTCCCTCCACGCTCCTTAACTTGTACTGGAAGATGGAATATCTGTTTAGAGGAGTGGGGACTGGCCCAGAAATTATGATTCCGGATCCCAATCTTAGCGGTGGGCTTTAATTGGTTTGGTAAGGTGCATGCGATGAGTTTTAGTGACAGAGGCAGTGAACCAGAACGCATTTTCCTTTAATACCAAGATTTTAAAACGATTTTGCAATTCATGAAGCTGTAAGCACTGCTCAACATAAAACGTGTTTTATAAGACCAGGAGATTTTTTTCCCCTCTCTCTCTCAAAGAAGGTGTCAAAGGCTCCTGAAAATGAGAGTAGGGAAGGCCTGGGACTGATCTCTGCGATCTGGATGGAAATCAGAAGTGACAGCAGTGAAGCCAGTGGGGTGACGTTGGTGGAGGGTTGAGGTCGGTGGTGGGTGGTGGGGGTGCATAGGGCAATACCCATGGCCGTTCCCCTCCCCGCGAGGCTCCCCGCCAGCAGCAGTGTGTCTGCGCTGCAGGGGTGCTCCGGAAAACCTCCCGGGAGAAGTGTGGAGCTGGAAACCACAGTCCTGCTAAGAAAGTGCTTCTCCCGCTGCTGGCAGGTGTGGGAGCGGGTGGGATGCTCTATCGATGCCGTGGGGTATTGGTGACTGGGGGTCTGTGCTGAGTTGAGGACACAAGAATTGTGAATGAGACTTTCTCTGAGTCAGTATCTGGGGTACTTGGGGAGAGGGGTGACATCCTGGAGAGAGCTTCCAGGGGGCAGGATCCAGGGAAGCTGGACAGAACACTGTAGAAAGGACTGTCATGATGTTCTGGGTGAAGCCTGGGGTGAAGGTTGCTGCATTAACCCTCAGGAAAACCCCTGCACCCTCGCATCCAGCAATTGCTGGATTTCTTTCCCCTGCAGCCCCCTCCATTGGCAGGTCTGTGCCGGTGGGACACAGGGGCTCAAATCCCTCTCTCTTCCCTGTTGGAATGATTCTACATGTGAATGACATTACATGTAGCAACAGCCTCCAAGGCAGACTCTTCCCAGTGTCTCCAGCCGGTTGAAGGATTAGTTGGGGCTGAGGGAGAGTTGGCTGCAGCTCTGCTGTGGAAGGTGGTGTGACCCTGTCTGCTGCACGCAGGGGCTGTCACCTCCCTCCTGGTGGCTCTACTGGCAGCTGACAATTTCCTGTCCTTTCCTTGGTCTGAAGGTGTCTTGAATGGCAGCCGAGACCTAGCCACAGGATGGATATGGTACACGTTCCACCTTAAGGGAAATGTCTTCTTCACATCCTGGAGAGCATGTCTCCTGCAGGGCAGGGGGCAGGGACTCCTTGGTATTCCTGTCCTTCCTCCCCAGAGAGGAAGGAGTCTTCCTCTCATCGCCAGCTCAGTTAACCTGGAGGATGGCACAAACCCTTTGCTCATTATGCCTTACAGTCCTCTCAGCGTTTTTGGAGACCTCATTTCAAATGATATCTGTGCACCAAGCAACGAATACCTAAAACTTTATATCCACTTTTAATCACACTAAATCAATGCACCATAAGGGGGAGGTTTAAAACCAATTTTTTATGCACCGCTGCTTACATTGAAAAGACTCATTACAACCCAAATCAATCAATACAGCCTGTAACTCTAAAGTAACTCCTGGATTGAATCAATGACGCTGATGAGGATGGGGAGGTGGAAGGATAGAACAATGAGAGGGAATGGGAAGGTGTTAAATAAAACAAAGCCTTTTTGAAACATTTTGCCTCTCTTGTAAGACAGAAGCAGCCTCCTTCGGTGTGTGAGGCTGGAATTTAGAAAGAATTTCCCGGGTGTGCAGAGGTCTCTCCTCAGTGAGATATTGCTGAAGGACCACAAGAGGGCAACGGAGATTGGAGCCAGAGCCGTGCCCGGGCTCTGTGGATGGTGCCTCCTTCCCCTGCCCACCTTCCTCCACAGCACCCAGAAAATGCCATTCTCTGACAGGCGGGGAAAAAGATGAAGTGTGACAATAAGAGCGCTTGGGTTTCCAGGACTGCTTTTTTGGAATCAATGAGACATTATTACAAATAAAACATATGTCTGCTTTGGAGCTAATGCTATCTAAATCGCGTTAAGCCCCCAGCAGCCTGTATGGTCTGTGTATGTGTTCTCAGAAAGGTGCATGGAAGTGGTATTGATCCTTTGACTAAGTGTCCTAATGAAATACAAATCTGCTATCATTTAGAGAGCCATCTGTCATGATGAGACATAAAAAATGCTACAAGCAGAACAATAACTATAATTCAATTTGAGAATCCAACCTACTCGCAGCAGGCACAAAGCGGCCGGCCCCAGCCCTTGGCCCCTGGAATCGATTCTGTTTACTCTGTTAAACTTCGTCAATGGGTAATAAAGAAATCAATCAATAAGGTATTAAAGAAATTTCCAATTATGGGTAAGGTACTTGTTGCAGAAGACCTCTTTAGCCCGGTGCGGTGATTTAAAATCCATCTACATGGCTCAAGTTCTCTGGCAAGTGGCAGAGTAATTTAATGCTTGTGGTGTTATATTGTCCAACATAATGGTAAACTGCAAAAAAAGAAGTAGTGCACAACTGCTGAGAAGGAAACCAGTGACAGCAGGTTAATGGAGAGGTCATTCTCCTAATACTCCCCAGGCCACTGGTGATGCAGGACTCCCCTACTTGAGAGTTTTCAGGAAAATTAATCCAAATTAACTTCTCAAGTGGGTCGGTTTAACCATATTAACCACCCATGTGGCCATGCTCACTCAGAGTTAAAATGGGCTTTATTCAATTTAGCTCTGTGCAGTTTAAGCTGCGGTTCATCAGAGCATTTGAGCATTTGCTTATGGCTCTGGAATGTGGTTGAGACACACAGTCTACAGAGGTGTTTGGGGTAGGGCTGGACTTAACAACCCTGTGGTGCTGAGGCAACAGGTAAATGGTCCAACAATGGGTCCGGGCCTCGTTTTTCAGTCTTTTCTGTTTTAATTACAAGTCTTTGGAGTGGTGTCTTGCCTTAATCCACAGATGACAGCTCGCAGCGCAGTGATGCTCCGCTCTCGGCCAGTCTGAGGGCAGCAGCTGATGGGCTGCAGAGGAGCCCCGGCCTCGGGGCTCCCATAACTGGGTGCTGGAGGGTTACCCTCGGAGAAGGAGAAGGCAGCTGGCAGCCACAGGAATAGGAAAATCTCCCCAGTATCTCCCAATACCCTTTCCTCAGTCCTTCCATCACTGCTTTGTCCTTTCTGTCTATAGCCAACAACACCCCCCACCCCATCTTACAGAGGCAATAAAACCTCATTTGGGCCAATTTTTCTGAAAAGCCTTTGGCCATCTGTGATTGCCAGGGAAGAGGGATCTATGTGCTCGGAGCTGAGCCATAGCGGGCATGTACCGAAACACATTGAGAGCAGCGTCTCATGACTCGGGCAGAGTCCCCAGGGGAGGGACGGTGCTGCCTTCTGTGGTACTGGGACCTAACGTGGCTCCCAGAGGGTCACAGAATCACAGAATGATATGGGGTCAGAAGGGACCTCTCGAGACCATCTCCTCCAACCCCCTGCCAGAGCAGGTCCACCCAGAGCAGGTTGCACAGGAACGTGTCCAGGCAGGTTTTGAATGTCTCCAGAGATGGAGACTCCACCATCTCTCTGGGCAGCCTGTTCCAGGGCTCTGCCACCCTCAATGTAAAGAAGTTCCTTCTCATGTTTAGATGGAACTTCTGATATTCAAGTTTGTGCCTGATACCTCTTGTCCTGTCACTGGGCACCACTGAAAAAAGGCTGGCCCCATCCTCCTGACACCCTCCCTTTAGTATTTATAGGTGTTGATCCCATGGGTCCCGGCCCAAGCGATGCAGCCTGGCTGCCATGCACATTGTGTGTAGCAGTGGGCACTGACATGACTTATCCTCTGGCCCATGTCCAGGTTTATTTTCTGAAAAAAACAAACTAATTTCTTTTTTGCAGAGGAGCCGAAGAATTGCTCGTATGTACACAGTGCTGATAAACAGGGGACCAGCAACATGGTGCAGAAGCAAAGCGGGAGAACCAGTTTGTGTCACAGAGTTGAAGCAAAGACTCTGTAGCCACAGGCTGACTCCTCTCCATTCTGTACATTGTTTTATTTCTTCCCTCGGCAGATATCTGGGGTTTGCAGTGGTGCCGCCCGGGCCATGAACCCCCCTCTGAAACCACCAGCTGGGGTCTGGTGAAAAGCTATGGCTGTGTGCGCTGCTGTATTCTCTGAGATAATATATGTCCAAATTATTTTTTTTGGAACCTTTTCCTAAAGTCTTTATCTGCCAGGCTCCAGGCTGTGGGATCGATGTGCTGCTGTGTACTCATTCGCTTTCCGTCTCTGCAGCTTTTTCCCAAGAAAGGCTGTGCTGGAGCTTGGCTTGTGACAGTCCCTGATAAGCCAGGTTACTGCTTGCTTTGTCAATCCAGAATGTCCTCTGCAATTTTTATGGGTATCAAAGTTTGGACTCCCTAACTGAAAAAAACCAACAATATTTTCATATAAATCATGGATCTTTTTCATCCAGATGATGATCAGTATTAATGACCCTGCATCTGGCTGCAATCTAGATGTTATTTTTTAATTAACCAATTACTAAAGATGGATTTGGTTGATCTTCCTCTGACAGGGGAGAATCAGGTCTCGAGCACTGGATTCTTGTGGATTTGTGTGGTTTGAGTTCCTTGGGGACTGATGGGGCTTCAGTCTCGTGGAGCTTGCCACGAGGTGTTCTCTCACTGCCTGGGAGACCAACTGGAGTGACAGAGCAAGTATCAAAAGGAAGGGAGCAAAGTGGGGAAAAAATAACTAGAAAGACTCTTTGTAGAGAGAGACTCCGCTTTCCCCAGCCCCGCAGAGAGGAGACATTCCTCTGAGAGTCTCAGCTCAGCTGCCTCAGAGCTCACGGACCAAGCTCCTGGAGCCCCGAGACTGGTGCAGGGAGAAGAGAAGGATCTGGGCCGTGGCTGGGGAGGAGATGGTGGGAAGGGAGGTCCCGCACCGCACGAGGACGAAGGCCTGGCTGCTGCTGAGACATGGCAGGTTCCAGTGCTCCTCTCTCCTAACCCCCAGACCATGCTTTTCCCTGGCTGGTCCCTCACAGGAATAACTGCTCTTTAGATGCCAGCAGTAAGAGGTTCTTGCTTTTAGTATGGACCATGAGGGCAGGACATCAGAGCCCAACCCCAGCGCCTCATCCCCCTTACAGGAGGCTCTCCCGGAGGCAGAGCTGGAGGTAGAGCTCTACCCTGGCTGGAAACTTCATTTAATTCCCTCTGTTGTTTGTAAATATTTTACTGTCTGGTATTAAGTGAACGTAATTACTGCAGCCTAAAGACGAGGGAAGCTGTTTAATGGGGATGCTGTCAAAGTATTTTCCCCTAAGTTTCAAAAGCTGTTATTTTTTCTCTCCTGTCATTGGTAATAATCCCTTGAAAGCTTGAAAGTGAAATGTACTGCCTTCCTTTGCCATTGTTTTTCTTTGTTACATTTCTCAGACAAAGAGTAAAACATGCACTTTCAGTCTCGATGAGTTTTATTTTAGATTAAGGGAAATAAACAAAGAATGAACAAATCTTAAACTCTCTGGGAGAGAGAGCAACCACATCTACTCAAGCCGTGCTCTCCTGGTTAGGGAACGGCAGTACCTGATGCCAGCCACGAGCTCCTCCAACAACAGCTAGTGCTGACCATGGTTCAGGTCCACCCTCACTTAATGCCCCAAAATGAAACACACCATGATTTAAGTCCTGCTGCACTCTCCCTGAAAGGTCTGGCTGCCCCTCATCTTCCTCCTCTGTTGGGCTGCTCTGTGATGCCGTGTGCCGGAGGCACCATGGGCAAAGAGGTGGGGGGCAGCATCCAGGGTCTCAGGGTGGAGAGGAAGGATTGCAGGTAACAGGGCAGGATAGCGGTGCCTAGGACCCATCCTCACTCCAAAGAGAAGAGAAACTTGTATGTCCTGTATGAATGAAGTGCCTCCTGTTCTTGTAGAGATGGAAGAAAACCAGGTTGGAGGAGGCTTTGAGCGACCTGGTCTGGTGGAAGGTGTCCCGGCCCAGGGCAGCGGGTGGGACTGGATGGGCTTTGAGGTCCCTTCCAACCCAAACCATTCTATGACTCTGTGGTAAGAAGGGATCTCACAAGGCAGTGTGAGCACCCACACAGATAGAGGTTGGTGTGGGACTTGTCAACTCCCCCAGCCCCCCCAGGCAGGATGGGCAGGTATTTTTGCCTGTGTCAGAACAGGACCAGTTGCATTGTTAGTGAGTCTGACTCAGGCTCCAGCCGTTGGATGCTGGATTTGTTAAAATGACATTGTAGGCGTCTTCACAGCAGAGCTACTGGCAACGCTCTGGAAGTCTCTCCCTCCTCCTGCTCTGTAATGACACTTCCTTCTGCAAACTGCGTCTGGATGATGCCGCTCACACTAGGTTTGGCTTCCTGCACCTGAAGGTTGAGAAGGAGTGAATGCCACTGGCTCATCAAGTCTTAGGGTGGTGTTCCCAGCAGCAGCAATTCAAGCACATAATTCAGTGCAGGAGAAATTCCCCCACGCTGCAAACGTTTCTTTATTCGTATCAAGGAGAATAATAGACCTGATTATCTGAGTCTGCTGAGACCCAGACACAGGGCGGTCCAGGTGTGCAGCAAACCAAGGGCTTCTGCTCTACAAGTCATGGCAAGCTATTGCTTGGAAAGATACCTCAAGAAACTTCTAGAGTATTTTTGCCATTTGCACATGAAGCTTATGCAGGTCTGTAGCTGTCAGATTCCTGGTATGTCCTGGAGTCATTGAGAGTCTATAATATGGCCAGAAAACTGAGACTTTCTTAGCGCCAGATAATGTTGGAGGTCTTCTGCAAATCAGCAGTCACCTGCTAGATCAGGGACAATCCAGAACAGGAATGAACAGCCTGGTGTCTGATCTGAGGGAGGTGATGGTCTTCCTGTGGGCCAGGAGCTCTTGCTGGTCGGGTGAAGGCTGAGCTTGCAGGAGGGCTGTTTCTTTGGCTAAAAGAATTCTGATCCTGAATTTAGCAAAGTTGACAAGATTTGGTATCAAAGGTGCTGGTTCCTCTGTTAAAATTCAGCAGTTCAGCGTGTCTTTGGGAGCCGTAGTGGATCAAAGCCGGGGAAATGAGCACCCTGTGTCTGTGTCCTGTGCTGCCCCCCAACCCATCTCAGCCCAGGGCAGCTCTGCTCTTCCTCTCCGTGGCTGCTTGAAGGAGTGTGGCAGCTCTGTTACCACCCTGCGCCGTCACACTCACCTCTGAGACCACTCCAGGGCTGGTGCAGAGCAGAGCAAACAGGGTACAATTCGGCTTTGGTCCAGGGGCACCAGCTCCCTTGCTTGGCCGGGGGTCCAGGCAGGAGGCAGGGACACCCAGTGACCCGCGGCAGGAGCTGAGAGGGGTCACAGCTCCCCTGTGATTCTGCCCTAAAAATCACTTTGAGGACCAAGTTTGACACGTGGGACTATGGGGAGTACACGGTTTCCTGTCCCTACCCTGCTCTGAGGCTAACGGGGGCAATGAGATGCCCGTCTGGTACCTTTTACTAACAATAATTCAACTTCGGTTAAAAACGCCCGCAGTAGGGCTTTGGTTTGTAAGTATTAAGTGCGAGCTCACCACCCCTCGTTAGAGGTTAGAAGGTCTGTCTCTCAATCTCCTGACAGCTTTTTTCAAAATCCCCACAGATAGGCCAAAGCTCTTATTTCTGATACTCAGTTTTCTTTAAACAATATTATTTCCATTATTTAAGCAGTTCCTTTGCTTTCTGGGAGCCAGTGGCAGGGACAGGCTTCCTCCTTTTGCCAAAGAACTTTTTGTTTCCCTCTGATTCCCTTCATCTTTTTACCATAAAATCTAAGCCAATGATTGACAGCCCAATTTAAACTTATGTTTAATATTGCAATCAAGAGTGATATTTTGTGTTTGCTTTTTGAAGTGAGGAGAAAGGGCAGCAGAATTTGCCTTCTCACAGTCATTTCACCCACAAAAGTGAATACATCCAGTAAAGTGAAATTTTGCTAGCGAAGAAGAAAAAGAAAAGGAGAAGGGGGGATAAGAAAGAGACGAGATTAACATCCTTTAAAATGTGCCTGTTTACTCCTATCGTCTCAGAGCTAACTTTAAATAGGATAAAATGATCCTTTAATCCCCTTTATCTTCTTAAGAGCTGCTGTAAAAGATCTACTTGACATTTGAGAAATGAAAAAAAAAAAATAGAAAGTCTCGTAATATTCATCAGAAATGGTGGATGGAGAGATTTGGATTTAACGAAACGTGAAGAGTTGAATCCTCATCTGGGCATCAATTATGCCAGTTTCTGCCGAGTGGCACCGGTGCTCAGCGGAGCAGGATCAGGCCTCCAGCTGCCCCGCTTTTTGCACACAGATGTAACGCATGTGTCCCATTGCAGTGGGTTTGCCTCCTAAAGCACAGAGGGTGATGCTGGAAATCCATCTGACCCAGTAACCTTTCTGCACTGGTGAGACTGGGAGACTCTCTTTCCATGCTTAGGAGCTCCTCAGCTGGCGCTGACGCCTCTCTCCGTGCTGTTTGCTGGTTTGCCTTTAAAAATCTGGCATCTCTCTCTGCCTTGTTATCTGCAGCCTGGTTCCCACAGCAGCTGTTTAGTCTTGAATAAATATGCATTTCAGTTACTTAATGGCCTTCTCTCAATTTCCAACCCAGAAAGAGTAATGAATCATGAATAAGTTATAAGGAGCTACAGCACAGAGACCTCCGAGTTAAGCGATGTAGCCTGCAATGCCGTGGCTATCGCTGCCCGTCTGCGGAAACACTGCGAGAGAAGGAAGTGAGTCTTTCATTTACTGTTTGCCCATTTGCAGTGAGGAATGAGGAAACGACAACCACTAAAAGCCGAGGGATGCTCGCTCCAGAATGTTGAACTTCCAGTGATGAACGGTCCTACTCAGCCACGCTGGGGCTAATGCTTGGAGTGATGGATCTGGGCTTCCATGGGCTCATAAGTCACAGCCATATGAGAGCAACGGTAGAGTTGTTTCAAGGAAAATAGAGTTACCTGAATGTGGTGCAAAGGGGCAGCATTACTTTGCTTGGCCAAGCCCACATGAAGGCTGCGTGGCAGCTCGTTAGGGCATCCTTTACCGGCCTGGTTGAGGGGAAACCACTGAGACCGTATAGCACAGGCCTTCAAAGTGGGGGTGAACTGGTGGCCAGGACACAGTAACGGGAGTTGAAGTACCAGGAAGGGGGGATTCATCTGTTCAAAAAAAGGTAATATCTTTTTCAAGCGCTGTACATTCAGGTAGTAGGCTCTCTTTCACTTGAAAGCAGCATTACAAACCACAACAGGAAACTCCTGTTTCTAATCCAGCTACGATTTCATTGATAACAGGAAAAGCCTAATGTCATCCTAAGTATGTTCAGTATTACACAGCATCACAGAGTGGCAGGGATCGGAAGGGACCTCTGGAGATCATCTCCTCCCGCATCCTGCCAGAGCAGGGTCACCCAGAGCAGGTCACACAGGATCATGTCCAGGCAGGGTTTGAATGTCTCCAGAGAAGGAGACTCCACCACCTCCCTGGGCAGCCTCTTCCAGGGCTCTGCCACCCTCACAGGAAAGAAGTTTTTCCTCATGTTCAGACGGACTTTCCTGTGTTCCAGTTTCTGCCCATTGCCCCTTGTCCTCTCACCAGGCACCACTGAGAAGAGCCTGGCCCCATCCTCTTGTCGCCCGCCCTTTAGCTATTACTCAGCATCGATGAGATCCCCTCTCAGTCTGCTCTTCTCCAGGCTGAACAGCCCTGGCTCTGTTTATATATCAGCTTGTATTTGTGCCTTCTTTGTCAGTAATGAGGTTTCCCGAGTGTTGAACCTTATTTTTTAACATACATCCCAAGGAAGTACCGTTCCAGGTGACTTTGGGGTTGATGCTGAAGCTGCAGCCAGTCTTTGTGCTTACACAAGACCAAGACACCCCCCAGGAGACGTGAGCAGGGGGGTGTGAAGGGAAGCTTTTCTGGGGAACAACAGGAACATGAGGGAGCTGGCTGAATTCCAAGGAAGGTTGTTCCAGTCAGCTCCACTAAATACCACCTAGGCTTGTGGCACCGGTATAATAGTTGAAATGGACACATAAAAGCCTTTATACGAGAACAAAAACGTTCCCAGCGCAGCAGCTGTCTCTCTGCTGCTGCCGTGCAAACAGCACATTTGAAGTGCCGGAATCGCCTCCTCTGTGTCTGTGTTCCCCACCTCATCTCACCCACTGCCAACCCACATTTCTTCAGCGTGTAGGTGCTGGAAGTGCAGTTCTAAACCCCCCCCGTCCCCTTACACCTCGCTCCGTTCGGTTTCTGTAGTGAGCCCACAGTGCCTGAGTTCAGAATACGTGATCAGCTAGATCATCCTAGTGATGCTCTGCCTCCAGGAGAATTAATCACTGCAATAAACCTGTAAAAATAGAGTTGAAGTGATCTTGTCTAATAAATGAGAAGCAAGACATAGAGATAGATAGATAGATAGATAGATAGATAGATAGATAGATAGATAGATAAAAAAACTGTGTGGAAGGCACACAACCCCCAAAGCCTGGTGTTTTAACCCCAGAGCTATTCTTCCAGCTCTTTAGTGATGGCTACTTGCAGGTTGGGAATTTCAAAGGTAGCTGAGGCATTTGGACACTAGAATGGATTAACCAGAGCCTTTACAGTAGTCTCTGGGTGCATAGCTCTCTTAAGGACATGCTGGACCTGAAGGCTGGAAATAGGAATGTTCCATATAGCTACATCTCTACCCGCTCTACACACCCAAATGCATGAGTACATCTTAAGTTCATTACTGATAAGAGTTTATTTTCACAAACAGAGAGCTCAGCCTGGACTAAATTACCCTTCCAACAGGCATGGAACATTTCTGAGTATCTCAAATACTTTGTGCTGCACAGCTACTGATCGGTGCCTGCAACAGAGATGGAACCTCAGGCTCTTTTGAAAATCCCAGCCTAAACTCCTCGCTGTCCTGGACTTCCATGTCTTTCACTCGGTCCAGCCCTACTTTCCTTAAAGTAAACCAGAAACGCAGCTAATATAGTGTGATTGCAGGTTTCATTCCAGAAAAGGGGATCGATTCTACATGGGAAACGAGCATGTCATTTAGCTCAGTGGCCCCTGTCCTTTATGGCCGTGGTCCTTGGGAGGACACAGTTCAGCTCCTCCAGGGGCTTTCTAATACTCCAATAGATAGTGAAGGGGAATGCCCATTCTTGATCAGCATCGTACACAGAAGGAAACAAGTCATAGCTGAGAACCTTGAAAAAGCTGGAGAAACTACCTCCAAAGAGCTTGTTTAAGGAAAAAAAAAAAAAAAAGGTTGTTGCCAAAATGAAATGGGATTTTTACCCTTTTAAGACAGTGCCACAGAGCTCTTCTGGCTGCCTTCTCCTGACGTAAACCGATGGAGTCTCATCTGTAGATAAACTACTCTCTGAAGTGGGGTTTATTGCTCAGTTCCTGTTGCTGTTCTGCACCAGAGTGATTACAGATTGATGGGAGCAGAGGCAAAGTGGGGCTTTAACCCTAAAGGAAACAGATAACTGGCAAATACTCCTCAAAACCATTCAGGAATGCCTGAAAAGTGCAATGTGATTTGCTACAATTGATGATAGAATATTATCCTGGGAATACAAAAAGGCACGGGGAATTCAGAAACCCAAGCAGAAATTCAAGTGATTTCAGATTTCTATCACAAATGACTCGTACGTTTATTTTAATTCCTGTCAGGAGAAGGAACATAATTGTCTCAGCTCTTCGGCTGAAGCCCAGAAACAATGGCCAGTGATTCAGGCAATCAAAGGCGTGTCACAAATAGCACACAGTCGGTGTCAGCTCTTCATTAACAACATTCAGGCTAAAAAACTGCCTTTCCTAAGAATTCTTTGGAATAGTTGCAGATCATAAATATCCCTGAAGAAAACATCTGTGGTGGAATGACCAAGGATTAGTTAACTGCAGAAAGAATCCCATAACGGAGTGGGGGACACTGCAGGCAATCCCAGCTGGATGTCTGGAAGATGCTGGTCCTTGGGAAAAGCCTACAGATGGGCCAATGGTGCAACATTCCATCATTTATACCAGGTTGAGAGAGTGGTAGAGAAATGGGAGAAACACCAGCTGGGTGTTGAACTTGGGTTTTGCTTTTGTAAATGGTGAAACATCAGTAGAGTTGGCTGGAATCCCTCTGTGCTGATGCTGAGCCCTGCCAACACAGGGGTGCCCAAGAGAGGAGTTCCACAGGGGAAACCAGAGGTATTTCTGCAGGGGATGGGACTGAAGTGTCCTAAAGCACTGCCTTGCACCTCACAAGTGCTGGGCAACCACGATGGCTTGAACACTAGAATGGATTAACCAGAACCTTTACAGTAGCCTTTGGGCATGTAGCTCTCTTAAGGACATGCTGGACCTAAAGGCTGGAAATAGGAATGTTCCGTGTAGCTACATCTCCACCCACTCAACACACCCAAATGCAGGGAAGGACTGCCCTTAGCCATGGGGTCCAGTCATCACCTTTTGGTGACAGCGCATTTTGTGTGATAGTTGGCCAGTACTTCATAGAATCATAGAATCATAGGTTAGAAAGGACCTTTCAGATCATTGAGTCCAACCATCAACCAAATACTGACAAAACCATCACTAACCCATGTCCCCCATCTACCTGTCTTCTAAATACCTTCAGGGATGGTGACTCCACCACTTCCCTGGGCAGCCCATTCCAAGGCTTAATAACTCTTTCAGGGTAAAAAATTTTCCTAATATCTAATCTAAACCTCCCCTGGCACAACTTGAGGCCATTTCGTCTTGTCCCATCGCCTGTTCCTTGGGAGAAGAGACCGACCCCCCCTGGCTACACCCTCCTTTCAGGGAGTTGGAGAGAGCGAGAAGGTCTCCCCTCAGCCTCTGTTCCCCTACAAAGCACCATCTATATGGAGCTGACCTCTTCCCAGGCCAGTCTTTTCCATCCAGCCTTGTGATCATCATGAAGCTGTTACCATGGCAACTATATTTTTGGTAGTTCCACATTATTCATGCCAGGGGCCATAATGTGATACATACTGTATTTGTAATAAGCAGCCGACAGACGTCTGGAAGCACCCTACTGAGCCGGGATTGACACATTCTGCCTCTTCAAGGTCAAAACAGGATCCGATGACCTAGGTGCCACCTTGAATGGATTTAAATGCAAAGTACTATTAAGATGTAATAATGCTGACTGGAAGAAATGCATTTAGTTTCGACATATTTTCCCTTGGGATAAGCTGAAAAGTCTCATCAAGCATCAGTTTATATTCAAGAATAGCTTGTTCTGGCAGTTAAATACATATATATTATTTTTGCAGGCAACTGTGGAGGAGCTCTATTACCGTTTGCATCCTGTCTGAAAAAAAAAATATATAATTATAATAAAAACATCTTGATTCCATTATGTAGGGGAAAAAGAAAGTGGAGAGTCCCTTTCAAACCCAGTCTTTCTGCTGGTGGGTGCTTCTTCAATGCAGTGTTTGAGGTGACGGACTGAGTTGCCTGTTCAGCAGCACAACTCCACTGCCTTTCCTGGCTCCCCTGCTCCAGTGTGAGGCATGTTCCTTCCTTGTGAGGCATCATGAGACCTTTGTGAATTGGAGAAATCTCATTATTATGCCCTCACTGGGTTCTCAGGTGAGGAAGAAGAATTGTTAAAGCCTTTAATCTGCTTGAATTTTGTTGATGCCCAGTATGTCTGGCTCTCTGGTGTCTCTCCACTCTGTCTCCAGTTCTCCAGATGTGGCAGGGCTTCCTGTGTTTTCCACCTCAGCTTGCGCTTTGGTAGAAGCTCTACAAGTACAGATGGCTTCTCACTACGGATCTGAAGGACCTGCTTTTTCCCTGCTTTTCTCAATGAGGTTCTTGGGTGCCTGCTGTCTTCTCTTCCCTCCTCAACCAGCCCAAAGAGCAGCAGCTCAGCAGACGAGGGCAACAAATCCTGCCTGCCAGAGAACAGGATTGTCATGCCTGTAGGGTGGGATTTTGTCAGGAACTCAACTGACCCACCTTCCTGAGCCCCCCGATAGCCTGAGAAAGCTCTGTGCCAGTCCCACAGTATCCAAGCCCATGGGTCTCCATCCAGCCCTGCTTTACCCCTGGGTCTCCATCCAGCCCTGCCTTGTCCATGGGTCTCCACTGAGCCCTGCCTTTTCCCTGCGTCCATGATGCCTTCCCAACTCACTCCTGCTGAATCAAGGTTGGTGGCAGACAAAGGCAAATGTTACAACACAATGAGCTAAATTATATCTTGGTGCAAGAGCCAAGCAGGGAGGAAAAATTCTAATACCAAAAGGTCCCCATGCTGGAGCCAGGATGCTTGGATCTGGGAAGCTGATGCCTGTCTTACAGTCCCACTGGTTCAGTCCCTTCCTGGAGGCAGGAGGAGAGAGATTAAATAATCCTCTTATTTAGAAGAATGAAGCTAAAATGAATGCCCTGTCGGGTTACTCCGTTCAGTTCTGTGCTGCAGCATGTCAGGTCCCTGGGCCAGCCTAGTCCCCCATAGGTGATGGGCTCTGCAGCACTCGGGGCGACAGCAAAAGCCAACGAGCATGGGGAAGTCTGAGAGCTGGGGATGCCAGTGCCGTTGGCAAGGAAAGAAAACCCAGAATTACAAATATTTAGGCTCGTGAGCAATTTCTGTATTTATCTTGTCTCCCAGGGAGAAAGTTACTCACATGCCTGAGCGTCTACAGGTCTAAATCCATAGGGCATTTTAGAGACTGCTATTCATTATTATTCACACACATTTTTACACAATTCCTTGAAACAGCAAAAAAAATACGTGATGGAGATGAGTGTTTAATTTCTCCAGGAAGATGATGTATCTCGGTGTATAGGCCAGCTGCTGATCTCTGGCTTTCCTACAGAAGGATGGAAAGTCCCACCAGTCACATTCCGGGGAATCACAGAATGATATGGGGTTGGAAGGGACCTCTGGAGATCATCCAGTCCAACCCCCTGCCAGAGCAGTCCCACACAGAGCAGGTTGCACAGGATCGTGTCCATGTCCCTCTCCAGAGATGGAGACTCCACCACCTCTCTGGGCAGCCTCTTCCAGGGCTCTGCCACCCTCACAGGAAAGAAGTTCCTCCTCATGTTTAGATGGAACTTCTTGTGTTCCAGTTTGTGCGCATTCCCTCTTGTCCTATCCCTGGGCACCACTGAAAAAAGACTAGCCCCATCCTTCTGACACCCACCTTTTATTTATTTGTTTTTAATTATATTTATATAGTATATATATGTATAAATATATACTTATAGGCGTTGATCAGATCCCCCCTCAGTCTTCGCTTCTCCAGACTAAAAAGACCCGAGTCCCTCAGCCTTTCCTCATCAGAGGGATGCTCCAGGCCCCTCATCATCTTTGTAGCCCTCTGCTGTACCCTCTCCAGCAGTTCCCTGTCCTTCTTGAACTGGGGAGCCCAGAACTGGACCCAGTGCTCCAGATGTGGCCTCCCCAGGGCAGAGCAGAGGGGCAGGATGACCTCCCTGGACCTGCTGGTCACACTCTTCCTGATGCCCCCCCAGGATGCCATTGGCCTTCTTGGCCACAAGGGCCCATTGCTGGCTCATGGTCATTCTGTTGTCCTCCAGGACTCCCAGGTCTTTTTCCTCAGAGCTGCTCTCCAGCAGGTCAGCCCCAACCTGTCCTGGTGCAGGGGGTTATTCCTCCCCAGGGGCAGCACCCTACACTTGCCCTTGTTGAATTTCATCAGGTTCCTCTCTGCCCAACTCTCCAGCCTGTCCAGGTCTCGCTGTATGGTGGCACAGCCTTCTGGGGAAGGGCTGTGGTTAACGGGAGGGCTCCCTGTGGATGTCTTCAGTAGGATATCCCCATCTCTCTGATAGCGCGGGGATGGCTCTGTGCATAAAGGTGCTATGTTTGAAGCCTCCAGACCTTATTCATGAAAACATTTTCGCAGTTGGGCCCTTCGTAGAACCCTCCCTTACTGAGACAAGTATTTCAAGTTAGTCCTGGTTGGTCTGGGTATTTGGTAAAGTGATTTTCTATATATTTTCCAAGCACGCTTATTTCAGTGAAACCATCATTGTAAAAATAGCATCATGGTGCTATTTTCTGCTCTTTCCCCATGTGTCTCTGGAGTTAACACTACTTAATTTATACTCATAAATAGATCTTTCTGTCTGCCTTTTTTTTTTTTTTTTGGTAACTTTGAGAGAAAACCACCCCAAACAATCCATCATCTGTTCTTCATTCATAGCAATCAAAACAGCTGATTAAGTTCTGATTCCAGAGTCTTTAGCAAGGCAATGACATCTTTAAGCACAATGCAGACAGCTGGAATATTAGATCCCTGAACTGGCTCTTCGGTGCTGCTGGGTGACATTTGGAGAAGTTTTTACTCTTATAAATGGAGAAGATGTGATATCTAAGCTATTGAGAGGTTAAATAAAGTAGAAACTTGAAAATTTTACTTTCAAGGACATAACTCCAATTTTGTAGTTTCTGGGTGAGCTTTTCAACTGCAGCAGGTTTGAACTCAGCGCCGCTGGTAAACAAAGTGATCAAACTTCCCCTTAGCCACATTCTGCAATTTGACACAAAACAGGCAAAAAAAGGAAGAATCAAATATAATCCTCCTCCTGAGGTAGGTGTCGGAAGAATTATTCTGCTCTTTCACTTAATGATTTATTTGACTGGAACATCTTCTCTAGGTGAATAATTTTTTCCTCACATGTCAGTGGAACTGACCTAGATGGGTATAAAATATTTGCTGAAATTTGCTCCTCCTCACACATGATCCTTGTGCTTGGCTCCAGTTTGTTTTCAATAATGTGCAATATGGGTTTTATTTGGCTCTGGTTGATGTCATCATTAAATTTCCTGTTGAATTACCCAGAGCTTTCAAAAGTGTCACCCCTGGGAGACAACTTGGTGTCCTGAAAGCTGATGGCTAAAAGCCTATTGATTCAACAATCAGGAACTTATGCCAAGTTTTGGAAGGTCACCCCCCTCACACCTTTTTAGTTCCCCTTTTAGTTCCTCAAAAAAACCTGAAATCAATCAACACAGAAAAAGGTGAATTGCTGCAAACTAGGTACTGGGTTTTGCTTAGAAGGTCCTTGAAGGTAAGAAGTGAAGCAGATCAGGACAATTCACTCCTAAAATATAAGCTTGTGGCATTGTCACTAGAATCACAGAATGATATGGGGTTGGAAGGGACCTCTGGAGATCATCTAGCCCAACCCCCTGCCAGAGCAGGTCCACCCAGAGCAGGTTGCACAGGAACACATCCAGGCAGGTTTGAATGTCTCCAGAGATGGAGACTCCACCACCTCTCTGGGCAGCCTCTTCCAGGGCTCTGCCACCCGCACAGGAAAGAAATTCCTCCTCATGTTTAGATGGAACTTCCTATGTTCAAGTTTGTGCCTGTTACCTCTTGTCCTGTCACTGGGCACCACTGAAAAAAGACTGGCCCCATCCTCCTGACACCCACCCTTTAAGTATTTATAGGCATTGATCAGATCCCCCCTCAGTCTTCTCTTCTCCAGACTAAAAAGACCCAAGTCCCTCAGCCTCTCCTCATCAGAGAGATGCTCCAGGTCCCTCATCATCTTTGTAGCCCTCTGCTGTACCCTCTCCAGCAGTTCCCTGTCCTTCTTGAACTGGGGAGCCCAGAACTGGACCCAGTGCTCCAGATGTGGCCTCCCCAGGGCAGAGCAGAGGGGCAGGATGACCTCCCTGGACCTGCTGGTCACACTCTTCCTGATGCCCCCCAGGATGCCATTGGCCTTCTTGGCCACAAGGGCCCATTGCTGGCTCATGGTCATTCTGTTGTCCTCCAGGACTCCCAGGTCTTTTTCCTCAGAGCTGCTCTCCAGCAGGTCAGCCCCAACCTGTCCTGGTGCAGGGGGTTATTCCTCCCCAGGGGCAGCACCCTACACTTGCCCTTGTATGAGTAAGAAGATGATCCAAACGGACACAGACAGTTGCTCTGCGGAACACGAGGGATAATCAAAGGGTGGTGCAAAGATACTCCCTGGATGAAAACTTACTGTTCCAGGGCAATCAAATCAAACCTTGCAATAGCTCACTGGGGATGGGGGGTGAGGGCAGAACATGCCTCGAGGTGTGGGGGTGAACACCGACTTCAGAGGCAGACACGGCAGTGGATTTTTATCTGGTTCACTTCTCCCCGCACTGGAGCACACGTTCCCTGCACACGTGCAAGGGGAGCCCCCTAAACTTCTCAAAGATGAGTGGTTTTGGTTCAGCTTTTGTCTGAAAGTGCAAGAAAGTTGTTTTAATTGAAGCCATTCTCTGAACACTGTGCAGTGTTGTGGAAACCAGAGCAGGGGAGGGGAGCTCGGGTGAAGCATCACCTCTGACAACTTGATCGCACACTCTCCAATGGCTGCTCTTAATTACGGGGGGTGATTATTTCACTTCAATAACTGCCTGTGTTTGAACACTCGGTGTGTTGCCTTGCCCA
Source organism: Numenius arquata (assembly GCF_964106895.1). Taxonomy (NCBI): domain Eukaryota; kingdom Metazoa; phylum Chordata; class Aves; order Charadriiformes; family Scolopacidae; genus Numenius; species Numenius arquata. Next base: position 2,730,555 of record NC_133596.1, read on the forward strand.
GGCAATTTGAATGCTTCCATTCATTTCAGAAAAAGCTTCTGTGATGTTTCTCAATTATTCATGGTACAGGTTTCTTCCATCAGAAATACCTCCGTGACTTCCCAACGCTTTATTAAGTGGGGGTTATCACGGCGCATGGCTCCCTGTGGGGGCACAGAGGGGGGTGCGATGGCTCCTTATTGTGTGAAGGGGAACAAAGTTTATGGGCTGACATTTATTGCAACTCTTTTTTGAGAAGCAAAAGGTGGACTTGGATGGGCTGTGAAGATGAGCCCTTCCATCCCATGAGAGGAAGAAGAAGCCAGGAGAGGACCTTACCCACCTGTACCGTGTGGATCTAATTTACCACCAAGACCTTGGATTACCTGGTGGTGTTAAAAATGGCCCTGTCAAAACGATTAGACCGATGGTGAGATAGCAAGACAGATAAAGATCTGGGAGAATATGTGAATGGAGCTGATTTCCTACCAAAGGAGATTTTGAAGTGCCAACAAATACACAGAAACACCGTCCAGGCAGGGGCATACCAGAAACGAGACACATTTCAGATAAAAATATTCTTGCCCAGAGGAGCTGTGGCTGCCCCATCCCTGGAGGAGTTGAAGGCCAGGTTGGAGGGGTCTTGGAGCAACCTGGTGTGGTGGGAGATGTCCCTGCCCAGGGCAGGGCGTGGAATTAGATGATCTTTAAGGTCCCTTCCAACCCAAACCATTCTGTGATTCTGTGATTCTCTATCCTGTATGTGACTGTTGCAAAAAGCAGGATACCAAAGTGAGAGGAAAGAAAGGCACGGCTACACAAAAATACAAGAAAGGAGAATGAAACGCATTAAGATGTAGAAATCGGGGTCCTTTGCACAGTTAGTGGAGCATGGGGAGACTTGGAGGAAACATGTTTGAAAAGAGGAACTGAAATCTCAGGGTTCTTAGAGCCAGTTGTTCCCTGGCAGCGTCCTGGGCTGCACATAGGAACCAAATGGGAGATGATCAATGGAGCCCAGTAAAGGACAATTCCCGCAGGGTCTGACTGAGCTTCCCCCAAACACTGGTTTCATCACAGTCAATGTGTGGAGCAGAACCTCAGCGTCATCTTCCCATATCACCACGGTCCCTTCCTGAGCTTCTGGATCCCGCATCTAAAGGGAACAAACAAATGAAATCTCTCTAATTCATCAGGGGGACTTATAAATTATAGATTAATCCAACTCAGCGCCTCAAATGAGCGGAGTTGGGACCTCAGAAATATGAGTGAATGCTCCTACATTACAGTGAAATGCTTCAGTTTCAACAAATTGACATTTTGGGAAGAAAAAATATTTTATCATAGGAGTTGGGAGATGCAAATAAGTATCTGGGGGGGGGGTTGGAAGGCACTGAAGCAAGTTGAGGACTAACTTCTCTTTTTTAAAACCTCATCTGGTTCCTAGCTACAGCTTTCATTGCCTTTGAAAATTGGGTTCATTATTAACGAGAGTTAAATTACATAATACTGAAGAAAGAATTTAAAATAATTACTTCCTAACCCCTTTTGGAAAGCCCTGAAGCACAAGGCTTTATTACCCTTATCTTAACTTTCTTAACTACTAATGTTTTAGTAGTTAGAAAATTATCCTTTCACTTTTGAAAATCCAGCTGCAGTTATTTTTTCCACATTTTTATTAGCCCTCCATATATTGATAATAATCGCACCATATTGAGGTGTTTCAGGAGAAGACATTAAGGCCAATCAAGTGAATAATTCAACATTTTAAAAATTGTCTGAACACAAATTTACACAATAGCCTGTGACAAAAGAATCTTTAGGGGACGATCAAATAAATAACACTCATTTTTCAAGAACACCGCAACACTATCAAAAGAATAATACAGACCTCTTTTGTTAATGGTAAGCTATTATTATTCATGGATGTTGGCAATTTTAAGAGCTCTGAAGCCGTGCTCCGCAAAGTTCTTCTGTGCTGCTTTGGGAAGAGGCAGCTCTCACCGGCAGAGATCCCGGGTTGGATTTCCCAGCTCTGCCTCCAAAGGCAGCTTCCTCAAGCTGTGCCTTACTTTTCCCATTTATATGACAAAAAAATATATTAGTGTTTCTTTATAATGTGGTAGAAGGTACATATAAGAGTTACACCTCAGTATGTGTGTCCCACGTTTTGTTGACCCTGGAGAACATTTTCCTCCTGTCCTTTTTCCTGCAATCTGTTTCTGGCAGTTAGAGTAGAAGATGAGAAACCTCCCCAAAGCTACAGCTTAGCTCGTACCATGATTTCATAGCCAGAGTTTTTGGTTCAGTTTAAGCTCAGATTTTCCAGACAGTGCTTTTGGAGTACCCTGGATTTGGTGGGCTTTCAGCAGCATCTCAGCACCCTTTCCTTCAGAGGCCAGAAGGTAAAATGTCTCCACACAACAGCAAAAACTACTCAGCTATAAAAATAATTTCTAACCTCTTACGGAAGGAGTGAAGCCTGCCAGCTGGAACCTCTCATTTGCCTGTGAGAGGATTCACCTGCTCCCAGCCCGCTGTGATCCCTCTGCAAAGAGGCATAGCCTCCTTAAAGCCAGGAGAAGAGCTGGAGGGGACTTTCCCATCAGAGGTTTGAAGCCTCAGGGTCCTGCTCATCCCCCTGCTGGGATCCAGGAGCCTGCAGCTGCCTTGGGTAAGGGCTCACTCAGCCCAGTCTGGTCTTTAGCTGATTTTTCTTAAGGCAACTTGTTTCTTAAGGCAACTTGTTTCTTAAGGCAACTTGTTTCTTAAGGCAACTTGTTTCTTAAGGCTTGATAATGCAGCTGGCCAGAGTCTTGATATCTCCGTGCTTTCTGATAAGAGCAGCTTTTTCTGGTAAAAGCACTTTTTTCTTTTTTTTCTTTTTAAACTTTCTGATAAATAGCATTTTTAAATCTGGAAGGCAAGGGGGCTGCGTGACTGGGATGGTGGTTCTGTTCCCAGACCATGTGTGGGTTCTCACTGGTGTTGGAGCTTGAGCTGTTAGAGGCAAGGAAGCAAGTGTGTGCACTTTGTGTCTCTAAATCCAGACAGAGAGCTCCCACACCTGGATTTTGGAGTTGAGAAATTTAATAGCCTTTGGACTGTTTTCTCATCCCTCCACCTCCTTAAGGTCTGCTCTTCCCCTGAAGTGTACCCTGGAGTGACTGGGAGCTGGTGGGTGAGTGCAGCCTTCCTGGGAAGCCCATACCTTCTTTCACTCTCATCACACCAGCCCTTTGTGGCTCTGTGTTTTCTGAGGCTTTTCTGTTCACAGCCATTCAGTTTGACGTGGCTGACTCCAGGCATTACTTCTGTATCGAGGACTGCGAGCCTCTGGGCGAGTCACGGAAAGGCAAGCAGAGCTTCAGGAGCTGTCAAGCATCCTGATGAGATTTGCTCCCCGCCACTGACTCCAACCCTGAGTAAAACTGAGTGGGTGGGAAAGTTGCAGAACAAGTATTCTCCCACACGGAGAATTGCCCGTGGAGTTTGTTAGCCAATACTGCCAAATTAAGAGTTTAAAATCGTTTTTCATAAACAGTTTCTTTAAATGACTGGCTTGTTGGATCTGCCAGAGCCTGCCCTGTTGGGTAATGTTTCGGGTTGAAACTGGCTGTGTTTGCAAATGCTTTTCTTTACTTTAGAGGTGATTATTCCAACTGCCAGGGCTGTACCGAGTGCTGAGCAATGCTTGGGTTATCGGACATCACTGCCTACCTCTTAAACCCTCCAACCTTGTCTTTCTGCAAGAAGAAAATAGTTGGAGTTATGGGGTTATGAAATGTGAGGGATGTAGGAGGGTTCTGGGCGATGGGTGTAGGATGGTTGTGGGCAGGTCCTGTGTTCCTGAGGGTGCTGTGCTGGGGGGTACAGTCACCTGAGGGTTAGAAAGAGCCCGCCCAAGGTCAGGAACCCCCTGTGCTGGGAGAGCTGTGAAACCTCCGGAGATACGGGTGAAATACTGATGTCGAGCTGGGAGCAGAGGCACAGACAGGTGAAGGGAAGTGCCCAGCGTCAGTGTCAGGCCCTGGGGCTGCACAGTCTCGTGTCCCCCCGATTAGGCAGCTCCCTGTGTTAGGGCACTACTACTCTCCAGCCCCCCCCAAGTTCACCACGTCCCTGCCGGTGCCCTCCCCTGTTGACTGAAGGGGTGTAGGGAGATTTGAGGGTGGGAAGGACTGTAACTGTGGCTCCTCTCTTCACTGCTCTCTGTTTCTCCATGCTATTGATTTATTCCTTCAAGACTTAATTTCCATTTGCTGGGGGGTTTATTATTACTATTCAAGAGTTTGGGGCAGTAAAGAACCATCTGTATCATCTTTCTCTTCTTCGGCTGTCTCTGGTGCTCCCCTGCCTCGTTCTTCAGAAGACAGTGTGTGTCACAAGTCTCTGGATTTGGAACTCATTACCTGGCTCCCTCTGCCCCCCGTTCTTTAAGATGCATAATCTCTGGTGATAAAAACCCATTAAAGCCTGCATGAGAGTGGGCTTTGTTATTTATTGCTCACTCCTAAATAATACTCTGAGATTTGGCTGCCCTTCTTGCCACTACGTAGCTGTCTATCTCTCACTCTGAGCAGTCCCGATGCCATGTTTTGCCTCTTGGTTCCTAAGCCAAACTTCAGCACAGGCTATAAAATGATGATTTGATGGGAAGAACGTGGGTGACAGGAAACCATGGCACCTCGGGCTTGATTTAAAGAAGGGGGAGGAAGCCATAGCTGTGAGAAGTAGATTGATGTTAATGGTTTTATCAAATGACGAGAGCCGCTCAGTTAGTGAGGCAGAGCACCTGGGCTCTGCTGTGCCAGGCACCGTACAGATAGGATGCAGAAATGCCCCTGTTTCTAAAGAGCTGGCCTTGTAATGAGATGAAAGATAAATGAGCTAATTTGTACATGCTCATACTCAAAGAGATAACAGAGCCAGCAAGACCCCGCGGCTTCTGACCCCTGGGCGAGAGCTAAAGGCACTAAAGAGCTGTACTTCTCCTGAATATCCTAGGGCTGCGCTTTGCCCCACGAGGTACCTTATGATGTGAAGCAGCAGATTATTTCCACTGCTCATCAGTTAAATATGTGAAGGTGGCTCCGGGTCAGCTTTTGGGGATGTGGATCCCCTTGGCTTCCCTGAAACCAGTCCTGCGAGAGGGAGTCTCACATATTTAACATCAAGCTCATCTCATGTTTGGAAACGTGCTCGAGCCAGCACAGCCTGGACAGGTGGGGGAAGTTTTTAAAACAGATTACACCTTACGGGCCTTGCAGATGGGTCAGAGGAGGTGAGCCCCGGTCCTCGGAATCGCCTGGGAATCCCCCTGGGTCCCCGCGCAGCCGAGGGGCTCAGGGCTGCACACCCCATCCGCACCCCCAGAGAAACACAGCAGGATAGGTTTATGAAGAGGGCTGAATTAATCAAATCAATGGTTTGAAGCACTTAATTCCTAAAGTGGTTTGAGTGTTGGTTATAAAAGCCTGTGTAAACATCGTGTATAAATACTTGGTAATTGACAGCTCATTCTGGGAAAATACATCTCCTGTAAGTTTTGTGTGTATATTCTGCTTGTTTGTATACATAATCATAATTTATGTCTTTATAGAGTGTTCAGGTATTAATCAACTGTAACAATAATACACTGAGTTAGTGCTGAGTGTGTCTCTCATAGCACCATCTGCTCGGGGAGAGGAAAACACTGGCGAAGTAACTGGCAAAAGAGCGATGTTGTGATTTAGCAGAAAACACTGCAGGAGGCTGAGCTTTGGAATGGCCGGAGCTAACTACAAATTAACTCAAATCTGCATATTTTGTGTGTACAATTACCATCATGACATCATGGTCCCCACTGAATGGCTGCAACTGGTGTCTGAAGTGAACTTGAGCCACTAAACCTAGGCTGGACAAAGGAAGAAGGTACAGTAGAGGGAAAGTCCTCCTTTGCCCAGGGGCTGGCAGACCTCAAGTGCTTTCCCTTTTTTTTTTTTTTTTTTTTTTTTTTTTTTTTTTTTTTCCAGTCTTTGTGATCCACCTCTGTGCCTGGCAAGATCATGGAGCAGATCCTCCTGAAATCCTTGCTAAGGCACATGGAGAATAAAGTGATTGGAAACAGCCAACATGGCTTCACCAAGGGCAAATCGTGCCTGACAAATTTGGTGGCCTTTTACAATACTGCCACAGACTTGGTAGACAAGGGCAGAGCGACTGACGTCATTTACCTGGACTTATGCAAAGCATTTGACACTGTCCCGCACGACATCCTGGTCTCAAAATTGGAAACTCATGGATTCGATGGATGGACCACTCGGTGGATAGGGAACTGGCTGGATGGCCGCATCCAAAGGGTTACAATCAATGGCTCAATGTCCAGGTGGCGGCCAGTAACAAGTGGTGTTCCGCAGGGGTCGGTACTGGGACCAGTACTGTTTAACATCTTTGTCGGTGACATGGACAGTGGGATAGAGTGCACCCTCAGCAAGTTTGCTGATGACACCAAGCTCGGTGGCGCAGTTGACACGCTGGAGGGAAGGGATGCCATCCAGAGGGACCTAGACAGGCTGGAGAGGTGGGCTCGTGCAAATTGCATGAAGTTCAACCAAGCCAAGTGCAGGGTCCTGCACCTGGGACGTGGCAACCCCAGGCACAAATACAAGTTGGGTGGAGAATGGCTGGAGAGCAGCCCCGAGGAGAAGGACTTGGGAGTGCTTATGGATGAGAAGCTCAACATGAGCAGGCAGTGTGCACTGGCAGCCCAGAGAGCCAACCGTGTCCTGGGCTGCATCAGGAGAAGTGTGGCCAGCAGGTCTCGCGAGGTGATTCTGCCCCTCTACTCTGCGCTCGTGAGACCCCTCCTGGAGTACTGTGTCCAGCTTTGGAGTCCTCAACACAGAAAGGACATGGACCTGTTGGAACGGGTCCAGCGGAGGGCCACGAGGATGATCAGAGGGATGGAGCACCTCTCCTATGAAGACAGACTGAGAGAGCTGGGGTTGTTCAGCCTGGAGAAGACAAGGCTCCGGGGAGACCTTATAACAGCCTATCAATACCTGAAGGGAGCCTACAGAAGAGCTGAAGAGGGACTCTTTGTCAGGAAGAGTGGTGACAGGACAAGGGGCAATGGTTTTAAATTGGAAGAGAAGAGATTTAGATTAGATATAAGGAAGAAATTCTTTACAGTGAGGGTGGTGAGGCACTGGAACAGGTTGCCCAGGGAAGTTGTGGATGCCCCATCCCTGGAAGTGTTCAAGGCCAGGCTGGATGGGGCTTTAAGCAACCTGCTCTAGTGAGAGGTGTCCCTGCCCATGGCAGGGGGGTTGGAACTAGATGATCTTTAAGGTCCTTTCCAACTCTAGCCATTCTATGATTCTATGATTCTATGATTCTAAGCTCTCATGTTGTGGTTCCAAACTGATCCTGAGGTCCTGCATTGTTCTAGGAAGCCAGGATCGCAAAGTATGTCTGTCAGTGCATGTCCAAGGTGAATTTAGAGCTATTTATTTGTACATGTGCTTGGGCTCAACCAGGTGGTGTCACCTCCAGCACCATCCAGGCTGCAGAAACACCTGCTGCGGAAGGGGCAGATGAATCTCTCTAGGCACACAGCAAAGTTAGAGCTCTCTCACTCCTCTCTCCTGTTCTCAGTCCCCAGTTTAACTCGCCAGAAGAGTGTTTAAGCCTGTGTTTCAAGTTTAGCCATAAATTTAGAGGGATATTTTTGTAGTCATGAATGGAAGCTAAGCAGTCCTTTAGCTCTGACGGATTTGAGTCAAGCTTGGAAATCTCCTTGATCCTTGGGATTTAACCATGTGCTTGAAGCTCAGGTGCATGCTGGGGCGCTGCTTCCATTTACCTCATTACCCCAGCAGAATGGTTTTCTTAAACATCATTTCACCGGTTGAGCCAGGCTTCCAGATTCCTTCCCATCACTGGGGGCTCCTGGTGTTCTGCTGCTGGAAACTTTACAAGGCAATGGATACCCGCCTTTTCCATCCAGCATCTTTGACTGTCTAAAAGGTGTTTGGATTTTTAAAATACTTATTAAGATAACTAACATAAACCAAGATGAGGAAATGCTTTAGAACCATCCCTACTCCAGTGTTGTCTCTGCTGGCTGATAAATCAGAGTATCCTTACCATCAGCTTTTCATGCATTGCAATGGACTTGGCAAAGATTAGCAGAAGATGAAAGCCCTTTATTACCCTCATCTTCAGGCTTCTGAACATTCACACTCAAGGACAATTTCCCACACCTTATCTGGATGGAGACAGCATTGATTTAGCTTACATTAACCTTTTAAGACCTATCAGATTACTCTGGATACATTTCACTTGATAAGAATTTAACTCAAGTTTAGACTCTGCTTTTCTTCCACACAGCCAAGTCCTGTAGTGTCATATTAATCACGGTCAGGCAATCTGCCACCGAACTTCCAGTGCTGAAGTTGTTTTAATCACAATTTTAGTTCTAAAATTACTGGCCAATCTTCCCAGCCACCTCACTTGTTTTAAATCAATTGTTCCCGGGAACATTTAACTTTCTAACGAGAAGTCTTTGTGCTACAGCATTTCAAGGCTAACTTAAGGCAGCTTAAGGACATAATTCTCAGACCATCCTACTTTTAATGTCTTGTACAACCTCATTCTCTTTGGTGTCTCACCTAGTTGTCATTTTTACCAAGATTCATGTCTTGCCTGTCTGTTTGGAGTCTGGGGAAGAGTTTTGTAAGATGAAGTCTTGTGACAGGTAGCTGACTTCTTTGTGCAAAACCTGATCTGGGCTTGCAGATGGACAAAGAAAACCTGTGGTATTTTATACCCACGTGTTTAGTACATGATAAGAAACCTCAAACAGGAGTTCTGCAGCTCTCCAGTCCTGTTGAGGTCATCTCACAAGTGAGATGCTAGGTTGTAACTGCAGGCTCTTGGTGTGTGACCCCCAAGAAGCCACCAATGGCCTCAGCCCAGCCGTGAAGTCCCGCAGATGTCCCACGTGCACTCCCTGCCGTGGAGGATGCCCGTTGCATGACCTGGGCTTGCCACGAGGAACAGCCTGACCAGTGCCTGGGAACTCAGAGTTCCCACCAAACAGGAGCTGCTTAGGAAGGAAAACAGTTGCTCTTTATTACCAAACCTGAGGTTTCTGCACAGCTCGAGTACCTGCTCTATGGAGCCTGTTTACTGGGGATGGCCCTGCCTGGGGACACGCTCTGCCTGAGGATGACACCCAGCAGATAACTGCATCCTTATGTTAACGAGGTAGGAGACCTCTGGCACAGAGCTGGCAGTTAGGTCCTGTACTTGTTAAATCAACATATTTAAACATGGTTTGGTTAACCCTGTGCAGCGTGGTCCCCTCCTGCTGCTCCTCCACTCCTTGACTTAATAAACCCTGTCAGGAGCGATCTGGGCTCAGCGAGGCTGTCACACGCCGGGGAGTCACACTGCGTAACATCTTGTGACATGTATATTACAAGGCTTCTGGAAGGAAGCTCACATCACCTGGGAGAGGAAATGCTTTTCATACCCCTGGGAACTAATTATGTCAGTTCAGCTGGAAGTGGAGTTTTTGCACCACACTGTTTTGTCCTTTTCAGTATTTTGCAATTTGATTGATTGCCTTTTCTGCTCCTTTTGCACAGATTAGTGAGGCCGTAAACGCGAGAAAACAGAAGAGGCAGCCCCATAAAAACAGCCAAATACTGAAGAGATCAAAGTAGCACAGCACAGGAACATAACTATAAGTCACTGGCTGCAGGTGGCATTAAAGATGTGGAGGGCTTGTTCTCATGGAGATTGTAATAAGAATAGTAAATGGCACAGAACTAATCTTGGCTCAAGATAAAATATTTTCAATGACTATGGAAAAAACAATGGGAGTGGGTTGAGAAAGAGAAGAGGACGTAAATATTCCTGAGAAACAGGTTAAATACTTTTCCCTTGAGTAATCTTAGTAACTTTTTATAGGCATTTCCTTTTAATATAAACTTGCTGTAATCCCTAGGGGTCTTTGGGGGGTGGGAGGGGAAGCAGGGTTTGTGTCTATAATGGTGGATAATGCACTAGGATACGTTGTCCGGCCCTGACATGAAATGGTACAGCACAGCTGAGACCTTTCCTCCCCAGAAGGCAAGTAGCTTTTCCTCCTCGGAAGGTGGGTTCTTGTCCATTCTGAGTATTGGGGACTGTCCCTGGACGTGGAGTTGGGAGCTCTGCCCTCCAGCAGCACCCAAGTGTTGCCCCAACTCCTGTGAGCTGCTGTCTTGGGCCAAAACCACTTCAGGGAGTTCATTATGATTATCAGTTGACCCCCTTGGATGCTCCTGTGACAGTAGTGAAGCTGATGACCTCTTTAGTGCAGTGGCAGATACTTAGTGAGCTGGCAAGGTCTGTGTCAGATTCAGCTGCCCTTTTAACATCGGTATGGCACTGTTTCTGGAGCTGAATGTGGATGTCATCTTGCTTCCAGCGCTCCTGTTGCAGGCAAACAGATCTCGTGTTCCTAAATCCAGGGTGTGAAGCATTCAGGGGAGCAGAGGAGATCTAGGCTGGAAGAGTTTCTCAGTTTACCAAAATATTCTAGTTTCTAGCCATTGGGATCTCGTTGGGCAGTTGCTGTGTGTTACCCCAGGTGGGAATTGTGGTGTTATCGCTGCTGGGCAGGTTGTGTGCTGGTGCACGGGGAAGTAACACTCACCTGGTACCTCAGCCTGGTGGTGTGGGGGGTTATGTCCCTCTGGGTATATCAATAACTACAAAAATTGAGAGCATTATTAGTTGAACACAAAACTATACTTGTGTCTTGACACCCTCTTGGGAGACTGACCAGTGAGGATTTTGAAGCAGTGGAAGCTTTGGGGCAGCGACCTGTGGTGTCAGAGTCAGGGGAACAGATTGAGCGCTGCTCCTCTGGGTCAGAGCAAAGGGAAATCACTGGACTTCAAACCCCCCGGGGGGCTGGGGCAGAGGGAACCCAACAGGGCACTTTGCACTGTCCTGGAAGCTCTCAGGTAGCCCCTCTGTTTCCCAGGACTGGTGGCTCTCAGCTGCAGAAAAGAATGTATCAAACAGCTGGAACTAGTTTTAAAAGGGGACGTTTCACCTCAGCCTGCTGAAAACAGGCACTTCTCTGTAATACAGAAATTAGGAATTGTTCTAAAACTTCCTATCAGTCTGTACTAGATCTTAAACTATTTACTAACCCAGACTAACCCTTCTGCTGCCTCAAAAACTGTGCAAGGGCAAATCTAAACCTTTGTATGTAAAATTTCAATAAAGTAAGAGAAGATGAACAGGGATGTACTAATCCTTGACTAGTAAATTTATGAACTTGCTAGTATTAACCTTTTGTTTTATTGCCTTTATGGCATACTATAAAATATAACCATAGTAAAATATCCGCGTATTTGAACTATGCTGCCCGGAATGGTTTGATTCCTGAAGATAAAGAGCCCTTCCTCCCAGGGTGAGACTCCCCAGGGGAGGTGGGACAGGGATGGCAGTGGTTTCTCTCTGTTCAGGTGTGCTACGGCCAATACAAATGAGGAGGGTGACGACAGACTCGTGTGACTCGAACTCATTGCTTCTCCTGGTCCGTGAGGGCTCGGCCGTGCTGCCATTTGGGGTGTGGAGATAGAGCATGCTATAAAAGGTCTAAAGGCTGTAACTTTAGAGGGGTAACTGCTGAGACCTCATGGGGGAAGGAGGGAAGAGGACTCATAAATCATGCAGTTTGGCAAGGCCTCAGTGTATTTCTCTGCTCACGTGTCTGAACCCAAAGAGAGATGTAAGAAAAAATAAATAATGTAACTCCATTATCTGTGGTTGGATTTCTGAGCTGTGGGTTATCTGTGCTATGTACAGAGAGGGCTCAGGCCTGCAAGAACTCAGCATGTTAATTGGGGGATCCTGTTAGCTTGGATAATATGGAGATGAGCTGAAAATCAATGCAAGTGTTCTTGAGTTCCTCACCCTGGCAATTGGTGAATTCTGGTTTCAGGTGTCTGGTGCCTGTCCCTATTTACAGGCAGCACCATCACAGTGCCAAAGAACCCCATCACAGATGAGGTTGTCCTTGCTCCTGGAGCTGTAGCTCTCAATCTCTGCAAAGCACTCCTTGAACTCACGACACCAACAGTGGCAAAATTCCAGCTTGTATAAACCAAAGTCTACTGCTTTTTGCCCCAGCCAGCTAAGCAGTGCCCTCCAGAGCTCTTGATCCCAAGGTAAAATCTTGAAGCCCTGCCCGGGGCAGTGGTGGAGTCACATCCCTGGAGGGATTTAAAAGCCGGGCAGACGTGGTGCTGAGCAACATGGGTCAGTGGTGGTTTGGGGAGTGCTGGGTTGATGGTTGGACTTGATGCTCTGAAAGGTCCCTTCCAACCTGGAGAATTCTATGATTCTATGAAATCACGGCTGCTGTGTGAGAAATGGAGAGCCCCAGAAGTGATGGAAGCCTGTCTGGGGGTTTGTCCACCTTAGCCATCAGTTACCAGTAATGCTCTGGTGACTGCCATGGGACACCTGAGCAGCACCAGAAGCTCACTGGGAAAAGCATGGGTTTTTTTTCAGCTATAGAGTTAAGAGAGTTCTTTAATTGAGTCTTTTAGGACAAAACCAACCAGAAAGATGCCCTCAGTTTGTGGTGTCATTCAGGAGTGTGCTGGCAGTCCCAAACTGCAAGCACCTGAGCCATCCTGACAAAATGAATGGCCTTTTCCAGGTTTCACACCTGCGTATGTTCCCAGCGGCACCAGGAGCCTGCGCTTCAGTCAGTAAGGAAGATGCACAAATTTGCTCATTAGAACCACTTGCTGAGATGTTTCTTTTGGCTTTCTTTAAATGAGCTGTGCTTCAGCACTCAGTATGGTGCCGTGTTGCTGGGTCCTGTCCCTACTAACAGCCCTGCAGGGCTAGTAATGGCCACGGAGCCAGTTGCTGGTGTGAGGTGGCACCAGCAGGTCTGAAATCATTGCAGATCAGCTCAGTTTCTGTGTGTTTTGCCATATCCCTGATGCTGTTTTACGTTGATGAGCTCATTATAGAAAATGAGCTGTCGCAATACCCATCGTCACAGCGTATGGTTAAGCAGAAAATAGGGCGCTTTTTTTTCTCTTTTTTTTTTTTTTTTTTTTGCCAGCTTTTGGACATGATGGGGAATTCGTACCTTCACTGGATGTATAAATTTGCAAGGGAAATTATAAGGCAACGTGGGGTTTGAGTTATTTCGTGGAGCTGACGGGAGCGCTTTGCAAGTATATTCAACAACTCCAGTCATGTTGATTAGCGCTGATGGCAGACCATCTAATGGCCTCATCAGAATTGCTTGTAAACCCATTGTCCTACTGGAGTAGTTATCTGGGAGTTTAAACTGCCACTATAGCATCTTTTCTGCAAGCACCTGGCCGCCTGTGAGTAAATATAGCAGCGCTGAGTGCTGGAGGTACTGCGAGCGGCAGGCTGCGAAATTCTGCTGGGACCCCTAAAATGTGGAGCTAAGCATCTTGAGGGTGATGTCACTTAACCTGAGCCAAAGCCTGTTGTTGTCAAGGGGGGAAAAAATCCATTCCCATTGACATTAATGGGTTGTTTAGTTCTGGTTCTTTCTGGAGAGAGGCTCTGTGGTTCATGTGCAGGCTTGGGACGTCATTGCTTGGGCTATCATCTGGGCAAGGAGACCTGACAACCCACAGTTTGAGCCTTCAAAGCACAAACTCTCACAAAACAAAGCTTTTTAATGAGGTTTATCCAGGAAGAAGAGCGGTGCTGTTGGGTTGTTGGAGATAGGCGCTGTTTTTTGTTGGCCTGTGGGTTGTATCACAGGAAGAGCTGTTAAAGGCTGACTGGAAAGATAAAGTTTGTTCCCGTGGTATCATGCAGTCCTTTGGATTTAAACAGGGCATCCGGATGGAAAAAAAAAAATTCAGTTCCCTTATGCACTGCAAACCCTTGGAGCTTTAGAATAAGGTGAGAAGCAGGTTTAGTTCGATAGCAAAACCACAGGGCTCTCATCAGAAATTCAGCGCACGAGGCCCATCCCTTGGAGACAGGGAATGGGGGATATAATTGGGTGTGATTTAGTGTCCTCGGTAGCAAAGTGCATCTGGACCCTCCTAAACCGAAGGCCTGGCTGGTTGGTGCTCCCACCAGCAGCAGTGACCTGTGGAGGGTCCAACCTGACCCCTTGTCTCCTGCTGCTGTACCATGGTGTAACCATGGGCCCTCCCTTCAGCTCTGTGCGTTTTGCACAACCAAATCATCTCCTGAAGGGTCTCTGCAAAGCTTAAAATCGTGTGTGTATTATAATATGCTAATCCCCCCCCCCCCTTCCTCCAGCCTTAACTGCCTCATTTTCCAAAGGGAATTGACTTTCTCGCAGAGTCTTTGAGGAATGTTTTCCATTTCTCTGGTAAGATCCTCTACGCACATTAAACCATTTCTATTCATCAGAAACTCACCAGCTTGAAACTGATGCTCCATTTATCTCTTCTTTGAAGCCTTCACAAAGCTCACGAAGCCAGGCCTGGCTGCTCGGTTGCCGTGTGCCTGTGTTCTTGTTAAAGCAGCGTTTTGAGTGGGCCTCTGGACTCTTAGTCCATTTATCTCCTCCTGCTGTATCTTCTTCTCGAGTCATCAATATCTGTCCTGTGGATGGGCAAAACTCGGTGTTGGCTGCCGTCTGGAGACCATCTCACTGCTGAAAAGTGAGTTGTGTTCAATTGCTCCCCATCCATCATCAGCTAATGAGTGCGCTGTGTCTGACTCCAGAACTTCTCCTGGTGTCCTGGGTGGCCTGAAGGGGGTGGAGTAGTGATGGAGGAGCCCTGGGTTCCCTCCTGCTATGGACCATGGGCAAATTCCTCCCTTCCCTCCACTTTGGCTTCTCCCACCTCTGAGACAGAGCAGTCAGAGGCTGTGGTGGCTGTCACAGGAGAAGAGAAAGACAAAGAAAATCATGTGCTATTGTTGTATATACAATATCATGTTATACCCAGTTAGTTTAAACCTGCTCTAATAAACCCTTCCCCAGGAATCTTGAAGGCTTCTAGGCTTGGACTTGTTGACTGGAGGGGTTGTAAGGTCTGAACAAGGAGTAACAAGGGTCTGAAATAATTTCAGAGGAAATCAAGACCTAGGGGCTGTTTGAAAAGGACCACTCTTCCCCAGCTTCAAGGTTGGGCAAGTGAGTCCTCAGCGCAGTAGCCGGGCTTTCTAGATCAATGGATGCCAAGGAGGGTGAGGAGTCAGAGTGGCTGCATCCTGCTGCAGGGCCACGGCAGTCCCTTCCTTGGCATTTAAAGCTCAATGGGGTTTGATTACTCCACACCTGCCTGCTCCTCAGAGGCTGAAAGCAGGAAGAATAATCTCCCCTGATATGCAAATCCAGCAAATCTGGAAGCAGTTGAGCAGACTAAGAAATAAATCTGGAAATCCGAGTCACTGATTTCAAACCTTTTCTTGATAGAGGTTTGACTGATTTCCCCCCCATCCCCACTTCCCTTCTCTCCAGCAAACTGGGAAAAGGCTGCATGAGAGAGTGCAGAAGAATAAGAACTTCACATTCTTTCTGCACCATCATCTTGGGAAAATATGTAGGGCTTCTGTGGACTGTGCTATATTAGAGTAGTCGGGCTTTTTTCAATGAATCTGCTAAACTTCTGACAGCAGGTGTTTTGGAAAGAGAGCTCCTTCACATCGCTCTACCACTTCCATCAGGGAAGCTCCCCGCACTCAGAGCGCTCCGTGGGCTTCGGAGTAGAAACCCCTTCCAGAGAACCTAATAGCTCGCTTAGTTGGATTTGAAGTCAATCCAAGGCAAAACTTGAGCTGCTCCAGTGTAAGTGCTACTCACTGCCCTTCATTGTTTTTAAGGAGTTTTGTTTTCTATGAATGTCTAGACTGAATAAAGTTTATTTGGAAGGGCGGAGAATGGGGGGGGAGAAACGTTACGTGGAACCGCAGCAGTGTTGAAAACTCAAGAACTGTCTCGCACTAATGCAGCTGAAGGGCATCTTCTGTGGTTTGTGCCCTCTGCCCAAGGAAAAGATTCTGCCTGTGGGGGAAATGAGTGTCAAAACAGCACGGGGGGAAAAAAAATATTGATTTTTTTAACTGAAGACCGAGGATTTTAAGGTCAGACAAGTAGCTAGTTACCCGGTACTATAGAGATTTCACCTAATTTAGAAAGACAGCAAGTATTGCGGCTCTCCTTGGGAGTCCCCACCGTGTCTGAGAGGAGCTGGGTCTGTGCTGCTCATGAGCCGGGACTCACAGTCTGAACACCCAGGCTGTTGCTGGAACAGTGGGTTGGCTGAGCTCAATGGATCTGAAAGGTTCTGGGAGACAGTGATGGGATGTATGCCATCATTAAAAATCCATAATAAGGATCTTGTCATCTGCTGTGGAAGTGGGATATTTTTTTTTTTCTCCACCCATTGAACTACCAAACCCTTTAATAGCTTTTTCTCAGTATGGGCGGCTGGTCTTTCTAAAGCTTTATTTTGTCATCCAAGTTCAGCACGGTACTAACTTTTCTTGTATCAAAGGAGAAAGCCAGCCCAAAATGTATTAAATTGGATGGAAATCAAAAATGGTTATGAATCTGTGTCTCACAACACCATCCAAAACCCTCCCCAGCTTTCCTAGTCTTTGAACCAGTGCACTGATCTGATACTGGCATTTCTCATTCCAGCTGGATTAACGAGTTCCTGGACCAGCCAAAGACTTCCTACGATTCAGGGGAGCAAGGCAGGTGCGTCTTCCTTAAGTCAGGCCAGATGGAGCGGTGTCAGGCCAACGCTTCTGGGGAAGGAAGGAGAATAAAGTCCCTTTTATGCCAGGGAACATTGGTGCCAGATACATGGAAGGAGGGGAACGCAGAGAGCCCATGCCTGCAGACTGATAGCATCCTCATTGCGAGGGCTGCGGCACATGAGGACCCACGGTGAATGGCTCTACCTGAGGCTGGCTGGGGCTGGAACGGGTTCGGAGCATGGAGAGAGATGTTTGGTCCACGGTGACCTGCTGTTCCTGGCCCAGAATGACGCTTGGCTGATGGGAGCCTGCCAAGAGCCAGGTGAATGAGACCCGAGACTGCCCAGGCTTGAGGCTGGTGCCAGATGTCGAGCTGCAGCTCTTGGATTCCTGTGGCCTGCACCTGCCTGGCTAATTGCTGCTGGGTGGGAGACGTGCCTTGCCAATGGCAGAGTCAGGAGCTCAAGGTAAAGTACAACATAAAACAAACATAAAAACAAGTTGAGAGAATGCTGTGCTTCCAAAGGCAGATTTTCCAACACCGCAGAGTTAACAATAAGCTGAGACTTACGCTGTGCAGGCACAATGAAGGAAAAGCCACCGTCTGCAGGAACAGCAGCATGTTTGTCATCCCAGAGAGGCAGCAGGACAGAATCTTCTCCTGCAAACCCCAGCAAATGGTAAGTTTACCTCCAACTTAGATTTTGTAGGCACCAAGAGTATCAGTGAAATTGGACTAAATGCTACTATCAATGTTTAAAAGGATAAAGGAAATGTTTTTGAAAATGTCAACATATTGCTTTGACTTTTGATCACATCTTCTGAATTATTTCTTCTAACCAAACTCAGCATAAAGGCTTTAGGGAGGAAAAAAGTCATATCTCTGTGGGTCTGCAGGTTTTTGTTTGATTATTTTATTGTTGTTCTTTAGTTGTTTCTGATTTTGTCTGTCTTAGTTCAAATGTAGAAATCCTTGCAGAGTTGACTCCTACCAATAGGCTTCAAGGAAAGTGTACTGCAAGGAAGGAACTGGAAGGTGAGGAAAAACATCTTATCCTGGCAGTAACTTTGCTGAAGTGAGAGGTGTCGCAGGGGTGGGAATGCATCCCGGGGTTTGGCAGCAGCGTTGGCTCGTGCTGGCCAGGAGCATGCACAGCTACAGACTCGCTCTGCCTGTGCCCCAGCTGTGAAATGAGATTTAACGGCTTCATTTGCAGACGCGATTTGTGAATAGGCACATGCTTTTGAACAGCTGGGGTGGGAGAAGAGAGTGAGCCAGCCCTCCCCAGCCCCACTGCCGGTGGGTGTCCTCCCTCCCCTCTCCCTGGCTGTGGTCAGGCTGTGCCATGTGTGCCAGTGCTGTGCCTGCAGCCAGGAGGAGGGTTGTCCAGCCTTGGAACAGGCTGCCCAGGGCAGTGGTGGAGTCCCTGGAGGTATCATCTAAAAGCCAGGCAGACGTGGTGCTGAGGGACATGGGTTAGTGGTGGCTTTGTCAGTGTTGGGCTGATGGTTGGACTCGACGATCTGAAAGGTCCCTTCCAACCTGGACCATTCTATGGCTTGGGGTGACTTCTGAAGGTGCATGTGGGCTTTGCATTGGTCCCACAAGTTTTGCAGAGCAACTGGGAAGGCTCTGCTGTGACTTCCTGTCTGCTGAACCTCTGTCTCACGCTTACTGAAACAAACACAGATTTCTCCCATGCTGTGTAACGAACCTGGACCCCGGGGCTCCAGGATGCACATCATCATCCTCATGGCTGAGGCCTGAGAGTACTGTGGTAGGGCTGGACATTGATATCCTCTCAGTTTTGGCCAGAGGGGTGCAAAGAGCAGGATCACTATCACATCCCATCCCCATAGCTGAGGGTTTCGGGGCCCAGGCCCTCAAGAACAAGACAGAAAACCTGGCTTCAGCCTCTGCCCAGGAAAGTGTCTGTTGGAGTAACCAGAGTTCACCAACAAGATAAAAGAAACATACCTGGTTTAAGATTCCTCTTCAAATTTCAGTTTGCTCTTGGTATTTTTACCGCGTACATCCTTTCTCTAGTTCTCAAGCAGCAGCAGACCAGAATTACATTTGATTAAGCACATGAACTATTCTGTCTTTTAAAAACAAGGTCACTGGTGCTGTTACTTACATGAAATCAAAGCATTTCCTTTGTGTGCAGTACTGAACGTGTGGATACTTTAATATTTCTTATTTTAATACAATTTACTTTTGGAATTATCCATTTACATTAACAAATATTAAAATTAATGCTCATATGTTCTCTGTGAGCCAATATAAATGTTGTGATTCTGGAGGATCAAGTCATTAAAGTGTATAGATTTTTGTTTTTTTCTCTCTTCAAAGTAAGAGTGTCTTGGAAGTCCTTAGAACTATGTTGGGATGGGAAAACCATTTTTCCGATCAGCAATAATTTCATCTGATTCCGATGAAAGCAGTGCTCCTTAATAGTGGGGCAGAATGGTGAGTATTCATTACCAAGACTTCAAAACCTCATCTCTCTGGTAGATAAATGATGTATATATTTTTAAGGGTGTTAATACACTGACTTGATTTAGCATTTTTTCCTTTTTCAGCCTCTGTAAAAGATAACATCCAGATGAGCATCTGGTAATTAGCCCCAAAGGGCCACATGCACAATTTTATTTCAAAGGGGGGCTTCCATGCTGGAAAAATATATTGATTAAAAAAAAAAAAAAAAAGCCTTTTGCTTCAAAAAGAAGCCTCTGAGTTCTCTGTATGCATGTTTCCTCTTGCACACAGACTTCTCTTCACTGATTCTGCCCGTTTGGGGACTATTTGGCAAACGGAAAAACTTGGTACAGGCCAGAACACCCTGGATTATTGTCTACAGAAAGGCAGAGAAAAGAAATGATTTTCTTGAACATCAGGTCTGGATGTGATAGACCCATCTCTACCTGTTCCCAGCCTGGTGTTCTCCTCGGCTGTGTTTTTATGAAAGAGCTCAGCAGTGGAATTCTTCCACACGTTATGCAGATCAGAAGGGCTGAGCTAACGTGGAGGTAGGGAACGGCAGGAGATTCAAAGCGCTGAACAATCCAGGATACCAAAGAGGAAAGAGGTAGAGCCACTCAAAGATAGAACCGCTGTCGGAGGCAGCAAGTGAGACCCGTTAATTGAAAATGTGTATTATCTTCTGAAAGCGTGTTAATTGATATGTAGGTTGTGATAGCCAGTGCTGGGCTGTGTATGGGTACGGGGAGGAAATGCTCCAAATGATCCTCGCAAGGTTATTGTATTAATAAGCTTCCACGTTTATTGCCTCTGTTATTTTAAGTTAATTGCATGGGCGCCTAAATGTATCTCTTTTAAATCTCAATTAATGTCCTTTACAATCAATTCATATTTAATTAATATAGCGGGCTGATTAAATGCAAAGAGAACGCTCATTTGGCACAAAGTGCTCCCAGTCCTTTCTCTGCCGCAGAGTGGTTGGAGTAGAACTGACTCTGGTCAGACCAAACCTGGCAGCTTTGGAGTCTGCCACCTTTTCTTGTTATTTCAGGTGGTTCAGGGAGCCAACAACTGGAATTCCACTGGGCTGCCTGTGGGGTGAAACGCGCTGCCAGGGCTGAGGCTCCAGCAGAGCAAGCCAGGGCTGTGGGAGCCCATGGGGACAAATGCAAAGGCTTAGGTAGGATGAGGGGGAACCATTTTAGAATGAAAGAGGGGAGATCGAGATGAGATCTCAGGAAGAAATTCTTTGCTGTGAGGGTGGTGAGACCCTGGCCCAGGCAACGAAGCTGTTGAGGGGTCTGGAGAACAAGTCTTGTGAGGAGAGGCTGAGGGAGCTGGGGGTGTTCAGCCTGGAGAAAAGGAGGCTGAGGGGAGACCTTCTCGCTCTCTCCAACTCCCTGAAAGGAGGGTGTAGCCAGGGGGGGGTCGGTCTCTTCTCCCATGGAACAGGCGATGGAACAAGAGGAAAGGCCTCAAGTTGCACCAGGGGAGGTTTAGAATGGATATTAGGAGAAATTTCTTCACCCAAAGGGTTGTCCAGCCTTGGAAGAGGCTGCCCAGGGCAGTGGTGGAGTCCACATCCCTGGAGGTATCTAAAAGCCGGGCAGACATAGTGCTGAGGGACATGGGTTAGTGGTGGCTTTTGTCAGTGTTAGGTTGATGGTCGGACTTGATGGTCTGAAAGGTCCCTTCAACCTGGACAATTCTATGATTCTGTGAAGGGAGTGACTGTTTCAGGTCATATGGCAGGGACTTGTATTTTGAATGCAGAATCTGCTTGATACAGCCCCCGGCTGTGATCCAGAGGGGCTGGTTCAATGATGCGGAACCAATGTTGGGAGCTTCAAATGTCTAAAGTGAGTTTCTCCGATGCAGCAGCTAGATGTGGGTAAGTGTCTTTCTGGAAGCTACACAATGTGAAACCGAGAACCAGGTTAGTAAAGAGCAAAATGTCTAAAAGCACAATTTGTACTGAGATTCAAGCGAGTTTCAGGGCCGCCACTTCAGACTCAGGTGGCCGAATTCCCCACAAATGCTGTGTGAAATCTCTTTGCTCACCTTCACTTCAAGCTCTGTGATGCTGAAGGTCATTTTCTTCTCTTGACCCTTGAGGAAGGCTGTTCTTAGGCCTGTGACTTGAATCTTCACTGGCGAAAGTCCCTTGTTCATCCTCCTTGACTCTCGGGAGGAGGGACTTCCCATCCCTCTCTGTGCTTCCCAGGCCCCAGTTATCTCTTTCAATTAATACAAGAATAATCCATGTTTTGAAATTCCTTGCCTGGATTAGCCACTGGCTGGAGTACTTAGCTCATGTACATACAGGATCTCTCCAAGGACTTGTCTTCTAGTATTTATTCTGATAACTGTAACATACAGATAAGAGAAGCACGCGACACTGGAAATACAGAATAAATTTACATTTTCAGAACTGCAGAGAGCCACTTTCAGCTTGCATCCACGTTCTGAGGAAAAGTAGCCTGTAAAAGGAAGGAAATCCATACTGCAGGCTGCTGTCTCAAGCAGCAGCTGCTAAATATGCCCCTATTTGAGCTGATCTCAGGAACTGAGGGGCTGAATTCCAATTTGGGGTCTAGGAGCCCCGCTCAACCCTAGACTTTCGTCTTGCTCAACAGGAGCAGAGGAAGGTACAGAGCAGAGGGCAAATCTTCACAGAAAAAAAGTGGTTCTTTGATTTTTTTGCCCTTGATTAATTCATCCCTCTTCTGCCTTTGCTGATGATCTGCAAACAGATTGTGAAATTCATACGTGCGTTGGACGATCTGACTGACTTCTCTCAGGAATGACTGGCCTGTGCCTGGTGCTGACTGCAAACATTGGGGCTGAACGTGGGATTTGCAACCACAAGTACCGGGGCATCTTTAAATTAAAACTGAATTAACACCCCCTGCAGCTTTTCCTAAAATCGACAAAAGATGTGGTTTTGGTAAATTTTTTGGTTACTTGAATTAAACTTGCTTTGAGATATTTGCTTTCCTCTGCTTGGATTGTTTAAAAATTTGCAGTGAAAAAGCAGGAAGGAGCCAAAAAAGAAGAAAACTGCTTTCAAAAGCAAGTGAACACTTGTGAAATTTATCCCCTTACATATATTTAATTCTAATCGGGTACAGCATTGCCCGGATAAGCAGGGAGTGGGTTGTTCTCTCTCTCAGATAGACTTATCTTAGAATCATAGAATGGTTAGAGTTGGAAGGGACCTTAAAGATCATCGAGTTCCAACCCCCCTGCCCTGGGCAGGGACACCTCCACTAGAGCAGGTTGCTCAAAGCCCCATCCAGCCTGGCCTTAAACACTTCCAGGGATGGGGCATCCACAACTTCCCTGGGCAACCTGTTCCAGTGCCTCACCACCCTGGAACAGGTTATGATCTTTTTAGTTAGGTTTTTTATGTTGAAAGTATTGAGTTTTGTAATTAAGCCTATTTTTCCACTCACTTTTTAATCCTTCTATGTCTGGAAGTGTTGAGATGGGAAAATCCTGCAGCAGTGTGGCTGTGCTGGACTCTGTGCACTTTGGGCTATAGTCTGCTCTTGTCTTCTTTTTTGGGAGATGAAAGAGTAACTTCTCACATAATCGTATCTCTCCGAGAGCTGGAGCTCTCCCACCTCGGGAACTGCCCAGGAGCATTTCAGACACGGAGTTGTTGTGCTCCCACTGCTGGAGCCGCGGGAAGGAGAGCGGCCAACAGGAGGTCATTTGGTCACCCAAGAGGCTGCAGCAGAAGCCCAGAAGACTTTAAAAGGAACAAGACTTCACCTATCAAGAGTTCCCTCTTCACTTGAAGCAGAGTGTTATGGTTTGAGAAAACCCATAACAATTTATTGTTGTTCAGACAATTATTCTATCACCCAATGACCCCTCCCCACCTGGAAAAGGGGATATGGGGAGACCAAGGAGAACAAGGGTTGAAATATAAATGGATTTAATAGGATAAGATTAAATAATTAACAATAATACCAAAGAACCAATATTAATCCTGATGCTAATATAAGATATCCAAGGACTATCGCCAGCCCATCCCATCAGCAGGAAGCCGTGCTCTCCCAGCAGGGACAGCCAATGTGGGACCCTGCCAGCGCTGTGGCTTCGGGAGGAAGGGAAGGGCTCAGGGCTCCGGCACTGGGGCAAGGAGTTCTCAGGATGGCAGCCATCAAGGGAGAGAGACAGAACTCCTCAGCAAACTTTTCTAATTTCTATTGAATGTGACATTCATGGTATGAAGTAACCCCGTTGGCAGCTTGGGTCAAGAGTCCGGGTCTCGCTCTTCTTCATCCCTGCACCTGCTGAGCTCGAAAACACTGAGACCTTGAATCCCACATAGCCTAGCTGGGTATAAGGTAAATATTTTCACAAATTCAGACATTAGAGTCTTCCAAAAGTGCAGTTTCCCCCAGCATTAGAATAGAAATTAGTCCTGTGTCACTCAACTTGGGACACAGAGAAAAGGCAAGTTCCTCTCCAGGAGCAAGGCAGGCAAGAAGTCTTATCAGGCAGCCTTGTCATTGAAGGAAAATTAAAGATTGAGTCAAAGAGACAATGACTAAAGAATTAATTTTTTTGTCTTGTGAATTTAGATGAAGAAGTGACAGTTTTATATTCCTTCAAGGGAAGTCTCTTAAATAAAAGAAGGAGGAACAAAAAAAAAAGAGAAGGGTTGAAGGAGGAGGGAGAGAAAGTGGAAGACTGCTTGGAGCTATAGTACAACCAAAGGCAAGGATTCTTCATTAAGAACTTCATTTAAAATCAGGTGCATCTAAGTAGTTTTGCCACCCTCCTAAAAGTTCATTTTCTCTTCCTACAGCACTTTTCTGAATGCATAAATCTTTAATCATCTCATTTTCCAGTGGCCATATATGTATACTCTTGGCTTTTGGTCTAAAGAGAGGGTGTTAAAGCAGCCTCGCTCGGAGACCTCTTGTCCTGATCCCTGGAAATAAAGAAGTTTTCAGCAAAGCTGTAATGAAACCTTCATCAACTGGTGGCCTTGGCTGTTGGGGGCTTTGTTTTTTTTTTTTCTTAGAGACTTTTTTTTTTCCCCTTGAAGAAGTGTGGAGCTTTCATTTTGAACCAAGGAGTTTGCTGAACCAATTGAGGGGATGCTGTCACTGGGAGCTGAGCTTCCCGCCGAATCTGTAGGAACTGGCATTTATACAAAGCAATAACTTTCTACCCAAATCACTTTTCAGTGGAAAATGTGTTTTCTCTCTGTGAAAGAAAAGAAAACCAGATTTCCTCTGAAAATACTTATTTTCAGTTTAAAGGCACTCAGTACCTGGGTTTTTTTAAATTTGTGATCTTGCCATAAATTATAAAACTTTAAAAATTCAGGTGAAAAAACCGCATTTTTCCTATTAGAAAAAAAAGAAAGGAGAGAAAAGTGATTTCTCTCAGCAAGCACTCTGAATTTTATCTGAGAAAATAACCCAAATTCTCCCAAAACATGCAAACCAACTTTCAGGCAGAGCTCTAGTTGAAGTTTTAATGGAAAACTCAGGTGTCTCTACTCAAGATGAGCTCTGGCCTCAGAAGGGTTTGATTGGGGAGAAGCTTTGCAGCCTGGCTCGTCTCCAGTCAAAGCACAGGAGGAGTTTCTTTGGCTCTGGATTCTGCCTGTGGCTGCACCAGGCTGAGTGTGACACAGGTGGAGAAGGACCCTCTGTAGCTGCCACCATCCCTGGTGGCCTGGTCCTGTTTGTAGCAACCAATCTTCTTGTCTAAGAGGGACGTCTCCTCTCCAGGTAACAGAAAGTCTGCTTTTCACCTCAAATTCCACAGGGATGTAATGACCTCTTCTGCTCTGGCGCTTCATACCTGTCCACGCCTTTACCATGGTCCTTGCCCCTTGTATCTACTCCAGACCTCCATCACAGTCCAGAGCATCTACACAGCAGTGAAGATTAAAGAAAAGAAGTGTAAAGAAAAGGCCAAGGTCCATGGATCCATAATGCAAATCTCTGCTTTGGAGTTTTCCCTCTCTTACAGGGACTTGCCTCAGTCTGCAGAGAAGAGCTGGGGCAGAGTGAGATGCCCCAAAGGCTTTAGCATTTTCAGGTTCTTCCCAGTGCTCCTGGGCAGAAAGAGGGGAGCAGGAGGCCCCAGTGCCTGCAGATGCTCACAGCCCTGGGGAAGGATGGGTGAACATCACTGCGAAGGACGATGGGGAAGAGGGAGGTGTGATTTTTAAAACCTTTGAATTAATCTCCCCTCCTTTCTGCCTTGCTTCCCGCTCTTGCAGTGATGTGGGTTTGCATCATCTGCTCTTTGTGAAGCTTTTCTTGATGCCCCACTGAACGCAGAGGCATCTAAGGAATTAAAAAAAAAGTAATATATATCTTTTCTTCCTTTTCATTGGAGGGAAAGGCAAAAAAAAAAAAGGAAAACTGCTCACTAGCTCTAAGAGATAAATGCAGCACAGGTCAATAGCTGAAAGCGTTTCATAGGCCACAGCTGGGCAGTGTTGCTTTCTGACTTTTTTTTAAAAACCCACTATCTTTGTTATATGTGCAAAGCTCCTGAAGAGAGTCACTCTCGTTGCAGCATTCCTGATCTTTATGCCTACAGACCGACAAATCTGAGAGGTATAATGGAAGCACCAGTTGTTGTGGCTACTCATGAAATAAAAGCTCTCAGACAACTCAGGAGGGTTTTGTTTTGTTTGGGTTTTTTTTTTGTTTGTTTGTTTTTTTGTTTTTTTTTTTTAATTTTGTTCTTAGCAGCTTTCTAGCTTTCCTTTTTTCTGTGCTACTTAATGTGCCTCCCAGCAACAAGACCCAGAGAGAATTGAAAAACCACTGGCAAGGTGGCCTGTAATTAACTAGCTGAGTTTGTGTATCCGGAACAAAAGAGCTAATTATGTAGCAATCAGTTATTTCAAGGGGAAAAAAAAAAACAGTGCTTTGAGTTGCTGCACAATGCTGCTGCCCCGATGGGTGGGAAGGGCCGTGGCACCGCAATGCAAACATCCCCGTGTTGGGGATACACCACAGAAAATACTGGGAGGCCTGGAATCTGTCTGTTGGAGCCAGCACCGGAGAGACGAGCGTGCTGGAACCAGTCTGGAGAGATGGAGTCTCCAGCTTAAGAACATGAGAAGGAAGTGCTTGGGTTTCGTTTCCCTCTGCCACCACTTTTCTCTTTTCAGGGGTCGGTATTGGGACCAGCGCTGTTCAACATCGTTGTCGGAGACATGGACAGTGGGATAGAGTACACCCTCAGCAAGTTGGCCGACAACACCAAGCTCGGTGGTGCGGTTGACACTCTGGAGGGAAGGGATGGCATCCAGAGGGACCTGGACGGGCTGCAGATGTGGGCCCATGTGAACCTCATGAAGTTCGACCAAGCCAAGTGCAAGGTCCTGCACCTGGGACATGGAAATCCCAGGCACAAATACAGGTTGGGCAGAGAATGGCTGGAGGGCAGCCCTGAGGAGAAGGACTTGGGGGTGCTGGTAGGTGAGAAGCTCAATGCGAGCAGCACTGTGCGCTGGCAGCTGAGAAACCACCCACATCCTGGGCTGCATCAGAAGAAGCGTGGCCAGCAGGGAGAGGGGGGGGGATTCTGCCCCTCTTCTCCCCTCTGGTGAGACCCCACCTGGAGCACTGTGTCCAGCTTTGGAGTCCTCAGCACAAGAAGGACATGGACCTGATGGAGCAGGGCCAGAGGAGGCCATGGAGATGCTGGGAGGGCTGGAGCCCCTCTGCTGTGAGGACAGACTGAGAGAGTTGGGGGAGTTCATTCTGGAGAAGAGAAGGCTCCAGGGAGACCTTAGAGCCCCTTTCAGTCCCTCAAGGGGCTCCAGGAAAGCTGGGGAGGGACTCTGGATCAGGGAGGGGAGCCATAGGAGGAGGGGGAAGGGTTTGACACTGAAAGAGGGGAGATGGAGATGAGATGTGGGGAAGAAATTGTTTGCTGTGAGGGTGGTGAGAGCCTGGCCCAGGTTGCCCCGAGAAGCTGTGGCTGCCCCATCCCTGGAGGGGTTGAAGGCCAGGTTGGAGGGGGCTTGGAGCAACCTGTTGTGGTGGGAGGTGTCCCTGCCCAGGGCAGGGGGTGGGACTGGATGACCTTTAAGGTCCCTTCCAACCCAAACCATTCTATGATTCTTGCAAGGATCAGACCATTCCACCAGCCCTGCTTTTGGCCCCGGGTGCTATCCAATCCCAGTCATTTCTTGTGGCTATTTTTCTCTGACTTTCCATCTTTACCTGATCAGATCTGCTGGCAATGAAGCGCTATCAGCAGGGTGGGAAGGAGCAAATTTGCATCGCCTTGAAGGACGGGTGACAGACAGATGGCACCAATACAAAAGAGAGAAAAGTCTCCCTGTCAGTGGCTGTTGAAACCTCCTTGGTAGATAAAAACGTCTCAGAGAGAGTGAAAAAAATCAGGTGCTGCTTGCTCCTGGCTTCAATGCTCGGCAAGTGAAAACCAGAGCTTAATGTCACAGGGAGCTGCGTTTAATTTATGCAGATTCCTCCTTAATGAGGCTGATGTGAGACCGGCCTATTTGAAAGATGATGGGTGAAATGAAGACTCTCTCCCAGGGCTGTTTAGTGCTTCCCGACAGTCTGAGGGCAGCGTTACAATCCCGGTGATGGGAAGGTTTCTGCTCTCTCCCTCCCTCCCGTGGGATGCTCTGACTGCAACCAGTCACCCAAACATTTATTGCCCTCTCTCCCCTTCCAGGCCTCTGCTCGCTGCCTCCCGTGCTCCTCCTCTTCCCTTCCACACGCAGGAACGAAGTTTCAAAGCAGCCTCCCTTACTCCTCCATAGAAATAATCCTTCTCAATGTGAATGAGCTAAAAAGAAAAAAAAACAACCCACCACCATTTTTTTAAGACCCAAATGAAACACAGAAAGTTTGTTTCAGTGCAAAATGAAGGGTGCTGTTTCAATTTTAACCCTCTTGGGGACATTTTAGGTGATGTTAGGTCTGTTTCTAAAAGGCAACGTGTTTTCTTGTGTTAAGGTTGAAGCAGCACGTTTTAACTGGTCAGAAATTCATCTGCCATCAGAGGGTTTCCTGCCTACATTTTTCCTGATGTTTGATTCATATGTGTGAATAATCATGATTCCCCTTGAAACTTCTATAATTTTCTATTTCCCCAAAATAATTTACCTGGTTTTGTTCCTATTTAACGTGCTTTCAATAAGGGACAAATTTCCCAATGTTTGCATTCTCTGGCCCTTCATACAGAGATGCAGCATGAAGAATGTTGCTGTGCTAATGTTTCCATCCCAATCACCCCCCTATGGCCCTGAAAACATTCCCTGAAATTCTCTCTTTATTGCAGGAGAGTCATTCTGGCACTGCTACGAATTTGCAAAAAAAAACCACTCCAATTTGTCCACACAATAGCTATAATATTTGGCCTAATTCTGCTATTGCTGGAGTGAATGGAAGTTGAAGGACTTTAAAAATGAGTTTCGGAGCCCTACAAAATCAAGTTTTTCTGTTTGATTGACTGATTAATGAGCTGTTACCACCAGCTTGGGCATGTGTTGCCATCACCAGCCTGTCTGGTAGCTGCTGGGCTCTAATCAACATGAAAGGAAACATTTATACAACCTCTGCAAAGCTGAAATGCCAAGTTTAATGCCCTTGCAGGGCTGCTTGAGACGTGTGGTTACCTCTGCTCACACCTCGCCCTCACAGGTACTCGCCGCACCATTTCAGGGAGGTTTTCCAACCCACTCCCATGGCTGGAGGTCTGAAAAGTAGTGTAAAGTGGGTCCCTGGGGTCTAATTTTCCTCTTCCAGGTACTAATATAAGGCCAGCTGTGCCCCTGCTGGGCCAGCTCCTGAGCTGAGTTTAAAAACCAGCCCCAGGTGCTTTATAGAAGAGGCTGCTGCCTCGGCAGGGGGGATTCGCCTCCCGCTGAGCCTGGGTTAAGGGAGCTCTCACCACCAGTCCCAGCCTCTGCTCTTCGGACCAGGCAGTTTTAATGCAATTAGAGAGCTGCCCTGCTAAAACCTTTCCAGTCCTGACTTTAATGGCTTTTTTCTTTATGAAAAGCTGCAATCAAAATGAGATCCAAATGGTGCATAGTGCTGTGCGAAGACCAAAAGACCCTGCCTACCCCCGAGACCGTGTTTTCTAAGTATGGGTTACAACAGGCAGAAACACGGTGACTAAAATAGGTCTTGAAATGGGTTTGCTGGAGGGTGAGAGTGAGATGTCTGCCCCGGTTCCACTGCCCTGGACCAGGATCAGCCATGGGAATAGTATAAGGAAGGTTGCAGACGGTTTTCCAGGTCCATCCCGATGTCCAACACACAGAAGATTTCTTGATGATGAGCGAGGATGCCTTGGCCAGAAATCCCACGTACTGGTATCTTGGTAAGAACCATCTTGTGCCTTGAAAATTCAGACTTGGAGCTTTTTCAGCAGCTGAACTTCTGAAAAAGCTGGTTGGCTGCTCAGTGCTGAACAACTGCACAGAGTTATCAACGGAAAACCATACGCCGCTGGATTAACAATGAAACCTTGCTGATTTATCCTAATGCAAAGGGGCAGGAAACGGCTCCGTCTCCATGTGCAGTCCTTCTGCCTTCCCAAACTGGCCTTCATGCTTTAAATCAAATCATCTCCGAAGCAGCAGGACCCTTGAGAAAATCCAGCCGCATGGAGTTGTTGCGGCTGCATTGGTGTGCATATGTCTCGGTGCCTCCCGTTCCGCGATGCAAAGAAGCTGTTTGTGTTGGAACTAAACATACGCGGCACGTGAAGAAGTAACCCAAGTGCTTTTGCGTTTAATTCCAGACCAAGTTTATGTAAAATTAATTGCATCGCGTGTCCCGTGCATCTTCTAATTGCAAAACCAATTAACTTTAAAATGTTCTGCTTTGTAGTTCTCCTAATGGATGGCATAGTTTTAGTTGGCTTTACAAAATCCATCTTTTGTTGAAGCTGGGCAGGCAGCCACGCTCGGTTATTGGCTGGAAGTGAGTTCCTTTCCACTGAGCCAGCCTCAAGCAGCGGATGCACTGAAGTTATTTTACAGACATGTTTTTTGGGTGAGCATCTGCAAAGAGACCGTGAGGCCCTTCAGGAAGACATGCTGGGTTCCTCAGGAGAAGCCTGTTTGATGTTGCTGGTGTTTGAAACCAGAAAGGCTGGTTCCTATGGGCTAAACTTCATCGTTGCTGTTGTGATTGCACCGACAGCAGTGTCCAGAGCAGCCTCCAGCTTTCTGAGGAGCCCAGGAGCAAGGATGGTACATGAAGATGGCAGCTGGGATGAGGAGCAGTTGGGGAGACCCTGGTGAGCAGGACTCGCTCCTGCTTGGAAGACTAGGAGCAGCTGATCCTGCTGGGATCCTCTGGCAGGAAAACTATGAACAGAATCACAGGGGCTGGATGGGACCTCTGGAGATCATCTCCTCCAACCCCCTGCCAGAGCAGGGTCCCCCAGAGCAGGTTGCACAGGAATGTGTCCAGGCAGGGTTTGAATGTCTCCAGAGACAGAGACTCCACATACTCTCTGGGCAGCCTGTAATCCCAGATCCTTCCTTGGGCATGAGCAGCCCTGTGGCTCCGGGGGCCATGGCACAGGCAAAGTGGAACAGAGAGCTGTGACTGCTTTTTCTGCTGCCTTTCCTGACATCCCGTCATTAGAGCCAGCCCTGCCTGTGTCTGGGCCTTACAAAGGGCACTTCTGCCCCTCTAGACCGTGGGAAGCAAAGGGCAGGGTCCTACAGCCATGTCCTCCCTTACCACAGGGCTGGGCGGACAGTTGGCCAAAAGACCCCACAACAAAGCGTTGTTCATGCTCAGGCTTTCTCTGGCTTGTGGAGATCCTGGGAAGAGCCATCAGGGCAAACCGTCAGACATCCAGCATCACATCATGATTATCTTCCCTGAACTGAGCTGATTTGATTTTGTGGCTATGAGGAAAAAAAATTTAATAATCAATGTATAACTGAAGGTTTTCTTTTTAAAAAACAGCTCTGAACCGTTTTGCAATTTGCACTGATGTTGTCTTCAAATAGAGCTTATTATTTTTACTGTTATTTGAAGATTTTCACACTGTTTTCTTCTGTCATATATGTCAGGGGTTTGACTTTTGTTTTTATAATTAACAACAGCAA
Source organism: Numenius arquata (assembly GCF_964106895.1). Classification (NCBI taxonomy): domain Eukaryota; kingdom Metazoa; phylum Chordata; class Aves; order Charadriiformes; family Scolopacidae; genus Numenius; species Numenius arquata. The sequence goes on from NC_133596.1 coordinate 2,761,871, forward strand.
TAGAAAAATGAAGCTTTGCAGCTTGGTCGTAGCTTGGAAAATGTGTCACAGCTCCAGAAATTTATTTTGTTTCTTGAGTTTCTGTCCCTTTGCCAAAGATAGGGGATATTTTGGCATTTGAGATAGTGTGTTTGTTGGGGGATATTATTTAACTAAGGGAAAGAAAGGAAAGAAGAAAAGGAAAAAAAACCAACCTCATTCTATTATTATTGAGAAAGGTGAAACCAACAGGAGAAAAAACTCTCCAGAATATGAAATAGTACATACTTTTAAAAAAGTTAAAAATGGGTTTGTTTAAAAAGACACGAAATGTTTCAATCTTACTGTAGTTGTCCATCCATATGAGATCCTCTCTGTCTTTGAGCAAGGCAGGTCTGGTACCTTCTTTCCCCTGGGCTGAACACGGGGCACACGTGGGATCTCCCCACTCTGCCTTCTCGCCGCAGGAGCCAGACTGTCTCTGAGACCGGTTTGATGGATAGCGATGGCTGGATTCACCCCCACACGCCTGCATACACGGAATCATCACATACACCTTGTTTGATGAAAAAGCCAAGATAAAAACAATACATGTTGGAACAAATAGATCTCTCCACCCGTTTTCTGATGACCCCCAGCAAACACCTGGTACAGACACCCCTGGTCCCAGCATGAGCCTTGTTATCTCACACTCCTCATGGTGGGAATAACCACAGTGCTCTTACTATAGAATGATAGAGTCATACAATGGTTTGGGTTGGAAGGGACCTTAAAGATCATCCAGTCCCACCCCCTGCCCTGCGCAGGGACACCTCCCACCACACCAGGTTGCTCCAAGCCCCCTCCAACCTGGCCTTCAACCCCTCCAGGGATGGGGCAGCCACAGCTTCTCGGGGCAACCTGGGCCAGGCTCTCACCACCCTCACAGCAAACAATTTCTTCCCCACATCTCACCTAAACCTTCCCTCTCTCGGTGTCAAACCCTTCCCCCTCCTCCTATGGCTCCTCTCCCTGATCCAGAGTCCCTCCCCAGCTTTCCTGGAGCCCCTTGAGGGACTGGAAGGGGCTCTAAGGTCTCCTGGAGCCTTCTCTTCTCCAGGCTGAACCCGCCCCCCTCCCCAATTCTCTCAGCCTGTCCTCACAGCAGAGGGGCTCCAGCATCTTGTCTTAGAGAAACCAGTCCTGGACACTGCAAGATCAACATCAGTCATGGCTCTCGCCCAGAGAATTAGTCTATCCTCCTGAAAAAGAAGGTCCATCAGCAGCATGACTGTCACTTATGAAGGGTACGGTGCAGGCAACAGCCAGCTCTGTCTACTGTGGGGGCCTGCAGCAGGGCAGAGCCCCTGTTCGTGCTCTGGGGGGGGCTTTGCTGGACCCCCATGAGTCCCCTGCCTTGGCTGGAGCCCCCAGACCCGCTCCCAGCCCTGGCGAAGGGGAGGCTGAGCTGTCCCCTCTGCAGGGGACCGTGGTGAGGAGCTCTGACAACAGACCCGGGGCTCCCCACGTGCTGCGCAGCCCCACGGGACGGGCAGCAGATGGCTGCCTTGGTGTCACCCCTCGCCCATTCCCATCCTCGAGGCTAATGAACTGCAACTCTTCCGTCCTTGGCTTTCCCTGGAGACAGGCTGCGCTCTTGAAAATGTCAATAGGAAATGCTGTCACTCTTTCTTCCCTCCAAACAGGCAGGATACAGAAAGGTGAGTCCTCAAAGAAGCGTTGCAGTCGCATCGCCTCGGCAGAGCTCCCGGGAGGTATCTCTCCGGCACAGAGATCCCAGCCCGGCTGTGCCCGAGAGTGCTGACTTTGGGAGCCACTGCCTCGGAAAATAGCCTGTATGGAATTCCGGGACAGTTGCCACCTCCAGGCCTTGCTGGTCCCAGTGTTCCCTGATCACCGTGCTGGGAACCCCGCAGAGGAGCAGGTGGCTCCTGGGGCTCACTCTTGGGGTGTCCCTTCATGAGCATCGCTCCCCCAGGTGTGTCAGCACAGGCCGGGTGTCCCCCCCCCCCTTCCTCCTGCAGGTGTTTAGCTGGTTCTGCCTAAACATTCTGGTGTATCTGACATCGCTGTTGGGGTGAGCGGTCAGGGATTGACCCTGCCCTGGCTTCAGGGCTGGACAAATGCAGAGGCCGTGGTCCCTTCTGCATCCATCCACACACCCCCCCAGAGATCCTTCTCCCTTCTCTTTAATTCTTTTTTTGGGTGTGATACAAATGTATTCCAGGAGAACATTTCTGCTCAGCTCCACTTCATTCATGTCTCCCCCCAGCAGATTACTCAGCCTCAACTGGGCAATTCGTTTGTTTTTATTAATTAAGTATTTTTGTAATGTGGCATGAGCCCTTTTTAATCTACGCCTGAGCACTGAGCTGGAGGAAAGCGCTTCACGGGAGAACGGATCACCAATTAGTGAGAGCTAATCCGTGGGTCATTAGTGTGGACTGAATAAATAGACGTTAAAGCACAAACTGAAGCCAACACCCCTGCGTACCACCCTCCTCTGCTGGTGGTGGTCTGCTCTCCCAGCCCAAACTGGTCCATCAATGTGGGTGGCTGCTCGGGTCTCAGCCTGGTCCAGGAGCTGCTGGGACCACAAGCTGGTAATGGCAGGAGGCAATCAATGGCTGAGAGGCAGTCTTGCTGTTTATTTAATAAAACAAATGGAAAGGAGTGGACAAAGACAGGCAGAAATGGTTGGCTTGGATGTCTGGGATCTCCAGACAGCAAATGGACTTCGCTAATAAAATCTGGTTCCTGTTGCTCATTAGGGCTCCTGGTGTCAGCTCCATCTGTTACCCTCTGGGTTCTGCGGGTTTATCTCATGTACCCTGGCTGGAGAGGGGTAACAGTGAGAAGAACCCAGCAGAAATGCCAGTAGTTTGAATCTGCAAGGTTTAAAATGGGATAAGGAAATCTTGTTCCAACAGCCACTCCAAAGCATCATTGAGCTGTGGGACTTGGTAGGATACAGCATTTGAGGAATCAGCCTGGAGAAGAGAAGGCTCCGGGGAGACCTTAGAGCCCCTTCCAGTCCCTCAAGGGGCTCCAGGAAAGCTGGGGAGGGACTCTGGATCAGGGAGGGGAGCCATAGGAGGAGGGGGAAGGGTTTGACACTGAAAGAGGGGAGATGGAGATGAGATGTGGGGAAGAAATTGTTTGCTGTGAGGGTGGTGAGAGCCTGGCCCAGGTTGCCCCGAGAAGCTGTGGCTGCCCCATCCCTGGAGGGGTTGAAGGCCAGGTTGGAGGGGGCTTGGAGCAACCTGGTGTGGTGGGAGGTGTCCCTGCCCAGGGCAGGGGGTGGGACTGGATGATCTTTAAGGTCCCTTCCAACCCAAACCATTCTATGATTCTAATCTCAGCACTTCACAAAAAATGCGATTGATAGCCCAAGGAGCTTCAGCCATATTCCATCGGCTGTTGCCCCTCTGCACCCCCGGCTCTGCCCCTGGACCACCCTTCCCCTGGTCGTGCTGGAAGTGCTAGTGGACACATCTGAGATCATATGTGTCCTGTAGTGGAAAGAATAGTCCTCATGCCAAAGAGCAGTGATCGAGACAGGACAGGGCGTGAAGCAAATCGAAAGACTTCCCGGTATTTTCAACTTCAGCAAACAACTGAAGATCAAAATATCTTGGTGAGTTGGAAAAGTGCAAATATTTCCATTTCAGATGATTGACATTTTGGAAGAAATTTTCTTTTTTTTTTTTTTTATTTTTTATTTTTTAATGTGGAAAACACAGATTTGGTGAAGAATTCCATTTTATAAAGGGAAAATTAAATTTAAAAAGGAGTTTTCTTGAAACGTTTTCAACCTCAGCGAAAGGCAGGAATTCTCAATCATCTCGTCCTTTAGGGGACAAGGGGAGGGACCATGAGAGGAGATAAGAAGCGTACAAAACACACGCTAGAGAAGTTTATGACTGTGAAGAGTGTGGCAAAAACTGAAGCCTCCTGGTGTTCTACTGTGTCCCATTGCCTACGAAATTAACAGCCAGTTAATTTAAAACCAATAAAATGGCTGTTTGTCTTCCCTCTGCGTGGAAGCCTGTACAATTTGTGATCATCGGGAGCCAGGCCTTGCGGTGAGATTGGTGTAAGGGCTGGAGAACTTTACAGCCAATATTGAGGTAACCCGTAGGTTTTCAAACCTCTGTCTCAAAGCACCAGCCGGGGGCAGTTGGAAGCTGTGACACGGTCAGGAAAAAGGCTCCCTCTGTTCATGTCCTGTTCCTATGCTCCCCCAAGCACCCCCCTGGCAGAGACCGAGTGTTTGATGAGGTGGGTCTCTGCCTTGTCCAGTTCTGCCACTGGGGATGAGCTGGTCACAGCAGGAGCTTGCCAGTGACCTCTTCCAGTTCCTTCTGGGAGGAGTGAGAAGAAACTTCTATTATGGTACAGAAGGGCTGTCAGAAGGCACCAGGACGTATCGCCAGCCTGATGCAGTGCTGGGCAGTCTCTCTTTCTTTCTCTAATAGGAATTGATTTTGATTCCCAGGTAACTCAGCCAATTACACAAGAGCCAAGGGCAGAGCTTGCTGAGGAGTCTCCATCAAAACATGGGGCATTTAAGAAGGTGTTAGCAAGACAAAAAAAGCCTCATTTTTATTTTTGTTGAGGGTGCTCAACATTGACTGAAAGGATGAGATCTGCTTTTTATGTAACAAACGCAACCCAGAAAAACAGCCTCTCCAACAGTCAAGTGTCCTTAAAACAAACAGTCAATTGTCCTATTTCACAAAAAAGAAAACAGTGAGGGGTGTTTTTTTCAATTGATGCTATTAAAAAAAAATATTATTAGGTCTTCTCTTCCATTTCCAATAGTCTTTAAAAAAGCTAGGCTTTAATCTCTGTACAATTCTCTTTTCATGAAAGCCACCTTTTAATCAGTTTTGAACTTTGCTTTGAGGACTGGGAAGATGCCAGTTGTCACTGTGGATCGGGGAGCCTGGGACAGCAGTGGGCTCCAGCGGATTTCCCCAAAGGCCCAGTGACTAAAGCTGGGAGAATAATTTCTTGAATTCTTCAACAGTTTTAATAACTGAAAAAAGAGTTGTTTCAAGTTGAAGAGATTTGGGTTTTCCTAAGCCTTTTCCTTACAGACTGTGACACAGTTTTAATTTTTTGTAGGTAAAATGCAAAGACATTTGTAACCAGAACAAAACAGTTCTTTGAACTAAGAAAAAGTAAACAGTTTTGCCTTTAAAAAGTCACACTAAATCGTTTATGCTTTGCCACGTTTTCTTTCTCACTATAACTTAGGGAAACAGCAGTGGAGACCTCTTGCTCTCCCCAGCTCTACATTTTGGTGGTTGAATCACTTTTGTAGCCATTGACAGCAAAAATTCAAATATAGGTCTGTACTGGAGAAATCTCTTGACCATGTACAGGGGCCTCTCTAACAATGTGTGGGGGACATAGATCTGAGATGCAGCAGATACTGATTTATTTTCCAGGCTGTGGCTGGAAATGCCCAGGACTGCAGAGGAGGCTGGTGGCATCCTCACCTGGGCCCTAGAAATCACATAAAGGAGGAGGGAGTCTGCCGAGCGGGTTTCCCACAGACAGTCCAATCCCACTATATACACCTTTAATGTGCAGTTAATTGATAATCAGACTGAATTAGCCAACTGATCTAGATAGGTTGGTTTGCCTGTGTTTGTCCCATAATATAAACCCCAAGTTTTGTGGTTTGGAGTGAACCTTTTTGGGGTGTCCAAGTTCAGCATAAAGGTGTCTGCCCTTGTCATTCACACATAGCTCTCAATGGCAAAGAAAGTTCACATCTGTCCTCGTCATTGTCACCTGGCTTGTCTGAATTATCTTTATGGGCTGGTTTGGGGTTTGGTTTAGTTTTGTTTGGTTTTCTGTAGGCTGCATGTCCTGGCTTGTATATTGAGAGCTGTTTTGGCAACATTTTTCTTACTTCCAAATAGTTAAAATAGTTTCCTATCATAAAGAGCTGTGGGGAGAAAACTTGATAGCCAGCTATTTTATCATAAATGTCACTAATTAATTAACTTATTCCTACTGTTTTACTCTCTTTGCATATTTTAAAAATCAAATATTTGTAGGTCTGATGTTGGTTTCAATTAAGATGGTGCAAAATCAGGAGGCGCCTCCATTAATGGCAGCAGTAATGTAAAGTCTGAGATTGAACCTACATGGCATTTCTCATGCTGTCAGTGGGGTGCTCTTCAGCTTTGTTTCTCTTCTGTATTGAACTGAAAGCCATGACGACGTCTTGCCTTAAATAATTTGTGAAGGCATTTTTAAGAGGATGCAGAAGAAAAAGCCAGCAGCCTTCCTGAGTCTCTTTATTTGAAATTCAAGAATGTCAGCAGCCAACGAACCTTGCTTTATAACTTAAAGATAGAAATGCTAAGAAGAGAATTACTTTGAATATTTTAAGTGCAGCTGACCAGCTTCTTATTTATATAAGCAAGCTTTTTTTTTATCACTCTGGCAATACGAGGATGTTTTAAAGGAAAAGTAGTTTTTTGATGCTCACTCTGAGGCTTCCTTGAGCCGCTAGAATGGCACACAGCGTCTTTCCAGTTTCAAGCAGTCAAAGGCCATTGGCCAGGCCTTGCCCAAGAAATTAAAAAAAGGCTAAAAAGCATGGAATTTGGAAACAAATATTTAGATTTCTTCATTTCTGTCATGAGGGCGCTCCCAATTCAGCCTTCCAGTTTCTTTTTCCTGCAGTGTAAAGATCCAGAATCCTAGTTGTGGTTTATTTATTCGTCTGTGAAAGTAGAAAATTTCAGATCATGTGGCTTCCAGAAATGGGACATAAATATTCACCATTAGCTACGGGTTTCACAATAAGAGACTTATTAGCTTGACATTCTAGCTACCTAAACGTACATGATTTTCACACTTCCTGCCTCGTTATTCATGTTCTCTTGCAAGGTAGGATGTCTCCATAAAAACACACTTTGCAAGTCTCCGTGTTCTCCCGGAGGAGCAATAGGAGTATCCCCAGGCTCGAGCTTTTAGGAGGCCCTTTCCATATTCCCGTACTCAACAATGCTTTGAAAGAGCAAATGATGAGTTGGTGGAGAGATAGGACAAGACATAGAATCGATGTCTCCTCTGCTCAGACAAGGTTACACCTTCCATCTCCAGTTAAAGAAAATGTGATCCAGAATGATGCTGCTGGTGCAGCAGGGGCTGAGGTGGATGTGTCCAGGGCAGCATGTCAGAAACCAGAGAGCCCTGCAGGTCCCTGAGGAGGGCATTTACCTGGCCAGTATCACCAGTGAACCCGAGGAACAGGTACCACTTGGGAAACGGATCTGCAAAAGGGGCCATAGTTTCTCATGCACCGAGATAGTTTTTCTGAAAGGGGACTTGGCCTCCAAGACGGATCTGGTGTTGAAATATTCCAGCCAAAGCGTGTCTTTCAGGTTAGGGGAACTCTATCTGTGGTCTCGTTTCCCATCTCTGAACAAGTGAAACCTTCATCAGGCTGCGGAGAAGCTGCCCTGGACATGGAGGGTTTCTCAGAGCTGTTCACACTTCCTGATGTCTCTCATGGAGCATCCTTAGTCTTTGTGTCTTTTACAACAAAAGTCACCCAGATCTGAAAAGCTTTCTCAGATCCATTGATCTGACCCAGGGAACAGTCAGTGGAAAATTCAGGTTGTGGCTGGCTCGGTTTTGAATCAGGAGCCACCTTAGCAGTTCAAAGACCCCATTCATCAAATGGTTCATGTCTGGAGCAGTCACACAGCCCTGGGCAAGGCCCTTGGGTCCAGAGCCATTGAAAAATATTAATGAGAGCTGAAGGGTTTTTTCTGGGATGTGCTAAAGGCCACCCCTACCCAGCATGGATGCAGATGGTCGTTCAGGTCGGGGAGGAGAAGGCAAGTGGATGTGATGCTTATTACATTGCTCCCTTGCATGTCATTGGTTGTAAAACTGCAGCATCTGAACCATCCTCTTCTGATAAGTAAATCTGTGCTGGCAACGCTGTTTCTTGCTCAGCACTTGGCGATTGATGAAATTAAACAATTTAAAAAAAACCTTAAACCCGTGTCTGGTATCAATGTAAAAATATATCAAACTCATGTACTAACAGTACAGACTGGAGGCAGGTGCAGTAAAAGGAACAGACATCGGAGGCTGAAGGCAGAGGAAATGAAAGTTCTGCAAAAAGGGATATATATAGAATGGATTGATTCCACCCTCCTACCTCCCCCCGGATGCCCAAAGAGGTTAAAAAGAGAACAGGATGTGAGCTGAGGTATGAGACTGACTGTACTGAAAACATTGTAATGGTGGGGAGCAAATCAAAGAGCAGCAAACACAATAATTGCATGTACAACCACCACCTGTACTGGGACAGCTGGGGAGGACACTGACTGTGGGGACAGGGACAACTCAAGCTTCTTGAAGAAGAGAGGAGTCTGTCAAATACGAGAGATGGCATTACACTGCTGTCTGGGTTTGTAAAGTCAGAATAAAATGAGAGGGATGAGAAGAAAAGACGAGGGGCAGTAATATATGTACATGTATTTAGGGCTGATTTTTTTCCCCTATCTAGTTCTTGTGATTACAGAGAAGAGCTTGGTAATATGACCCAAAACGCTTAAGATGGTGCATATTCTTATCTTGTGGTTTGGGAATTCAGAGCTTTAAAAGACTCAATTTAATAAATTACTAGAGGACCGAAGGAACTTTTTTTTTCCCACAGAAGAGGGCACATAAAACTATGTCATAAGCTGAAGACTGTGCTTTGGGGAATAGTTTGCTGTTATGCTACTGTTGAATAGGTTATTCTTTTCCAGGTAATTTTGGATTTCTTGAGATTACAGTCCCAGTAACACAATAGGAAATGAATGGTTTATTCATTATACAGTTCTGTGTAATTCTAGACCCGGGGATACAGTCTCCCTAGAATACATTATAGCTCTTCCCAGCACAGGGAGAGAGCTCTGGGCTTGCTGATAGCCCTATTTCCTCCGCTCTGTGAGACCTGGGTCTTTGTGGCAGCTGATTCAAATATAGTGAATCTCAGGAGATTCAGATCCAACGTGGAATATGTAAAATCACTCTGAAGGCTTCCTTGGAAATCCATTCTTTGACAGAAAATAAGGATCAACCTCAAATCTGGGAAAAAAGTGTCTACCACCCCTAGGTGGAACATTTGACTTTGGGCATGGATGACTGCAATGAATGCGCCTCATGTTCCTTCTCTTTAAAGACCAGCCTTCCTAGTTGGATTCCCTGGGGTGCACGGATGTCCCGGGATATTTCTGGCCAGGAAGCTCAGTCTCTAGAAAGAAATGAGTGTGTAAATTGTGGCAGGTCCAAACTAAAATCTTTGAAGTGACAAAGCTTCTGGGTCCTGTGACGCCGGAATCCACGCACCAAATCTCAGAACGCAATTGTTTGAGTTTTCTCTGGGTTGCAGATGGGCCCTGAAATTCTTCCAAGAGCTGGTGATATTTCAAGATACATCTCAAGATAATTCAGCACATTCTGTTAGATGGGAACCAGGGAAAAAATGCTTGTAGTGTTAAGTCATAGCCAAGCTAAAAGCTAACGGAAGAGAAATTTGCATTGTATAAGCATATCATAAGCATCCAGTAGGCAAATATTCCCTGGCTGTGTGGACCCCAGCTGCTCTCAACACATTCATCCAGTGATTATCCAAGATTTTCATTTTTGCATCTTTGAGATAAGATGTAGCTCCCATGCTTTAAATTCCCTATTTCAAGTATTATCACTCTCACTTGACAGAATTATTGACCTAGGTTAATGTTATAGCTGCTGAGACAAAGAGCAAAACAATGAGATTATAACAAATTATGAATGTTGGATGAATCATGAAAATTCATCCCTGCCCTAATAAAACATGGGGGGGGCAACACAATTAAGTTTAATAACTCTAGCATGTGAGAATCAAAGTTATGAAGGACTATTTATCATGGACATCCTGACAGTAAATAGAAAATGAAATAATACCCGTGCTCCATAAGAACGGGGTACTTTATCTGTTTGTTATTAAATCACCCATCCTCAACCTTGTTCATTGCTTGCCCATGATTTTGATGGATGATGACCCATAATCTGCCATTCAAGATGCTGCGAAATTATTTCAACCCTTGCAAATACAGAGAGTTATATTTGAAATCAGTGGGTTAAATCCCTCACTGAAGACTCTATCCCTTAAACCTTGCTATATGTTGACTTTATCGTTATACGCTGATGGCTTCATGCTTAACGGGTAATGTCAATGCTGGATTTAGTCCAGTACATCCATCCTGTACTCTTATGAGTGCTCGTAGGAGTGAGGATTTGGGGTAGGATCTCAATTATCCTTCTCAGCATCCAAGTCTCCTGGAGAATTCCCCAGAGCATCGTGCAGCCGCAGATGATGACCATTGGGACTCCTCTGATCAGTTCCTCCACTGCTCCTCGGTCCCGTCTTTATAGTCAGTGGGGAATATGGGGACTTGATGATGCAAGTGCCCCAGATGGATAAGTTATCCCTTCCCCAGAGCTGTGTTGTCTCCTGCCCAATGGAACAGAGACCGTGGCTCACTAGGGTGTGGGGGCTGGCCCTGTAGATGTCCACTGTTAAATGGTGTTCATCCCATCCTTCGTGCTTGTTCCTGCAGGCCCCTTTGGGCAGTGGTTGTATGAATATTTGATTAGAGCAACCTTCCCCATGGTGTCCAGTGGTTGTGTTAGTGCTGTGACAAATGGTGGTGACTTCATGAGGATTTGAATTATGCAAGAGACTGTATCCATGTTCTGATCATAAAATGGTAATAAAGGTGCAGCTGTGACTTACAGTTACTTTACAGTCCTTTGGTACTGAGCTCCCTTCTGCTGAGCTCAGGACTCCAGCGGTGATCAAATAGCAAAGGTTTGAAGGATTGGGCACTTCAGCATGGACTGGCTGCCCAGAGACGTGGTGGAGTCTCCACCTCTGGAGACGTTCAAAACCCACCTGGACAAGTTCCTGTGCAACCTGCTCTAGGAGGACCTGCTCTGGCAGGTGAGTTGGAGGAGATGATCTCCAGAGGTCCCTTCCATCCCCATATCATTCTGCGATTCTGTGATTCTGTGACTGGAGGCTTTGCCTTTGCCGTAGCTCCAGTAAATTCTATTGGGAATTCTCAAATTCATTCTTGCAGATCAGGACTTCCAACTCTAACCATTCTATGATTCTATGATTCTATGACTTCTTACAGCTGTGGAACTGCTGAAGGGCTTCAAATATTATCAAGGAGATCCCAGCGTCCTAAACTGGGACTGGAGCCAGGGGGGACACTCATTGTGGGGTGAACAAAAGAGCCTGGATGTGGAAGTGAAGCCCTTCTACAGAGTGCTGAGTAGCACAATAACTGGTTTCTCTCTCCAACAGCCATCCTCGGTGATTTTAGACTTCGGATGAAACTGGGAGACTTCGCAATTGTCCTCTGAATCTGAATTTTCCTCTCCATTTGGTCCTTGCAGCTCCCTTTAATAAAGAAGAGGCAGTTAAAAACATCCAGAGCCGTGACTTGAAAAGCTGTGCTCCCTCCATGGGGCTTGCTATTGATCTGATCGGAGTCGCCGGCCCTGCCTCTGTGCGGAGGAGCCTCTGGCTGCAGTCCCTCTGGGTTGCTGCTACGCTTCCAACTGCGCTCCAAGGGAGCGGGGGATCTGCCCCACTTGTTTCAGACTCAGTTTTCACAGCTAGAGCTATTTCCAGAAATTGCATGGGCACACCGTGGCAAAAGCCCAGCTGCGTTGAAGTCAGGGATGTCGCAGAAATTAGGGTTTCATCAGCGCTGCTTGGTTCAGCTGGAGAGAGCCTGGAATAATTCAGGCCATTTAGAAAACCTGTGCATTTACATTCTCCCTGTAAACTGTCCACACCAGCTAAAGAAAGAATTCCCTTCTGTCTCTCTGTGTTTCCTATAAATTGACCGCGAGGTGTTGGTTCCCCATTTGCACCCATTTGCAGCTGCTGGGGACTCAGTGCACCAGTTGCCACCATTCCCGGTCACCGGCCAGGCCAGCACCAGGCGACTGTGACTGTGCCAGGCTTTTCCCTGGCAGGTTGTCCCTGTTGCTGGGCCACTCCTGCACCAGTACAGAGCAAAGAGATATGCAAACCGGTCCTGCCTTGAGGCAGGGAGAGGCAGTGGCTCCTCTCCCTACTGCTTCTCTCTCCCCCTCTCCTCCTGTCTGGGGGAAAGACAGGGGTTCTTTGAACCCAGGGGATGTTCTCTATTCCTGTTATTCCATATGCTTTCAGATCACCACAGATGCCTTTGTACCAGGGCAGCAATTTAAAACAGCCCTGAGTGGTTTTGTAGCTTGCCAGGTCCCAGCAATCGCTGAATACGGAAGAGCAAATATTCCTTCATCCTTGAGCAGAGGATGAAATCTGCCCCTGAATAAAGTTTGCCTTGAACTCTGTTTCCCCTGTTTTATACTTCATCTGGGGTTTTGGCTCTTGGTTTGCTTCCTTTTTTTTCCCCCTCTTCACGCACTAAATGTTTAATGAGTGCTCTAAGCATTCAGGCATCATGAAGTTTCAAAAGTTCTCATGTTCAATGCATTTAAAACCCAAATAAAATGAAAAAAAAAAAAAAATTACTGCCAGAAGGCAAATCCATTTTATTCCTTCATAAATGGCCAGCAGGACATGCAGAACAAAGGGACTTGATGAGTGGAGCAGTTGAGAAAATAGCAGCAGGGAGATCTTATTTGTGGGTGTCACAGATGGAAGATATAATTTACTTGTATTCTGATTAACAGCAGTAACAAAAGCTGCACACGCAGGTTCTGTCGTGCCTGCCCTCCCATCCCTAAATACAGGAACTCCTGGTAATATTTCACTGCTTAGTCAGCATTTTCAAGAAACTACACCTTGGCCAACCTCCACATTGAGGACTTCAGACCGGACTGTAACCCAAAGAAAGGGAATATGGTTGCAAACTTCTACATCTTCCAATTTCTGGACCGTGGCAGATTTATCTGGGTGAAGTTCCCTGCTCTATACGTGGGTGAAATGCATCGATGGCTAAATGTTTCTGCTGGACAAGAAAGTCATAGCTTAGATTTGGCTCGCACAAGCCACTCTGTCTCCCGGTAGAAAATATCTCCTTAAAAAGCTGAGGGATTCAATATAGCACAGAGCTGGGAGCAGCCGGAGCGCTCACTCCCAGACTGGTTTTCCCAGGGTTTGTCAGAGCCCGTAGTGATACAGCTGCCTGGGCAGACCTTGCTTTTATTTATTTTCCTTCTCCCTTTTTCTCCCATGGACAGCAGTAGCTCTGCTCCGCTGCATTTTTGCAGCCACCTCCAGGACCGAGGTGGCCTCTGTTCTTCCAGGATTATGTATTGACCTTTGTGTCCCCCTGTGCCAAGTCCCACCTGTGTGTGGCTTCACCTCTCCCAGCCTGAGCACTGCTCTTCTCCTGTGCAATGTCCTTGCTTTACATGAGGCTTTGAGTACATTTGAAGTGTCGTTTAATGGAAAAAGCCATCTGAGGGGAGAGGAAACCCTCCTCAGAAACATCCGCTGGTCGAGATGGGAGCCCAAACACCCTTGTGAATATGATCCTTGGCTCCAAGCAGCTTTTTATTGGTGCTGGTCTTGTCACACGGACTCAAATTGGTGGCCAAACATGCAGCTCTCACAGTTGGGGTACATATTCTACATCTCTTTCTTCTCAGCAAGTGGAACTTTGTCCTCAGGCTGGAGATCTCTACTGTTTGAGATACTTTTGTGTGGCTCCACATCCCTCATTTGATGGATATCTCTGGATATTACTTCTGCTTGCCTTTGTAGCAATTTTTTTCATGGTTCTTTGCAAATAAAGACTGTATATTTATATCCTAATAGCCTTGCTTGACTTCAGAGACTATTAACAAGTGACATCCTCTTTCATTTTTGATCTCTTGCTCCTGTCAGAGAAGAAACAAGTGAGCTGGGAGGAAGTCCTTGAATTTCATGGTGCTGGTAATCAGTAATGATTCTCCAGGTTATCTCTGATCGCTGAGCATCTCTTAGGAGGACAGGTGGAGAGCATGTCTGACGTGATGGAGACAAGTTCTGTGCTGCTGCAAAGACTTTTCTTTGCACAAGTTCAGACGTTTTACACCTGATGCATTTCTGCATGCCCAAGATCGGCAGCAATGATTGTCTTTTTCCACTAAATCTTGATTAGGTTTCTCTCTCCTCATTCCCTGTGATTAATCAAGGAATCATTATCTACTTTCATCTTTCTCATCATCTTTCCTATGTCCACGCGTTTTGGAAGTTGTTGAGCAGCGAAGAACAGACATTCAGGAAGGAGTGTACAGAACACCCCTGCCGATATCAGTGGGGGTTCTAGAGGACCCTTCCCTGCCCTTGTTGATATTGCTGCAGGTGATTCCCACACCGACAGTCCACAGGCTGACAAAAGGCTTGAAAACTTTGGATCATGAATGCACCATGTCAAGGGTCCTGTGGCAAACACAGAGATGTGAAGAAGTTGCGTAGCTGGGCAAGCTGGCTTACGGCCCCCCAGATCCCGGGACTCTGCTGAGAGATGGATGATGTGACCCTTGCATGTCCCCTCTTCCAGCAGCGGTGATTGACACCCAGAACAACAGCAGGGCTGCTTGTTTCAGAGGTTTGTTTCGAGCCATATTGTACAAAGTCCTTTAAGTCCAAACCTCTTTCCACTAAATCTGACAATGTTTGCACCCTCCCTTTTGTCTATGGTTGATCAGTTACGCTTTCTGCTTTTCCGCCTTCATACAGTTTGGAACAACAGACATATAGGAGAGGAATCGAGGAAAACTATTCTAATGGCAATATTTCAGAAATTTCAGATATCCAAAATGCTTTGATAAAACATTACCCAGAACATCAAGACTAACTGTCCATTTTGACACAGGTTGTCCCATTGTGTGTTGGGTTCCCAGTATCAGTCCCTGCAATGAATGTAATACAAAGGTCAATGAATGAAATACAAAGTATAACAAACATGAAATAACTTAAATATAGATAATAAACCAGAAACCTATGAAATACCTTAAAATGTACTGTGTATCCAAGACATGCCTGTAGCTATGGCAGGTTCTGTAGGATCACCACTATTAGATCACAGTGAGGAGACTCTTAACTTGTTGTTTCTAGTGACAAGTCTGCTCCGTACAATTTTTATTGAATATCCACTTCCCTGGGCTGAGAAGGGACTGTCAGGATTGCGGTGTTTTGAGAAAGTTCTTGGTGAACTTAGGACAAACAAATACAGACTTGCAGAGGAGCAGCCGTGCTCTGAAGGCAGAGGAGTGTGACCGCGGTGGCAGGATTGTCTCTGGGATAACACCCTCTCATCCACAGCAGAATCTATAAAATGACACCAACAGCTTCATCATTAGAGCTTTGCTCAGAGAAATTGCTCCTCTCCCAGTTCTCGTGCTTCTCCAAGGCAGCATAAAGCCAGGAGCAATCGGGGAGGAGGAGCAACCTTTCCAAACACATTTTTACCTACGAGGCACTGAATGAAGAGAACATCCCTGCAGTCAAACTGAATCAAGGGCAGAACCAAGATAAAACAGCCTGCTGGCTCCACTCCCTTAAAGTCCACACTGCTTTTTTGTCCCTCCTGGGTCAGCCGAAGATAAAATCTTCCTCTTCACACCTCATGGGGGTTCGAGCTGTCATTCCAGACTGTGGCATGTCCTTACCTTTGCCCAGGTCCCACTTCCACAGACAGAGAGCCACCAGGCTGTAGTGAGCCCTTCCATGTAATCTGCTTCCCCATGCTGGTGATCATGACCGTGACCACAGCTGGCTTTCATTAACCGGGCACAGTCCCTGTGCATGGCAGCATGAGACTCAGCATCAGCTCATCCTCCTCCGTGCCTCAGGTTCTCGGGGTGATTCAGAAATCTTGCTGAATTTGGGGATGTTCCAGCCTTACAATGCACCTCACCAAAGAAAGTCCAAAGAGTGCATGGGCACAACAGTATTTGCTTTAGTCAGGATGGAGGGACCGCAGTGTAGATTTATTACAGGCAGTGCTTTCCTTGGGGCAAAGTAGAGGAGACTGCAGTGGGCAATGGTAAAGAGGAAGGTGGAGAACCTCAGACACTATTCAAAAAGGTGATTTAAAACAAATTTTTAACAAGGGATAGGGCAGAAAGATCCTCAGCCACCTTTTTGCTTTGTGTAATCTCAGGGGACAAGGCACAACCCTCCTCTGAATACATTGCATTAAACCATGGACTGGTGCCTACAAAGCCGCATTGTGATTTCCTTTATGTCTTTTTTCCTCCTTTCCTTAAATTAGAATTATCTAGAGAAGCTGTAACCTTAAGCAAAACTTAAGCATTTAAGTGCTTCATCAGATGGAAGGATGGTGTCCCAGAGGATGCCACAAGGAGAGAATCTTATTAAAGCAAATACTCTGTCCCTACCAGAGTGCTTGCTCTGTAGTAAATTCCTCTTTTAAGCACACTACAGTGAGCTCATGGTTGTTTCCTAATTATACAGCAGAAGATTTCCCTATCACACCTTCCAAAATACAATCTTGTCTTTCATTCATGATGCACCCACAGCTTTTTAATCAAATGCTTGTCATTTTCTTTCTTTTTTTTTTTTTAATTTTATTTTTTTTTAAGTCTTTAGGATGTATTTAGATTCCCTCCAACTTATTTTATAGCCGTAGGAACGAGAAATTTAATTTCTTGGTTGTGCTATGCCTTGCATCTAATCACAGGCCTCTGAGATCTGATGCTTTCAAGGTCCTCACCAGCTATTACAGAGGAGGTAAGAACTGGTTGGTTTTTTTGTTAGTGCTGTTGATTAACCACGTTCTCCCTGCACGTTTTTCCTGCCTTCTCTTCCTGGGTGACTCCTTAAAATGGGCTCTTCTGGAGCCACATCCCTTGTGATGCCTTGACCCATCCAAAGCCAGGTACTGTGAAGTTGTACATCCCAGAGGGAACGTGGTTCGGCAGGTTCAGCCTCATGGGAGGGCATCAGAATTGGTTCCCACCCCCTAGGATCCGCTTATTTTTACCTTTGTTTGGATCATGCTGAGTGGAATTATAGAAACAATGTGAAAATCAGGCACTCTTTATTCTACTCCATGCATTGAGCAGCAATAGCAACTTTTCCTGTTAACTCTTAAACCCTTTGCTAACTTTTCAGAACAGCTTCTATATCTTTCAATCATTTTTGCAATTTTTCATTACTGTTTTGGTCCTCCTATAAAGAAGGATGAAAATTAAAACGCATAAAAATTTCAATTTCTGCAGTATGGATCTATTGGTAGATAAAAAGCCACTACAAATCATTAATTCCAGATGCAGTTTGAGATGCTGCTGGGAAGATGCTGCAGTGACATTGAAGTGCAGAGACTCCGTGGGGTTTTCTGCCTGGCACGGATAACTGGGTACCAGCTCACCAGCCGTCGACCAGCCCTGGGTGTATCACAGGGCACCTGAAAACTCTGACTTTCCACAGGGGCTTCCATTTATGAAGTGTAGATGAGAGAAAATCTTGCTCAGAGGAATCTCTGAGGGATCTTTGTCCCTCCAGCTAAATTCCCTCATCTTCTTCCCCATCTGTAACCTGAACAGAAAGCTTCTGTTAGCACCTGCTTGCCCTTTTATTTGAGAATGCTTTGAAATCTCTAGCGGAATTGTTCTAAGGATGAGCTTGTGTAGAAATTCGTCCTCTGGGTGGTATGGCTTGATAAAATCCAGAAAACTTGCATTTAGCTTGATTTTTTTTCCCCTTATACACACACTTTTCTCAACATCAGTGCTGTACTGAAGTTCTTCAGTCTGTCTTCATTTCCTTGAACCTTTTCCCAGTATCATTTATTTTCCTGGTCTGATTTTTATATGGAGGCTTTACCGGGGGAGGTAATGGCTCTTTTGAGACAGAAAAGAGGCATTTTATAATGATGGAACATGCGTTGCTGTGATTGACAGGGTGTGTTTCAGTATTTAGCAATACTGGCTATAATCTCTTATTTGATTTCATCCTCCTCCTTCAGATAACAGAAAATCATAGAAACCACTTAGCTTTAAATGCAGAAGAACAGCCAGACATCTCTCCAATCAAGAAACACACGACCTGTGCCGGATGGCTTCCTTAACAGAGCGCTACACAAGATTTTAAAATGTGGGCTTTGTTGTGTTAATTACGCTGTTTATCTGAAATGGTCCATAAAAATGTACTTTTAAAAGCTTGTGTATATATATATCTCACCATGATAGTCATATTTAGAGAAAATGAATTAAGGAGAAAACACTCTACAGACCTGTGCTGCTATGTAAACACTGTAATGAGCGTTACCAGCAGTAGCTGTGGATGAATCATACTTTGCAGATCACAATTCACTAATTTGCAAAGGGCTGAAGCAAACCTGGAGAGGGTGGTCACACGTCCCCGTTCCTGTTTAATGTCCTCTCTTTAGTCATGGCTTGGACGGGGCTCTCTGGGGGCCCACACTCCAGTGTCCTAGTGGGCAGAGGCAGAAGTGGGGGCTTTGCAGGGCAATACTGGGGGCTGCTTTGGAAGCAAAGGGAAGAGGCTGGGGGAGCCCTATTGTGTGTAAAACCTGTGGCACAGGCTGGCAGCAGCAGCTTCTACCCTCTGCTGCAGTGGGGCAGGTTTCACCCAAATAGAGCCCCTCTCCTATGGGGACAGGCTGAGAGAGTTGGGGGGGTTCAGCCTGGAGGAGAGAAGGCTCCAGGGAGACCTTAGAGCCCCTTCCAGTCCCTCAAGGGGCTCCAGGAAAGCTGGGGAGGGACTCTGGATCAGGGAGGGGAGCCATAGGATGAGGGGGATGGGTTTGACACTGGAAAAGGGGAGATTGGGATGAGATGTGGGGAAGAAATTGTTTGCTGTGAGGGTGGTGAGAGCCTGGCCCAGGTTGCCCCGAGAAGCTGTGGCTGCCCCATCCCTGGAGGGGTTGAAGGCCAGGTTGGAGGGGGCTTGGAGCAACCTGGTCTGGTGGGAGGTGTCCCTGCCCAGGGCAGGGGGTGGGACTGGGAGGTCTTTAAGGTCCCTTCCAACCCAAACTATTCCATGATTCCATGATTATTTTACCTATATTATCTGAACTTTGGTGGTCCTGAATAAAATCAGGGATCCTGGAGTGCTGGGTCCCGTGTGAATACGCTGTAGGGGGGAGCTGCTGCCTGCAGGAACTTGGACTTTAATTAGAAAGACAGCAAAAGCAAGGAGGAGGAAAGGTGATGCTCTCCGGCTCACACAGTGGGGTGGTGGCAGGGCTGGCTTTTGAACTGGCCTGTCTTCCCCCCCCGGTCCCTGCTTCACTGGGGGTGACATTGCCACTCTTACCTGGCAGATTAAATCTCTCTGAAAGAGCTCTGAGCTAACAAGCAACATCATGAGGGGACATGAGCATCTGTGGCTGAAATTCATTGTGGCTGAAGTCCGTGCTGTTCTAAATTTCTGTCTCTGCTACCTGTAAACCAGACCCTGTGCCCTTGAAGGCCAGCCCTGAAGCTCACCAGCATCACAAGAAGCCCTTCAGTTCATGGTGCAGGAACTGATAAAGGTGCACACAATTCATTTTTGAGCAATTTGGTTCAATATAATACAGTTACAATAATTATTACAAAATTCAGTTATATTACAAGCAGGATTTCCATGGCTGGGTACCGTGTGAGCTAGTGGATAAAAGTCATGCAGTGAGTGTGAGTGGGAGAACTTAAATAACATCACTACTGATAAAATGAGGAATTAGTTTGCAGTTCCACCTTCCATTCTCTAAAAAAAAGTGTTCAAATTGAACTGACACACTCCCCTGAATCTTGCAAAAATGTAGGAAATAGGCAAATATAAGAAGTTTAATATCATGGCTCTGTTCCCTGCTATGAGAGTTTTTCACGCTGCTTGTATTAGAAGACTGTAGTCAATGAGAAAAATACTTTCTTCAGCAGCTGACTTAAGAGTATTTGAGTAAATCATACATGGATCTGATATTGCTAGCCAAGATTTGTAGACTTCTATGGTTTTAGGCAATTACATAGAAGTGAAAAAAAAAAACCTGATTTTTTGGTGATTCTCTTATTCAATTGAACCACCAACTGTCTGAGGTCCATCTATCACAGCAACATGCTCCATTCCGATAATCAGGCAATGCTAGAAGAAACCCTTTGAGCTATAAATCTGGAAATGTGGGCTGGGTAATATGATCTGCAGATAAATTAAACTTGCTTTGAATAGCTGAGCTGTACGTAATCATAAACGCTGGGTAAGGACAGGTGAACAATAAGAAATAAGCAGCCAAAGCTCTTTCTGGAAGCTTTAGTGAAAGAAGTTTTTCTCCCTTTTCTCTTCCTTCTGAGATAAGCAGCAAATTAAAATGGGGTGACTTCAGCTGTTACCAATGAACAGGTGGGTGCTGTTGGTCACACAGAGGGTATAAGTGCCCCCACCCAGGGCACCTGAGGGCTCTCAGCTGGAGAAGGGGAGATGGACTATTGCCCAGAGCTTTGCTTTGGAGGTAGCTTCTGAAAACTGGGTGTTGCAGTCCTCTTCTTTCAAGGAAGGCAGGAGTTTTATCCTGAGAGCGTGCCCTGCTTGTATACTATGGCAGAGAAAGGAGCTAAAACCTGCTTCTGGAGATCTAAGGTAAGGCCAGAGCTGGCCCATCCCTCTGGGCCCTGGGTTTGGGTGATTCCTCCTTTGGCTTCAGGCTGTAAGAAAGCTTCTGGATGGTTTGTGTAGCTGGGACAAACCGTCGTATGGGGTTTCAGTTCTCTTTGGAGAACTGGCTGGCTGCTCTAACAGCAGAGGAACCTTGATGAGAGGTGTCAGGAGGGGGCAATTGCTATAGAACTACTTGAAGTTGCAATTGCTGAGGAGTTGAAAATAGCTGCAGCAGATGGTGAGGGTGCAGATATAAATACTGAGTCTGGCAGGTGGTTTTTATAGCTAAGGCAGTTGCTGGTCACCCAGCTAAAAAGGATCTTGTGGGAATGGGATGCTTCCAGGAATAGCAAAAGGCAGCCCTGCAGGGTTGGTTGGGTGAATGCAGTTGTGTGGACTGCTTGTCCCTTTGTGATCTTCCCCCAAAATGTGATTTCTGTGTAGCCCATCTGGGGGGAAAAAGTGTGATAAGTAAGTTGAGAGATGAGGTATGGGAAGTCCCGGCTCTCACGGGGTCTTGAAATCAAGGGTCATCTTCCCTCAGGGTAGCCCTGGCATTTCCCACAGTAGCTGCACAGCTCTTTGGGGTTCTGTGGGTACCAATAGGATGTCATCTCCTATTTTTTGTGTCAGTGTGAAGTGCAAAGCTGTGCCCCTAAAATAATCCTGTAAATCCTGAACTCCTGAAGAACCATGCACCCAAGGAGCCCCACTGCCAGTGGGGGCTAAGCCTGAACCAAGCATAGACAAATGCATTAGCACAAAGCCCTTTTCACTGAATGTGTTTTACCCAGTTTTTGTTCAGGGATATTAGCACGTAGAAAGGCATTTTCTTTACAGACCAGCCAATGCATGGGAACTTGTTAAGCTACAGTAACTCTATTTCATATCTGAGTCTTTGTATTACTCAAATGTTTTTTGAGACCTACAGCAGGTCACAGGGAAATGATAATGGCATTCACATGGTGCAGTGCACACTCCATGAGTTCGAGGTTCAGGTTCAGCTGCTGTAATCCTAATCTTGTAATAAAAGACACCTGGACGTCCAGCAGTCCTTTGGCTTCAAATTGCAGTGCTGCATTAAAGATGCCAATTTAGCCCTGGTGAAACAGTTTTTCTTATCACAATGCTTATACTATTCCCTGCAGCTACTTATAGAAAACGGTGAGTCAATGGGTAATGTTCTTGTGTGAAGATAACTGGCAACTTAAGAAAAGAGGTTCTCTCTATGGAGAACTCAAACACTTTTGTGGGATTTTGGGTCTTTTTATCTTTTGGAATTGTCCCTGAGAACAACATGTGTCATCTGTCAGCGTCCTCTGTGTAGGAGGAGGGGAAAAAATAGCCTGAAATGTACAATGCAGTGCTACCAACTCCGTTTCCCTATTTCTTTTGGGGTAAGGTAGAGATAAGAAGTTTATTTCTACCTGCTGGTTTCTTAGCAAGAGGGTGGAGTATCAGATGTAGCAATAATTTCAGGTATAGTGTCTGTGGTAGTTTCTCTTATTGATCATCAGATTTGTACTCCATTTCCACAGAAAATACTGATGCACAAGTCTAAAGGATGTCTAGATTCCCTGGAAAAGGATTTTGCTCATGGGGGAGCTGCTTTCAGAATTTCTGGCTGAGGGTAAAATGGAGGGTCTCAGTTGCTGCACAAATGCAAAGTATTCTGGGTGTGAACTGTTGTGATAAATAACTAATGGTCGGTGTGAAGGCAAACCAGGGCTCAGCATCCTGTCTTCGGAGTCTTGTCTCTGCCTCCCTTCAGTCTGAGAGGATGCCTCTCCCAGACACCTCCACGGGATAACATTTAATGGGTCTGAGTTCAAAGAGCATGAATAAAATTCACTCACATAATGACTTTCTCTCCTAAAGGTCAAAAAAACAGGGTCTCACATCTGGCTTTATTGTCTTTCTGTGGGCAGGGTGGGAAGGTCACTGGAAAGCAACCAGTTTCCTTGCTGGGTCAGGACTGGTCCTGCAGAGTGGCTTTGAGAAGGTAGCATCACTTCTGTTCCTGTTGCTAATTCCGTGTGCTGCTGCATTCCCTGCTGCCATTGCTGCTTGGAACAAGCCCTTCAGACAGCCCGTGTGGCATAGGAACATGAGGCTGTTTGGCTCTCACACCAGCTTGAGCTCTAATATCAGGTAGTCAATGGATTTCCAAGCCTAATTGCCAAGGCTACTTTTTAATGTGGTCATTGCAAATGATAAAACCAACCACAAAACCATTTTCAAAGAAATATAAGCTTGTTCTTGCTCAGTTTCACTCAGATTTTGGCAGTGTCTGTCCCATCGTTGCTGCAGAGAGTGACAGGATCAGTTGGGCACCTCTGTTTGGGCTTTTCAGCTTCGTGGTACCCTTCAGCTTGCTGCGATATGTCAGTGCCTTGAGGGCCTGGATTTAAATGTGGTGTTTGGAGACAAACTTGTGTGGCAAAGAAAGCCTAAAGTTTAGTGTGCCTAAAATCAGAAAGCATCAGAGAAAGAAGACAGTGGGCAAGTGGTGGGGTGGGGAGGGAAAAGTTAAACTTGCTGAGGCTGTGAGGATTCCCATAGCATGGACATTTTCCCGTGAGGTGTCTCGGGGCAGCCTGGACAGCCTCAGCAGGTTTCTTTCCCTTGCACCAGGAAAGTGTGAATATCACTGTGTCCAAGCTCCCCAGTTGCTACTGGGAGAGCACAGGGAGCGACACCAATCCTACAAGGAAACCCCCTCCATATGCAAAGACTGAGGCATTGCTTAAATTTTCTGTTATTTTACATCCTTGTGGCACTGAGTAGGATGTAATTTGATGTAGGTACCACTAAGACCCTGATTTGAAGGAGCTGCAAGTTGAGTTTGATGGGCTCTCCTAGACTGGCAGTGGAAAGGAGAAGAGTGAGTCATGCACGGAGAAGTGGCACCACCAGTTCAGGATGTGCTGGCCCCATGGTGCAGACTGGGGAATGCCGAGGGATGTTTCCATTACAGAATCCAACCTGTGAAAGCCTGGCTGGGTGGGGAGAAGCAGCAGCTCTTGTAGCAACCTGTGCCTTTTCATTAAAACAAAGGTAATAAAGAAAATTAGCGGCCTGAAGTGGCTTTTTGTTGTTGGGTGAGTTTTTATTAATAGAAGATTTCTTAAGAAATCAAGTGTCAGAAAGCCTTTAAGGAGATTGTATCAATGCTTGAGTTTCAAGTGCCACTTCAGACAGCAAAGTGCTGGGTAAGCAGTTGATGTGGCTGTTTTCTGAACACACAAGGAGCCTTATTCATGGTAACAGGAGCTGTGGAGATAAATTCCCAGAGTTTTCCTGCTGGTGTTTCAGCTGCGTGGAAACTAATGTCACTCTTTGCACACAGATGAATTTGTGGTCAAGCCTGTGACTTGGGTAGGGCTTAAGTCCTTCTTTCTCTGGAAATCATGAAGGACACCAAATGTGGCAAGACAAAGGTGGCTGTGGGTTCTCCCTCTCCCCATACTTCATCTGTCATCAACTCACAAGAGATAGGCAATAGGGCTTAATTTTTTCCTCTCCAGATCAGTGTTAACTGTTGTGTGTGTGGTGGGGGGTGCTGAGGGAGCCCTCTGTCCATGGAGCGATCCACTTGTCCCGTTTGTGTGCTCCTTTGCACAGGCCACCTGGAGAAATACTTGCTGAAGGTCAAGATCCACCTCCAGGACACAGCACTGACTGTTGGGCTCAAGGCTATTTAGTTAAAACAGTGATTCCAGTAATTTCATCGTCTTAAAATTCAGCCTCGAGGATGTTTTACTGGTGGCTGCGTTGGATCCTTAGATGACCAGGGAGCAACTATGGTCTTTGAACTATATGAAAGCAGGGGGGTGAATTACAATTTTCTGTGGAAAGATTAGTTTTCCTGTGTTAGGTCTCAGTGTCTATTTTTCAAACAGTAGGGCTAAAATTCAAGGCAGTTGGTGACTAGCTCTGAATTCTTCTCTCGTGCTGATCAACCCGTTCCTTATGGATATATTCTAGGGATGGTGGCTGACTGAAGGCAATGCACTTCCAGCCTTCAATCCAAGGTTTCCCATCTGTCCTGTAGTCCATTGACCAGTGTGTTAAACTTCTTTGGAGAAGATAAATCCATGAACAACTCTTCTTTTCTTGGAGAAGAGCTTAACAACAAACTGTGTAGAGCTGCTGCAGGGAGGGCTGTCTTGCTGGATTCATGCTTTGCCTCTCTGGTTGCCATTTGAACTGCAGTAATAAGGGGAGGGTGTCGTGACTGCAGGGATTTTTCTGTACTGAACCATAAATCCCTTCTGCGGCCGTCATCATGCTGCATGACTGCTCCATTTAAGCTGCACTCACTCGTCTAGCATTTGTCCCTCTGGACTTAGCATTTTACACTTGTCTGCATTAAATTGCATTTACTGGCTGAGTCACCTAAAAGATGCAAATCCTCTGGAATCTGGGTGTATTGTGCTTCCTCTCAGTGGGAGGAGTAGGAGAGTGTGATATAAACATATTCTTTCTTTCTTTCCCAGCTCTTCTGAATCTCTTCTAAGCTATGAAAAAACATCCGAAGGTGTCATTGGCTTCCTTACATTTTATTGAAAGGGAACAAATCCACAGCATCTTCTGGGATGTAGATCCCACTCAGACCCCAGCTGTAAATCCTCTCTGGGCTCCAGTTTCTGCTAGGGATTTTTCTTTTGCTTCTATTGCAGTACCCAAGAGGGGAACCTGTTGTGTTAGTCTCTGTAAATACTCACTGTGAGCAATTCCTCAGCCTTGGGAAACTGTAATCTAACTAAGTCTGGAAGGATTAGCCTTGATTTGCAGGTGGAAATCTGGGACTAAGCAAGCCAGCAGCTTGCCTGGGGTCATGTGTGGCAGCTCTGCGGGGTTGTTTAATGCTCAGGTAGCTCTGATTTGCTGGCACGGGTTGCAAAATACCTCAAAGAACAGGTAATTCACCTGGAGACTGTGTTTTATGCCATCCAGCAGTTTCCAGTCTGTCTGGACTGTGTCCACAGAGGTGTTGGACTAGTCCTAACTCCAGAGGCAGAAGCAAAGGTGGGAACTGTGGACTCAGAGTCTGGCTCCTCTGCTGTCTTCAGATGATTGTGAGCCTTCTAGTGCGTGGATTTGGGATTACTGATGTTGGATTACATGGTTGCCTCACATTTTCATGCCTGAAAGCGAGCCTGTCTGAGGACAAGTGAGATTTTGGGATTATAATGTATGTAACATCAGCTCAGTGTCCAGGAGTAGTTGAGAAAGGCTATAAAAATGTTAAGCATTAGAAAATGAGTAGTGAAATAGAGAACATCCTTATGTCACTGTGTAAATCTGGGGTTTGCTCACACCTTGAACTTGTGCAGTTCCTCTTCCCACATCTGTAAATAGACATATTAGGAAGAGAAGGACAAGAAGGATCTAGTGGGAGGTGTCCCTGCCTATGGCAGGGGGGTTGGAACTCAATGAGCTTTAAGGTCCCTTCCAACTCTAACCATTATGATTCTATGATGATAATGGTCTGCAGAGGCTTCGTTCTACGAGAGCCATCCAGGCTTGGATTCGTCTTGGAAAAAGAGAACTTTGGGGTTAACAGTGTTTTGCAGAGACGTTTGGTGGAGGTCTGTGGAGCACAGTATGGTCTGGAGGTGTTGGACAGCAGTAGCTGTTCTCTTCCAGCACAAGAACTGGGGGCTGTCAAATGAAGTTATAGGAGCCAAGCTCAAATCAGACAAGAAGCAAGACCTGTGGAGGTGGTTGTCAGAATGGTGTGTGTGTGCAACAACCATGTCCTGTCTGGGGACAACTGGGTAAGCGTTTGGAGGGACATCCATTTAGGGTCCACTTAGCCCAGAGTTCATGCCTTGGTGCTTCCCGGAGGACTACAGGGTGGATCCTGTGTGACTGTGGGGTCTGTCCTAATGCAGGGCACCCCATGCACCCTCAGGTTGTTCCCCTTCGTGCTGTAGGGACCCTTGGTACACAGCTACATTAGCAAGTCTGTTAAACAGCATTTTCCAGAATCAACTCCCCCCTCCTTCAACTGCTGAGATGTTCTTTCTGTCTCCTGAGGATTGCGTAAAGCAGCTCTGCACTCTCTGACAATAACTCGCAATTCTTAATCACTCCTAGTAATTACAACTTTCTCTGGTTTATGCCTCCTCAACTTTAGCTGAGGACAGGAGCTGTTTCATATTTAAATAGTATTATAGCTGGATCGCTCTCTTGGGGAGCTGTTGGTCTTGAAGTCTGAGGTTTAATTCTCTGCACTGCTAATTAGATCAGGAAAACAACCAGGAAGCTGTAAGGAGGAGGTTTGTAGGGGCGTGTTAACAAACACATCTCCTCTTGCTTTAGGAGCAGCCCAGTGGGCCTCCTGTGCTCCAGAGCATCCATTGCTTAGGGAGATAGAAGGGAGGAAGAGAAAGAATTGGGTTTTTAGCCCTAGATGTTGCTTTTACAGTCATGCCGCAAGAGAAGGGAAGTGGGAAGCAGGAGTCCAAAGATTACACTTGATTTAAAAGCAGAGAAGTTCCTTGGCTGGGAGAGGCCTGACAGAGGTGGCAGGGGAGGAGGCCGTGACTGCTGTTTCATCAAGCTTTTACTTTGAAATTGCTCTGGGTGATAACAGGAGGCTTGAGTTTGCCCCATGTAGACTGATTAAATGTCATGACAGTTTGTTTAAATGTGTTTAGGCACCGGGATTGACAGCTCCTTGGAGCAGCAAACCCACAAGGGAGCTATAGCTCTGCTAGTTGTAAGCTGTGTACAGGACCCGGCTCCAGAGGTAGCTGTGAAACAACCATTCCATTGTAGAGACCAAATGTACTCAAATTCAATGCTTTACAGTAATGAAATGGCCAAAAAAGCCATTAAGGCAAAGCTGTTGGTGTGGTTTTCCTTTTTGAAGTGGAGGAAGCTTGTCAAGGGGGAATGAGGAGGAGGGGCAGAGGGTAAAAGGCTCACAGGAGGCTTGGAGACTGTTTAAAAGACATTGTGTGAGCAATTCAGGGTAAATGTTTTGCTGCCTATCAAAACTGCAGCTAAAATACTTTTAAGAGAACTGCCGAGTGGTTAAACAGCAGAGAAATGAATGTTTTTAGAAGTGGAGGGAAAATCGTGCCCCTTAAAGAAACTGAAGGCTCTTAAAGGACTTCACCATTGTGGGATAATAGCAAAAGGTTACAAGTTGGGAAACGGACAGCAAGTTATTCACCAGGTAGTTAAAATACAAACTTAGAGGAATTTTGGAAGATGTCCCAAGGCTAAACGATTGGAGAGAAAATACCAATTGTTTACAGAGCTGCCTTTTTCCTCTCACCTATTTGTGTTACTTTTCTATGTGAGACTTTATTAAGCAGAGTAGGCCTCATCAGTATGGTGAAAAAAAAGGATTATTTTGGTGGAGGGCAGGTGATGATGATACAAAACTTCTTCTAACCTGGGAAGAATAAGACCTTGGTGAGAAGCAGGCTGTGGGGCCTTTTTACAGTACTTGGACTTAGTTAGATTTAAATGATTTAATCTGCTTATCGTGCTCCTCATGACAATGCTTTCCAAGCATATGGTCATTAGCCTCTTCAGCTTGTGAAGTTCCTGAAGATCTGTCAGGAAGCTGCTGCTTGCTGAGGTGTGACTGAATCTGTTCCCCGCTGCCCTACTGCTGGTTGCCTCATTTGTGTGAAGATAATTAGAAATAACACATCACTGTTTGTCTGCTGGAATTCTTCCGTTCTGCCCGTTTGATACCTAAAATCCAGCCTGTTCCCAGGCATTGTAGAGAAGCTGAAGTGAGGTGATGGGTCTGCTTCTGGACTTGCCCAGGGTCAGAGGGGTTTGGAGCAGAGGAGAGGGTGATGGACTGTGGCTTATGTCTCATGGGACAGAAACTGTTTGAACTTCCTTCAGAAAACTGTAGTCAAAACCACTTGTGACCCCTATTAAAACTCCTCTCCCACAGTTTTTCCAAACTCTTGTCTTGAACCCATGCTACTGTGTGAGTAATCTGCTCATGTACAACTAATTTCTGCATTATGAAGACAGACTGAGAGAGTTGGGGGGGGGGGGGGGGGGTGGTGGTGGTTCAGCCTCGAGAAGAGAAGGCTCCAGGGAGACCTTAGAGCCCCTTCCAGTCCCTAAAGGGGCTCCAGGAAAGCTGGGGAGGGACTCTGGATCAGGAAGGGGAGCCATAGGAGGAGGGGGAAGGGTTTGACACTGGAAGAGGGGAGATGGAGATGAGATGTGGGGAAGAAATTGTTTGCTGTGAGGGTGGTGAGAGCCTGGCCCAGGTTGCCCCGAGAAGCTGTGGCTGCCCCATCCCTGGAGGGGTTCAAGGCCAGGTTGGAGGGGGCTTGGAGCAACCTGTTGTGGTGGGAGGTGTCCCTGCCCAGAGCAGGGGGGTGGGACTGGGTGGTCTTTAAGGTCCCTTCTAACCTGAGCCATTCTATGATTCTGTGATTTACTGTGTGTTCTCACTTTCTACTCTGGAGAGAGCTGTGTGCAACGGATGAGATGTGACAGCAGGAATTGCTATTTCAGTATGTCTAAGCTACAGTTTGAGTACATGGATGGGAAGTCTGGTTTTGTGCTGTTTATGTTCAATATGGTCCTGAGGGGCAAATGATGGGTTCATGTTCTCAACCAGGCTTCCCAGAAAGACCCTCTCCTGTGCCATGGTGGGGAAGTCTCCAGTCAAAAAACCAGACCAGCCACCTCTAACACTCCTCTCAAAGCTGTTTCTGTTCTAAAGCACTGAATATGGATAATAACTTGCTTTGCCCTGACAGTCAGGGAAAACAGACTTTTCCTTAAGGTTGTCCTAATTGCTCTCCTTGTTCTAATGACTGGGCAGTGAAGACCTCCATCACTAATCCTGCAGTGCTGTCAGTATTCACCCTTTGGTTTCCATTCCCCAGTCACTCTGTTCCCCCGAGGCTGTGATTGTGATTAAATTACCTCCTTACAGCATACCTTTTTTTCTCTGAAGTCTTACTTTTCATATCATCTTAAAGACCCTGTTGCGGGTGGCATGTTTCACTTCTCTTCCTGCCAGGTCACATTCTAGCCTTCATGACAGCACTTCAGGGCAGCTTCTTTGGTCTTCACCACCTTGAGATGTATCAGTCCCTGGAGCTGTGTGTTTCTCACCATCTGCTGCCGTAAATATGAGCTCGTTCAGACTTGCACAAGGGTCTGTGTTCATCTGCTCCAGCCTGAATGTCTGAAAGTTATTTAAGTCTACTCTGAGTCAACGTAAACTAAACCCAATTCAGCCAGATTTAATCCGAAGCAATGCTTTTTACAGCAGATTTACCAAGTTCTTCTTTTTTCAAGAGAAAAGAAAAACTTCAGGCTTAACTTCGGTTATTAAAGGGCTGCAAGTTCCTGTAGAGAAGCCTGATTGCAGATGTAGTTTTGCATGAGTCAGTAAAAGAGTTTGTATATTTCTGAAAAATATTTTGTACGCGATGACCTTTACTCTCAATGGAAAGGAAAATACAGATCACCTCTGTAATGTGGTGCAATTTGAAACGTTTGTCTTTTCAAACTGGGACAAATGGTAAGTTGACATTTGGAACATTTAGGGATCCATTTGCTACGTGTCACAGGAGGACAGAATCTGCCAGAGGCTCCCAAATACCCACCTGAATTGAAAAGTTGAATGTCAATTAATTTTTCCCATTCTGCAGCACAGAAGGCACTTTTAACCCCCTGTACTTCCAACTTGCAAGGCAAGCTAATTGGATACCTCTTTGTTTTATTTGGTAATTTGTAAAGATTATTTCTGCCCTTACTAGTTTTTTCCCTTTTTCCTCTCAGGGGTGTAAAGTTTTATTCTGTGCTGCAAATAGGCTTCAGACTGAGATAAAAAGCAGACAATTTCAATAGGAATGCATAAGCCAGAAAACAGAAATTTAGTGTTAAACAGTAAAAGCAAAGATTTTTATGTAATAACCCCTGAATGATTTATGTAAAAGCTCTGAAAACACTGTTAATTATGGGTGGGAAAAGACTGCAGTTCTTGTCTTTGAAATGTCTGTTTAGCATAGTGGACACTTTTACAGAAAACCCTATTTTCCTGTAAGCTTTTATTCCAAAAACCAGTTTTCCCCATCGGAGTGTGGTGGTCCTGTGGTATATGCAATTATTCCTGTCCAGCAAAGGTGACTGTTCAGAATCTTTTTTTTCTGTTTTATTTTACTGTCCTGTAAAATGTGCTTATAGAGAGGATGGCCAAGGTTGCAGGTGCTGAGCTGGAGCCTGGATTTGGGTTGCTTTTCTTACACCTGATGTCCTGGGTGGGTTTTGGCTCATGCAGCCAGTCAGTCCTTCTGGTGCTCCATGTCCCCAGGCATCTGTGGGAGTTGGGGAAGCCTAAATTCCCACGCAGGCACCTGGTGCCTTCAGAGGATTCAGCTTTCTGTGCTCTGGGAAGCTGTACCTGTGTTCTCCAGTCTTATTTCACACCAAAATAAAATGGATTTGTCTTTTCTCCACAACTTGAGTTGTCCTTGACTGTCCTTGGGTCTGTTTGGCCCTTCTGTTAAAGGGATGATATTCCTCAGATAAAGCGTATTACACTGCCTCACGTTTTCTGTCCTCTCTTTACAAGCCACAGCCTGGAGTTTTGAACCTTATTATTAACTATAAAACCCCATGATTAAATGCAGCAGGGTTTATTATTATTTAATCAGGACACTTGCTCTGTGCTCACAGTGAGATGAGACGTTGCAGGAACTAAGCTCAACAGTAACAATTCTCCCTTTTCTGCTTATAACTTTTTGCCTAAGTTGCAGATCTTGCATCCTTTTATGAGGGGAGAGTGAGGAACAGATACAAAGAGTTTAGCAACTTGTTCCTATTATCTGTTTGCTGAAGAAGTTTCTTCTCTTGTGGCACAGTGCATAATGGTACCTGGGCTCTTGATTCTCTGTGGAGGGATTAATCTCATCCTTTTGTCCTCCTTGTTGGGAATGAAGTTGTGGGTGGAGATAACTTGAGTTTTTTGAATATTTATTTGAATTAATTTGAATAAGCTCCAGTGTCCTTACCAAGCAGGAATCCAGTTAAGGTTATCTGAATAAAAATGGTCTCATGCTGCCTTTGCTGTGCTTGGTCCTTTTCCCGACAGCCATCTCTGCATTACAGAAGAGAGATTCACATCCAGTTCTCTTGTTTACCACTATTCTTCACAGAGTGGCTATGATAAAAACTGTGCCAAAATAATGTCCTTTTGCCATTTTAATCTAGGTTTGGTGAGAAGCCTCAGGTGGGATCAATGCAGTCACTGTTCAGGCTGCACCAGGTGGTGGGAGCTGCAGCTTCCAGTCCAGACCTCCAGTAGCTATTGGGTCCCTCCCCTTACCCATGTAGGAGGACAGCAGCAAGCCCATACCTCTAATTCAGCACAGGATCAGTTCTGGATATTAAAGGAACAGCTTTGTCCCTGAATGGGTATGAATATTATTTTTAATAAGTAGTGGTTTAATTTCCATCTTGGCCTTTACTAACACAAAGAGTGACCCTTCATCACAGTCTTCCTCTGAGTAATGGGGTTACTCTTGTTGGATATGACTCAGCTGGGAAAAGCATCTCTGCCTTTTGACCCTACTGAAATAATCATGGGGAGAAAATGAATGGTTCTCCAGTAAATTGAAGGCCACATCTCCGTTGCTATCTTCGAGGACCTGCATCTCATGAATCTTTGTTAAAAGGCATAGTCATTTAAAAGTCCTAAAAGTGGGTCCTGATGCCAAAGATGGCTTTGCAGAAGTGATGATGATGATGTGTGGAGGTCAAGGCCAAAGCTAATGATGGAGAGGCGGAGGCTGCAGGCTCAAGGGGCTTTGGCTGGTGGACAAGGGGACCGGTTTATTATTAATACTGATGATGCTATTTTCTGTGAAAGGTCTGAGTACCTTCAGCTTCTTTGATCTGCATGGTCAGAGTTTCTTATAATCTGTCCTTAGTCTGAAGAGATCAACCTTCTCAGCTCTTCTCTGGGGTGAGGGTGGGAGGGGGTTGGAGCTACAAGGCACTAGTATTGAGCTTTTGCCCTGTGCAGTTGGGCCTCTCAGCCTTAGCACATTGTACCCCTCTGCCTCTCCCATCCAACCTTTCAACTCTCCACCTTATTCCTCTGGTGATGGGATTCCAATAAGCCCCGAAGCAATATAGAGTGCTGAGAAAAGGGACCCAACATATTTTCCAGCTAAGAAAAGGGGGTGTGTAAACTCACAACCCCACCTGAAACTCTGCATGAGCTCTGTCTGCATCCCCACTCCAGGGACAAATCAAAATTGTTGTTCACACTTAAAACGCAGATAATCAACCAACCCTGAGGAAATATCTGTAATGAACCAGCCTTTTCACTGTGCTCCCCAAACACTCATGGACCTGGCCTTACAGACACCTGGAAGTTGTGAGATTTTTCTAAAGAGGATATTGCTCCCCTCTTCCCCACTGCTGTGGCTTTTTAAACCCTAAAGTTAGAAAGACTATTACATTTTGTCACTGTTTTATAAAAATGTCATGGGCTCGAACACTTTCAGTGAGACATCGTGCTATTATTGCAGAAGTGTTTAAAATGTTCTGAGGTGCTTTTAGGTGCCAAAAAAATTTAGTTGACAAAATAATAATAAATCCAGATCTAGCTAACACTTTTAATGAATGTAAAAGATCTAACTGAAGTTCCCTTTGCTGCTCTGTTCACCCCTGTGATGTCTATCTTACTGCTTTGTTCCATTCTAAAGCTGTAATTTATAAGATCTGAATCTCTATCACGGAAAACAAGGAGAGTTCATTTTTTGAGCTTTCTAAGACTTGTCCTTTGTAAGTGAACTATGGTACAAAAAAACCAATAAAAATTGGATGTTTTAATTTATAGTAAAGTTCTTGCACACCACTGGGGATGTAAAACAGTCCTGACATGATCGTTAATTACCTCTGTAGTTCCTGTAAAATAGTCTCATCCTAAGAGAGACCTAGAGTCAAAGTCCTTTTTATTTGCTGGGGAGGGAATCTGTGCAGATTGGCTTTAAGCTGGATACAGTTCTCCCAACCTGGTCTCTGGTCTCCTCATGGCTTTAACATCCAGGGGCCTCTCCTCAATATCTCCTGAGAAACAGAGAATATGTGATACAATGCAGAGCAGTCACATCAGGGTTGTAACAGAAGAAACTTGTGTAAAACATTCAAGTGTCATTACGGGCTTGGGAACCACAGGTCACCGCAGTCCAGCTCCAAAGGCATTTCACTGGCTGCATTAAAGGGCTCAGAATTACATCTTTCAGGTGTTTTTTTTATTTTTACAGTGTGATAGGACTCTAGGAACAAGTTTTTAAGCTTGATCTCCAGATGGAAGAATATAAAAAGCATTGATTTATTGTGGCTTCTTGAGCCAATTCTGCTCTCGGTGTGGTCACTCAGTCTGTGAGGTTCAGCACTGCTTCTGCCGATTGTGTCCCCATAGCCCTTGGGGGAAAATATCAGCTCTTTGTTATCTTTGAGGATTTTAAAAACAATATGAGGAAAATCCCATTCACACACATGGGAACTGACAGTCAGCAGGCCTGTGAAATCCAGCTACAGGCACAAGGACACCAGCTCTGACTTCTTAAAAAAAAAAAAAATAAAATAAAAATCTTCCTTTTCTTGGAAGAAAGAAAAAGCTATATAGAGCCTAAATCACTGTCACTTGGTAAATCTGCTCAGGACTGCGTCCTCAGCTGATGCCAGTTAAAGTCCTGTGCACCCAGATTAAGTTGCAGTAATTCAAGAGGAGGATCTTTAATTAAGCAGAAAATCATGATCATAAAACTCTTCCTAAATGTACCGGTTTTATCTTGGGCTCATCTGCACATGTGGTGGTGCCCTAGAAAGTCTGAGATCCTAAAATAAAAAAAAAAAAACACGTTTCCATTAGCTCTTTTAATGAGATTTAAACACTGTTGTAAAAAAAATCTTAATTAATCAGCACCTTTTGTTCTTGGAAGTGTATTAAGTTGGGGACCTGAGGAAGGTGTCTGGTCTCTCTCCTGCCCCACTGTTAGGTCCCCACGAGCCTCTGCAGCCCATGAAACCCTCCTGCCTTTCCAAAAAACACATTTCAGTGTCCCCTGGCCCCAGCCTTCAGAAAACTTTCCAATGTTTGAGTTGATTTTCTTCCTGCAGTCTCAGCATGTTTTTATTATTTCCACCATGGGCATCAGAAAAAAGTTATTACCTTGCTTGTATTAATGCTTCTAAGTTTGTGCTTTCATAATGTCGGAGAAACTCCCAGTGTTTTCTCAGGTGGAGAGCAGCAACAGCTCCTGCTGAGACCCAGCTTAGGGCCCAGGTGTGAACATGAACAGGTCAGGACTGAAGCACCTCTAGATCTTGGTGGGAGGTGAAAGGCAATGGTCTCTTCCAGGTGTGAGCCTCTGCTGCTGCTCCTTTCCTCCTCTCGACAGTACTTTGGTGGCAATTAAACAAATATATTGTTCCTCTCTGTCTCAGAGCAGTGTCTTTCCTCCACAGGCTCCCCCTTTCTAATTTTCCTTCAGTCCTTCATCACATTCGGCCTGGAGTGAACACCTCAGAGTCGATCATCTGAGCCTGTTGGGGTGCTGGGGCAAAGTCCTCTCTGCTCTAACAGAATAAATCCCATAAAACCAGTGGAGATAAACGAGGGGGCTCACCAGTGATGGCTACGTGTCACCCCTGCATGGTGACCTGCAAGTTCCACCATGGTGGGGAATGATGCTGGAGCCAGCTCCATCTGGTGAAGGCTGACCCAGGTCAGGAGGGAGGAGGTCTGGAGACCCCAGATTTGGCAGGTCTCATGTTCTTGCTCAGTTGCATCATCTCCTGGGACCTCCCTGTAGTGGAGGGTTCCCCTGCAGATAACAGGGGTGGGACACTGTGGTCAGCAGATCAGATGGGCATCCTGCTGAAAGCAGAAGGATGGGGGCCTTGAACTATGGCCTGAACTATGGGCCACCAGCACAGGGCCTCAAGGGCATTTCTCCTACCCTAAATAAAACTAGCACCAATACCCAGGAAGCTTTTTAGAGGATGAAAAAAAAAAGAATGGATAAAGCAATTACAGAAAAAGGCAAATTAAAGTATTAGAGCTTGATGGGCCCCTTATTTCCTGCCCCCCACCCCCCCTTCTCCTCTTTGAATTACTTTTCATTTCATTCTTAATTTCCTGACATCAGATTGTCACTTGCTGGCAGGTGACCGGGCTGCAATCGCACTTGGACACCTTGTCCCCGCTGCTGCCGTGCAGGTGGATGCCATCCGCGTGGCGGGGGCCGTGGGGAGAGCTGTATTTCACCCCATTATCAGCAGCCTGTTTTAATTTTCCCAGCACATCGCTGTTAATCTGGAAGTAGGCAGGGGATTGCAAAAATATAAAACAAAATTAAAGCCTAAAAAGCTAGCCGTGTGTGATAATGAATGAGATACTGCTGACCCGTGGGCTTTCTTTCTCTTCTGGATAATTACAGAGGAATAACTGTATAAATCTTAGTTGGATTTCCTGCCCCCTTTTCTCTTGGAAATGGATGGCTCTGTTGTGTTTCTGTTCCCCAGGCTGGAGCATTGTTTTAATTTAAATGCAACTTTACGATGCTTTGCTGCTGTAGCAAGTAGAATTTAAAAACAAAAAAAAAAAACCCCAAACTAACAACAACAAAGAAAAGAGAGTGAAGCTTTTAGTTAACTTGGTCGTTTATCACCCTGGCTGGTAAATGCTGGTCCTGTGTCGCAGTGGCAATTTGTTACCCTGCTGAAATGCAGTTCCTCGTAAACTCTTGCCAAAGGGTGTGGATTTTCTCTCTTCCTTGGCTTTCTCTGGGGCAAAAGGAATATTCCCCAAATTGACTCTTTTGGGTGATTCACGTATTTGGGGACAAAGTTGGTAGAATTTTCACGTTACAGCTGAGGGCATTTTTGTGTTCTGTTTTTCCCCTGAGTTTAAGAGATCCCAAGCAGGCAGAGACAGGACTTAGACCAAGGCTGGTGCAAACAGGGTTTTTTTTCTATAGTGATGTTAAAAGAAATGGTACTTGAGGTTTTTTTTCTTCTGGAATTTGGTAATTATCTTTGATTTTTTTTTTTTTTTTAATATCAGTGTTAAGCCAGTTAGGATCCAACACCTCCCTCATGCTGTTGTCTCTCACCCAGTGTTTCATCACTATATTAAATATAATAATTATATTTTAATATATATTCTTTCATCCTCTATTTTATCCCAGCTCTGCAAGTGATTGCAGCCACTCCTGACCTCAAGGTATCTCCCATAAACCTGTTAAAGAAAAACCTTTGGACTTCTTGCAGTGTTCCTCATTAAAACTAAAGCTGACTGATGCTGCTCTGCAGCCCTTTCCCTCCTCTTGGCACACGAAGTGTTACCCGGAGAGACCTTTTCACCTGGACAGGAGGGGATGACAAATACTGTCATCAGGGGCAGGACGAACCTGCGGTGTAAAACAGCCTGGCTTCATGCGAGATGTGTTATTGCGGAGAGCTGCTGCAGGCTCTGTTAATCCAATTATTCCTTATTTGGGACTTCTGGGATGTTTTATTGCAAACCGCTAATTTTTAGTGAGGCTTAAAATTAGGCAAGAGACAGGACAGTGAGTGCAGCACGGGCCTGAGAAGGCTTTGGGAAATGCAGAGGTGAAATGCAACTGGGACGCTGGGAGGAGAGAATGCAATGCCAGAAAACATGGGATTTTGGTGAACACCAAATGAAGTTTGTCTGGAGGCTGGAGTCCACCAGAATGGCAAGGCTGACCGAGGGGAGCACTTCCTACCTGTACCTACCCCAGGGGACTTGGGCTAGATGACCTTTACAGGTCCTGTCCAACCCAAATTGCTCTGATTCTTCGATTTTAGTTTCTCAGCAGTGTTTGTTTGCAGGACACCGTTCAGATGGAGCTGCCTTCAGGCTTTGGTGCCCAAGGCCACCACTCAAGGCAAGTCCATTACGTGTGGTCTGAATTCCTTGACGCGCGATCAGGTTGGATTGTGTTAAATCCCAGCGTAGGCACTCTTCAGAGCGGTCTAATTCAGTGTATCTTCAGCTTCAGCATCAATTAAACTAAATCAAATCAGTGCTATTCTAATTCTGAATAAGAAAGTGCATATGAGGGGCCTTAATGCAGTTTGAGTAACCACTTTAAATTTACACCTTTAATTCATTTAAATTTTTAAGGTGCTTAAAAGCTTGTCTATGCATCGTTTGTGAATACTTTTCTTATCTAGGATGCTATATCTGCTGGGAAAAAGACTGGATATAGGTTGGGTAGGAGAGGTTGGATAAAGGTTTGGTTGTTTTTGTGCTGTCAAGTTTTATTCTGAATCACTTTAGGGTATTTTCTTGATTTTTGGAGTTTAAAGTTTCTCATTAAAACAAAATGAAGTGTTAGCATTTCTGGTCTAAGCAACTGCAGAGGAAAACTTTGTCTGTGTGGGTATATACATATGAATGTGCAGTAAAATATCTAAAAGCAGAATGTCACAATTTTTGAAGTGTTTGATTCTAAGCTTATTTCTTGATTGTGAGAAGCAGAACCATGTTTTCTGAACACACGGAGGCCCCCAAACTGTGCTTTTTCCTTCTCATAAAGATAAAACTTCTGATATTTCCATGCACCAAAGGGGCTGGGAAAGTCTTTTTAAAAAACTCTTCATAATCTTTTCACAGGCTTCTTTTCACTGCAAAATTTCCCATCTAATCAGTGATACAGACAGATTCTGCTTAATTAACAACATTTAACCAAACAGCCAGGATCATCCCAGGCTGGGTGGCAACTCTGTGGAGGAGCGAGGGGAACTTGTGGTGACGGGAGGTGTTACGGCTCCCACTTCCACTCCTAAACAAGTCCAACAAAGGCTGTCATTTCCCGTTTCCTAACAATATTCTGCAGCTGAAGGTCTGGCTGTGAAACATCCAAAACCCGTTCATTGCATTTAAAAGATAACTATTTGCCAGCATGTAGGATATAAGTCTGTGTGTTTGAATAAGGAAAAGCTACTTATACAATCCATTAGCAAGCTGCTGGGCTGCTGTTTCACGGTAATAAGATAAAGAGCAAGCATGGAACACCTTTCCCACAGTAACTGCAAATGCTCCCCTGTGTTCTTCCCTCTTAAATTGTATTTGCTTATTGCTGATGGAGAATAACACCCTATTAGTTAGGAAGACCTGAAGAAGCCACGGAGGCCAGGAATATCTGGGGCTGGGGACTTCAAAGGAGCTGCACCTGGGCTCCTTTTTTGAGGGGAGTTAAAAAAAAAAAAAGGTATAAATTGCAGAGTCCAGGTGTAGGAACCCTTTCCTGGCCTGCTGCTAACCCTTTCCAGGCAAGAAACACTCTTTTCTGTGTCTTCTGACTCAGCAACCTGGTTAGATCCAGAGCCTTCTCCAGAGCTGAAAGCCTTCCCTCCTCTTCCCATTCATACAGGTGAGTCTGTCAAGGTCCAGGCGATTATTTTTTTTTTTCTTCCGCTATTCTTTTTCCGGAGCTGTTGGTTTATTTAAAAAACTAAGTTGTCTTATTTACTACTGAAACAGGAACACTTCCTCTAAAGCCAAATGCTATATGTGAAGGGAAGGAAGACCAAAGTCTGTCTAGTGGAAAAACTCTTGCTTTGCCTCTCGGTAAAGCCCTATATTTATTTTTAGCCCCTTAACTAGCTGCCTACTCCCCCAAAGCATGGTGCTGCTTCTGTAGGGAGTCTCTTGGCCAGGAGCATAATCTTCAATTCAAGCAACAAGCCAGAGAATTGAGGAAGAGAGCTTCTCTAGAAAATTACTCTTCTTTTTCCTTGACCTAGACTCAAATGCATGTGACAAAGTTGACCAGACTCCTGAAGGCAGTGAAATATTCCTTTTCCAGCTTTCTCTTACCCATTTTCCTAAAAATCTAGGAAAAATTTTTACACTGATAGAGTTATTAAGCATTGGAATGGGCTGCCCAGGGAAGTGGTTGAGGCACCATCCCTGGAGGTATTTAAAAGAAAGGTGGACATAGTTTAGTGATGATTTTTATCAGAGTTAGGTTGATGGTTGGACTAGATGATCTTAAAGGTCCCTTCCAACCTAGAAAATTTCATGATTCTATGATTCTAATTCTATCCCCTCTCCCTAGCCTGTTGCCTTGCCACCTTACTCAGTCTGGATCAAATCTGGCTTCTGTTAAGCTGAGCCTGGAAGAGGTGCCCACAGCGTTAGAGCTGGGGATGCCCTTGAAGGTGACACCCTGGTACCTCCTCCAGGATGAGGGACTTCCTGGCCTGCTGTGGCCCTAAGGAGTAGTTCTGGCTGTTGGAGGCTCCACAGTAAACCAGGCACCCTCTCCTTTTGGGGGTGACACCAGCTGGTGCACACAGCCAGAGACTTGTATGGGCTGTCAGGTAAAATTGCCCTTGACTTTAAGGAGCTGAAGAAAAATGCAGATTTTGCTAAAAGTGAGAAGCTTTTGTGTGCCAATATCTGCCTCAGTTTCTTCATGGTTCTTCAACAATTTGGTGGCTTCTGTGTTTTTGAGGGGCCACCCCAGCTCTGGGGTTGTCTTTGCTTCCCAGTCCATGGCACCTCAGCTGTCTAATGCCTCCAGTTCCCATAGCTTCACCTACAGAAGGTGTTCCCCAACTGCTCCATCAAATCACCCTTTTTCTCTCCCCTCTCCACTTGACTGTAATTTAGTTTTACAATGGATACTAACACCTGATTTCGTTCTTTGTTTTTTTGGGATATCGTGGCTTTATACCCTTCTGGTGGTGGGATCTTTCCCACCCAACTTCCATCCTTCATCCTGCTTCCCTGAGGCAAACACATAAAGGCTGGAGCAGATTTTGCCCCTGGTAGGTGGAGGGAAAGAAGGTTTCTGTTTCATCTCTCAGCATCCTTGAGCCCCCTTAAGTTAGATATAATCCAATCCCCACTTTAAAGGCAGCTTTGGAAAACTTTCCCACAGATGCTTACAGCCAAGATTGCTTCAAATCCACTATGTCCCACTTCATTTCACATAATTAGGAGCTGTGACTTCCTTGACCTGACTCTTTGTGTCTTGAAATGAGATTTTTTTCAAAGCAGCAACCCACCAAGGAGAAATTGAAAGCAAACTGATTATCCATGTGGGATGGTTCTGACCTCCTGGTATTAAAGGATTGACCAAATTCTTGCTAAATTCATTTAATTTCTCCTCCTTTCCGCCCCCCCCCCCCCCCCTCCTTTTTTAAAAAATGAAAGGTCTTATGCTTAAGGAGAAATACTAATCCACTTAGGTATTCAGTGCCCACCTTCCCTTTGCTTATTGTAATCACTTCTGCATCCCGTGATCCTGAGTCGGGTCTGACCCAGGAGGAGAGGGCAGGAGTGGGTATCAACCAGAGGTGCAAAAACACTGGGCTGGAATCAGAGCAGAGAGTCTCCCCACGCTGCAGCAAAACCAGCAGCGAACTTATGGCAAAGAGAAAACAGAGTTTCCAACGGAGGGGAATCTGCATGCAAAGGCATCCTCTGTGGAAACTAAAGAGAACAGCAGAGGCTCAAGCTTCTAGAGAGGGGGCAGTGGAGCAAAACCTTGTGGCTCAGGTACAAACCCAAGATGTAAGAAATGTGTGTTTTCTTTTGATCTGACCTATGGCAGATTTATTTTGCGGTTCTGCCTTCGTGCCAGCAGTGTGAGATGTGGACATTTGACCCTTTTCTCATGCTCCTCTGCTGCGTCACTGCATGTATCTCCAGCCCTGGCAGGGCAGGGACCTCCTGGGGATATGTGGGGCTGTGAGCATGGATTAGTGCACCACAGCTGAAGATCATAGAATTGTAGAACGGTTTGAGTTGGAAGGGATCTTAAAAACCATCCAGTGCCACCCCCTGCCATGGGCAGGGACACCTCCCACCACAACAGGTTGCTCCAAGCCCCCTTCAACCTGGCCTTCAACCCCTCCAGGGATGGGGCAGCCACAGCTTCTCTGGGCAACCTGGGCCAGGCTCTCACCATCCTCACAGCAAAGAAGTTCTTCCCCACATCTCATCTCAATCTCCCCTCTTTCAGTTTAAAACTGTCTCCCCTCATCCTGTCACTACAGGGTGCCTCCCTATGTGCCTTTTAGGGGCACCGCACTAAAAAGAGCCTTCTGGAGCAATGAGGAGCACCCCAGGTTCTGGGATGTGGCTCCCTGCTGGGAATGGGGAGCTCTGCTCATCAGTGCTTTGCCCCAGCCCTCCAAGCCCTCAAACTTGGGGGCCAGTCTGTCCCAGGACTCAGATGCCTGAAATCTGCCTTTCTACATTTATTTCCTGCAGGCACAGAAAATAAATATATGAAGCACATTACCTAAAATTAGCAGCAGCAGCAGTTTAAGTTGCATATAAAATTAATCTGATTGGATTTTAAAGAGAGACTTATAACAAACAAGGCTGGGGCTGTTTACAAACCTCACTGCAATATAATTATATTTTTCAGCATGAGTTGGGAGCTACAGGAGTGGCTGGTCCAGTGGCAGCTTTATTATATTCAGCCAGTCCTAATGAATAGGGAGCAGATTGTAAAATATTGTATATTTTTATTGTTATTCATGCAGGTGAGAGTTGTGCAGCGGGGAGGTCACTAGCTTTATTGCTCTAGGTTCTCAGGGAAGAGGCAAGTGCTTTGCCAGGATTCAGAAATGAGCTGCTGTCAAGGAAAAGGAGGAGAGACAGGTCTGCTTCAGCCTGAGATTCATTGTTTTATGGCAGGGGAGGTGCCACAGGTTGAATTTGACCTTCAGATCACCTTGGACCAATTTCATGCCCTGTACAACTCCATGGACTTCCCAGCTGAACTGTGTTGGTGATGACGACCTTGACCCCCTCCCACAGGGTGTTCCAGCATCCCATTAGGCATTGTGTGAAGCTCCAGACTGGGAGCTTGCAGCCCTCAGCTGCCCGTACAAACACCCTGATGGTTCCACCAGGTCATCCGTCAGGTAGGACAAGATATGACCAGTTTTTCCCAGTATGGGCATGGCCCTGGGGTAAACCACACCAGTTTTTGGCCCTTTAGATCACAGCTGCAACTGGGCATGGAGAGGATTTGATCACAGCCTGTTGGTGACTACACCATGATGGGCTGGATGAAATTGGGGGCAAATTCTGTGCAGTGGTACTCCCCATCTGTGGATGCGCCATAGAGCAGGTCTCTACGGTTGAATTTCCAGGAGAGAAATTGTGCCATGAGTGAGAAATTTCAGTGTGGGCTGTTCCTTGCTGGCACGTGTGCAGTCTGGAGAGATGTTTATTCCAGTCTGACCTGTAACGAGAGAGCCTGGGGAGGGCAGAGCCATGAGGCACCAAATATTCAGGTATTTCTTACAACCTTCTGACAGTTGCTGAAAGAGTAGCAAAGATACATACACAGGGATTACAGGTAAAATGCAAGCTGCAAGTAAGCACATACACAAAAATGTGCTTGTTTGCACTTTATTTTCATTTTAATGAGTGTTAATAATAAAGTCGTGGAAGATCACAAAGGTTTTCTTCCTCAGGTGTTAAAATAGGAAGCAATTAAGGCTGTTAAAAGTTGCCATGGTGGCAGAATGAAGATGGTTTGGGGAGGCGAGTTGTTTTTTCAGTCTGATCTCTAGGGTTGGGATTGCTTCTTTATTACTCTCATTTGCCAGAGCTGGGACGGTTTGACACCCATTGTAACACAACGGTGAGCAGCCTTCCTCTCTGTGTGCACAGCTTTGTGCTGTTTATTGAGGCGGGAGCACTGGTGAGATACATGGATGTACAGATGACCAGTGGGACCAGAGGGCTTGGGGCTGCAGCTGTGGTAGGGTTAGAGGAGATGTCCCTCTCCATGTGCTTCTGGCCCCGTGGTGTAGGGACAGCTCAGGTTCACAGCCACCTTGTCCCCTGGCCTGGGGATAATGTTCACACATGCCTCCCTATATACGCAGGTGAGCACAGAACAGCAAACTGGCTTTTTTTTTTTTTCTATTTTTTTTTTTTCCTTTCTCCAAACTGTTTTTGAAGCATCAGATTCAAATGGGTGGAATCTGTATTAATTAAAAAGGAAGTTATTTGTCCAAGGAGCTTTTGAAGGAATAGATACAGATCTTTGAGCTGGCTCAGGGGACAGGGGGTGAAGGGCTTTGAGTCATATGTTTGAGTTTGCTACAGGGGAGACCTTAGAGCCCCTTCCAGTCCCTAAAGGGGCTCCAGGAGAGCTGGGGAGGGACTCTGGATCAGGGAGGGGAGCCATAGGAGGAGAGGGAAGGGTTTGACACTGAAAGAGGGGAGATGGAGATGAGATCTGGGGAAGCAATTGTTTGCTGCGAGGGTGGTGAAAGCCTGGCCCAGGTTGCCCAGAGAAGCTGTGGCTGCCCCATCCCTGGAGGGGTTCAAGGCCAGGTTGGATGGGGCTTGGAGCAACCTGTTGTGGTGGGAGGTGTCCCTGCCCATGGCAGGGGGTGGCACTGGGTGGTCTTTAAGGTCCCTTCCAGCCCAAACCATTCTACAATTCCATGATTCTATGTAACTCAAAGATCCAGTTTCTTGTTGTGTGGTACCTTCCCTGCCAAACTAGGAATTCAGCAGATAGGCTTCAATACTGACTGGAGGCTTTTCATGGGTGTTACCAGACACTTTGGCTTTGTAGTCAGGGTAGTGGGGCAAAACAAGGTCAAGTCTTCGACCTGCATTTGATCGTCCAGCCGACACCAGGCAAGTTTCCCAGTTTCTCCAGCCTCTTCCCATGGCCGTGTCTCTGTGAGAGTCTGAGCTGATCTAACGATGGGTGCTGTTATCCCACCTTGCCAATAAGTTTCCTTCTGGCAGGAGCTTTCCATCCAGAGCAGTTTCAGCTCACTGAATTATCAGGAAACCAGCCTGAGAAAGGGCTGGATGGTTTCTGATTGCTGGGGGGGGGGGCCTGGGAGGGCAGTTTCTGGGCATGGTGGATGGAGCAAGGAACACGTGCTTGGGGAGCTGGTCCTGTCAGTCCAGCACTTCATATCAGATTTGTTGACAAGTTGGACTTCAGAGCTTGAACTAGTGATCCTGGTCTAGACAGGCCTCTCCAGAGGCTGTTCCTCTCATGTTAAGACACGCGTTAACAACAGGTCAGAAGAATTGCCCTCTAGCCATCCTTATTTCTCTCCATTAACTACAGAGAGAAGCACATTA
This sequence comes from Numenius arquata, assembly GCF_964106895.1. NCBI lineage: Eukaryota > Metazoa > Chordata > Aves > Charadriiformes > Scolopacidae > Numenius > Numenius arquata. The sequence goes on from NC_133596.1 coordinate 2,806,645, forward strand.
ACGAGCTCAGTCTTAAAAGTTCAACTTTAAAATGTCCAAAGCCAGGCAAGGCGAATACTTCTCCAGGAGGATCCAGTATTTGTGCCTTTGCTGCTGAAAAACGGCTCCACTTTTCCCCGCTGTCACAGAAATCCCCTCCTTAGCTCGCTAAATCCACCATCTTCAGAGATGTTTTGTAATGTGCAGGTTTGCTTGGAGGCTCTGGTGTGTGGGTTCCTTGGTGGAAGCCATGTGGGATCAATTTTCGCATCCCAATGAAATCCCAAGGTCCATTTGCTTTTTCTTTTCCAAAGCTTTGCAGTGCAGGCTGGGCTGCTGGCTCCTACACTCCAAAGAGACTTATGTCAGCAGTGACGCGTGCAAGCAGGCCAAAATTACTTAAATTACTAAAAATTGGCCCAAATAGCCAGTGTTACTAGAAAAAAAAAAAGACTTCTTAAAGGCCCTGGTTTTCAGAGGGTCAGTGTCTGAAATTGTCTTAGCACCAAAGCCCACCCGATTAATGCCCTGAGAAGCCACGTCCGCTATTTACCTGCGGGGTCAATCCACCGCTGTTGTTGGTTGGTGCTATGGGATTAAATGGGGTGTAGGTCCAAGTACCCCCAGTTCTCTAAACACCTTGGTCACTCCCTGCCATTGCTCATCTCCCCCAGTGTGCCGAAGCCGGGTTCAGGAGGCAGCAGATGCAGTTCCCAAGGTGTTTACGGGTGATGGGGTGGTGGAATCGTGGAATCATAGAATCATAGAATGGTTCAGGTTGGAAGGGACCTTAAAGATCATCAAGTTCTAATCCCCCTGCCATGGGCAAGGTGATGGGGTGGCAGGAGGCTGTTGGGCAGAGGCGGCGGAGCTGCAGGGTCTCCAGGCAGGGAAGCAGAGAGGTCTCTGGGGCTGTTTTATTTGCTACTACAGAATAAACCGTTAGGACAAAACAGTGTTATTCAGTTTTCTGGAAGAGAGGGAGAGGAGGAAGGCATTCAAATGTGCATTACAATATTCCACCCCAGCAGAGAGGAGGGAGAGAATCTGGTTTTCCTTTTCACAAAACCTCTTAGCTGTTTTAATGCAGCCGAATCCCATAATCTCCAAGTTTTAGCACCGAGCAAAGAGTTTCAGCCTTCCCAGGGCTGTGCAGAGGTTAATCAGTTGTTCTTTGCTGCGTGCGCTGAGATGTGGAGATGGCAGGAGCCGGTGACAAGCTGTGCTCTTTGATTCCCGTGAACGTTTTCCTGGCCTCGGGTTGCATGTTGCCTCTGCAAAGGTCTGGATTTGGGTGGGCTGTAGGTTTGGTTTCTTTTTTTCCCCTCTTTCTATTTGTACCTAAGACTATTCCGCCGGTGGTTGCTGCCCTCCTGTCTGAAGATGGCACTGCAGCATCTCGCAAGCTAAATCCCCGTTACTAGCATCCACCAGCTCCTTCCAGCCCTAATGATGATGGGGACTGACAGCTGAACTGACAACAGCAGAGAGAGAAATGTGGGAGCAATTGGGGAGGAAGGGGGGGTGCTCGGACACAGGCTGTGCAAAATTTGCCAGTGTGAGAAAGGGAAAAGGAGGAGAAATTGTGGATAAGGCTGGGGAATTGTGAATTCGACTGCGGTGCTACTTCATCCTCCTCCCAACCCTTCCAAGCTTGGCTGCGGGTGGGATGCCGAAGCGCCTGATCAGTGTACGAGGCCAAATTCATCACGGGTGCAAACTGGCTCCATTCCTCTGACTCGCGTCTGCTGGCTGAGGCTCCAGCACTACCAGCTTCAAAGAAGGGAGGTGCTGGTGAGAGAAGGAAAGAAAGGAAATTCCCATTGACTGAGGAGATTTAAATGATCACATGAAACCAGTGCAGAGAATTCTGTGGCTTGGGGCAGCTGCTGGTTCCCTTTGTGGATTGTGCGGGCAGAGGGCAGTGCTTTTCAGCTGGGGGAAAGGAGACTGGAAAAATGCAGGCAAATACTAAAAAATAAAAGGAAAATAAGAAAATGGATGTAGGTGTTTATGGATGTGGGTGTTTATTAAAGTCTGGGGAGCGGGGCTCATGATGTAGAGCTCATCTGCTGTTAGCGAGGGGAGGGCAGTGTCACAGGAGTGGCTGGCAGGATCCAGGATAAATCTGTGGAGAGATGGAAAAAAGGCGAGGGAAGCTGCTGCTGTTCTTTGCACGCACAGCTCTGAAATACCTTCATCTCCTCCCACCTGGTCTGGTACAAATAGCAGCTCCGTGGAGTCCTGCGGGGCCGGTTCTCCAGGCAGCGGGAGGGATGGGAGCTGGCTTCTCGCTGTGCTTAAGGAACACAGGCACGTTGCTCTCCTGCTCGCTCTAGCCCACCGGCTTCCTATTAACTTTGGCTAGAAACCAGCCTGGGTGGACTAGCTGCAGTCCATTCCAAGGACCTTCTGCCTCCTCCATCCCTATGTGCATCCCTATTTATCACCTGGTGTGTGAGAGCTCATCTGTGGCTTTGGGTTCCATGCAGCCTTGCATGGCGTCGCCCAAAGCTCCCATAGCCAGCAGGAGTGCCAGGGCAAGGCCAGCAGCGGGTCTCCAGGGTTCCTGGGGCCACTTCTAAGCAGGCAGAGGGGACACAGGAGCCTGGAGGCTGAAATCCAGTACCCAGCACTGCTGCTGGAAAGCGTTCAGAAAGCTGCAATCTGAGAAAGGCTGAAATCCATTGCAGAGGTAGGTGAATTCAACAAAGGAGGCATTGAGTTCGGGTTTATTTCTTTTTTTTTCCCTTTTTTTTTTTTTTTTTTTTCCCCACTCTGACAGCTTTTTGAATGTAGGCAGCTCACAGGGACTTCAGAGCCCTTTTGTTTCTCCAGACCTGCAGAAACCTTTCTGCTGCATGTCAGGCTTTGCTGGGAGCAGCGGGCGGCCCCGGCAGCCCCCAGTAGCTGTGCTGTAAGCGCGATGGCAGCGCACGCCGGCCCCGCAGCAGCTCTCCTGCCTCTTGCAAAGGAGGCAAGGAAATGCTCCTTCCCCATCCCTGCCCATGTGGAGAACAGCCAGAAGAGAATATAACACCCAGCTGTTTCAAAGTTCCCAAGAAGATCAGCCTGCTGCTAAGTTGATCCCTCTCACCCCAGCACCAGCCAGGAATTGGGTGCAGGATCTGATTAATCAGGATTTTGTCGCTGTATTTTTAGCACCTGTTAACAAGGATTACTGGTACAGAGGCCCTAGTGTAAATAGCCAGAGATACTTGTGGTCACAGCACTGCTCCGAGGAAATGCCGAGGTGCGCAGTGCAGGGGAGAGGGATTCCCTGGGAGGATGTGGAACAAGCTGAGGGATTTGGGGGATACATCCAGAGTCCACAAAACAAGGTCCTGCCTTCAGTTGACGTAAGAGCCATGGGAGATTCAAACCCAACTTCTGGAGCTTTTATCACTGACGGCACATTGACACACATCCAAGGCCTTGGCAAAGTTGGGTGGGTCCCCATCCCCAGCTCCCCGCAGTGTCCCATCACTCGTGTGATGAGCCTTGGTCGAGTCCCAGACGTTGTCTCAATGCGTAGACCCCTGTGTGCAGCGCTTGCCAGGGGCCTTTCCAGCACCAGACGTGTGAGACCCGGCTCCCCCATCTGCTCACCATCCCCTTGTGAGCTGCTGCTGCTGGTAATCCTCTCTGCCATCTCCTTTCATCACTGCCTGAGACCTTTCCCATCAGTTACCCTGTGCAGCGCCAAAACAGCAGGTAATCTATATGTACAGTAAATTGACTTTAGCTTTTGCCTTGAGCGGCTAAAAATGAAACAAGAAAAGAAAAGAGGGCAAACACTGATTAAAAACAAGTTATAACCTCTGTTGCAAAAGGGACAGCCTGTCATCAGAGCATCTTCTGCCATGCTCTGCTTCTCCACCGCAGAGTAAACAATTTTGTCCTCACTTTTGAATCGAAACACCTGAACTGTGTGGCCTCAGCTTTGAAAAAATTGCAGGTTCATTCTGGGGAGGAACGGGCAATTTTCCTCTGAGAGAAAATTGTTAAATGTCAGTCATCCTCATGTGGCATCCACAGAAGCGGCACGGCTTCTGAAGGTCTGGGCATACGTTTCGTCAGGGTAATGGACTGGAATCACAACGCTTAATTCATAAACCAGCCCGGCCCCTGTGGGAGAGGTGGTGGCTGGATGGTGGTAGGGGCAACAGGAGAAGAGGGATTTGAAGGGATTTTGGTTGCTGGGGGGCTGGGCGGTGGGGCTGTCAGCAGGGCTGGTGCCGCTCAGCGGGTGCAGAGTGACCGAGACGGAGTTAATGGGATTTCTTGTGGGTCTGTCCCAGCCTGACACCTCCCTCTCTTGATATAGACGCTGTTAACTCTTTTCCAGGTCTGATCTGGGGGGAGGCAAATTTTATTTAGCAAGTCGTGGATTCCTTTGCTGCAGGGAGCAGTGAGACAGTGTTTACCTGGACTTATGCAAAGCATTTGACACTGTCCCGCACGACATCCTGGTCTCAAAATTGGAAACTCATGGATTCGATGGATGGACCACTCGGTGGATAAGGAACTGGCTGGATGGCCGCATCCAAAGGGTTACAATCAATGGCTCAATGTCCAGGTGGCGGCCAGTAACGAGTGGTGTTCCGCAGGGGTCGGTACTGGGACCAGTACTATTTAACATCTTTGTCGGTGACATGGACAGTGGGATAGAGTGCACCCTCAGCAAGTTTGCTGATGACACCAAGCTCGGTGGCGCAGTTGACACGCTGGAGGGAAGGGATGCCATCCAGAGGGACCTAGACAGGCTGGAGAGGTGGGCTCGTGCAAATTGCATGAAGTTCAACCAAGCCAAGTGCAGGGTCCTGCACCTGGGACGTGGCAACCCCAGGCACAAATACAAGTTGGGTGGAGAATGGCTGGAGAGCAGCCCCGAGGAGAAGGACTTGGGAGTGCTTATGGATGAGAAGCTCAACATGAGCAGGCAGTGTGCACTGGCAGCCCAGAGAGCCAACCGTGTCCTGGGCTGCATCAGGAGAAGTGTGGCCAGCAGGTCTCGCGAGGTGATTCTACCCCTCTACTCTGCGCTCGTGAGACCCCTCCTGGAGTACTGTGTCCAGCTTTGGAGTCCTCAACACAGAAAGGACATGGACCTGTTGGAACGGGTCCAGCGGAGGGCCACGAGGATGATCAGAGGGATGGAGCACCTCTCCTATGAGGACAGGCTGAGAGAGCTGGGGTTGTTCAGTCTGGAGAAGAGAAGGCTCCGGGGAGACCTTATAACAGCCTATCAATACCTGAAGGGAGCCTACAGAAGAGCTGAAGAGGGACTCTTTGTCAGGAAGAGTGGTGACAGGACAAGGGGCAATGGTTTTAAATTGGAAGAGAAGAGATTTAGATTAGATATAAGGAAGAAATTCTTTACAGTGAGGGTGGTGAGGCACTGGAACAGGTTGCCCAGGGAAGTTGTGGATGCCCCATCCCTGGAAGTGTTCAAGGCCAGGCTGGATGGGGCTTTGAGCAACCTGCTCTAGTGAGAGGTGTCCCTGCCCATGGCAGGGGGGTTGGAACTAGATCTTTAAGGTCCTTTCCAACTCTAGCCATTCTATGATTCTATGATTCTATGATTCTCCTCTCACATCCATCTATCCATCCTTCCCATCAGGCTGCCCATCCCCTGCGATGCCAGTCGGCAGTGAGGGCCCGCTGGCCTTCTCATTTCAGTGGAGATGCACTTGCAATCAGACCTGCTGTCTCTGAAGTGATTAGGGAGAATTATCCTAGATTTGTTTGTTTAATTCACTGTAGACCTCTGTGTTTCTCTTTCCTTTCCAGCCATTGATTTGAACTCCAGACGTTACGTAGTGGTGAAATCTAAATTCTTCTCCAGGCTCCACCGTTCTTGTGTTTAGCCATGTCATAGACATCCTTCTCGTTGTCTGTTACTAGGAATTTAGCCTTGAAGTCTTTCAGAGAGGTGTCAGCCCTGGGGGGGAAGTACGGCCTCAAGTGACTGAGTTAGAGCCGCAAAGAGATTTTGCACTGACAAGGGGACAAAGTCTAAATTCTACATCCTTCAAAACACAGCTCAGCTCACACCAAACCCTGTTTAACAGGCGCCTCCATCCCATCGCAGCTGTTTGTCTCCAGGAGAAAATGGGTTAGTATTTTGCTTTAGACAGAGAAGGTTAGAAATTCACCTTCAAGAAATCATTGAAGGCTGTAAATCTGAAGCAGAGAAATTAGCTCCTGATTGTGCTAAACCAGCACCTAAATCCTGGAGGCAGGATTTGTCAAGAACCTCGGCTGGGACAGGTCTGTGGGTCTGATCCACACTCTTATATCAGCAACGTGGGGAAACCACGGCATTTGAGTCCCTGGGGTTCTAATGCTAGGAATTTATTTGGCTTCGAAGAAAGAGGATTTGAACCAGGGTCCCGCAACAGACTTAAAACAAGAAAAACATCTTTTAGTTCAGGTTCTGATTCCTTTAATGCGTAGGTACCTCTGGGGGAATTCCCCACTGTCACCAGAAACTCAAATAAATCAAAGAGTGGGAATAAAGGATGGAGGGAGGGATTTTTTTCTTTTTCTTGTTTTGCACTGTTAGGGAAAACAAACACCTCTGAAGCTTTCTTTAATGTTTTTGAATGGGAGATCTGTTCTTGGCTTGGGTTTGGGGTTTTTTTGAGTAAACAAGCAAGCGTGTTCACTTGCCCTGTAGCTTCAGGTTCAAACATCATGCACTGATGGAAATGTGTTTTTCAATTCAAAATGACATATCGCTGACAAGTCAGATTTGGGTATCTTGTTCTGGGATGTGCTATATTCTCCTGCTGTGGGAGTTCTCATGCAAATACCAGGGTTTTGACCTGGACTGTGACTGCTCCTGGGGCAGGTGCCAGGACAGGGCTATGAGGGAGCCTGGATCCGCTGCTGGGTCAATCCAAGTCCTTCCCGGAGCTCAGGAAATGCTCAGCTTGGAGCTTTCACCGAAATGGGTATGTTCCCGCAAAAGGGGACCGGTTTTGACAAATAGTCTCTTTCCAGCAATCATCTATATTATTTTCAAAGAATTAATTAGGAAAGTATCTAATAAATGATGTCTCAATCTCATGAGCCGTCTCGGAGCAGTTGTGCTTTGATTTCTCCCAGCCTGGAGGAGCTCTCCTTTGCCTCCTGTGCAGCGGCCAAGCCTTTCCCTGCTCCTTCCCATTTATCTTTGCCGCAGACAGGGTGGAATCATCAGTCAGTGCACAGAGCTCAGCCATGATTGATACCAACAGGCCATTGATTGTGTTTAACAGGCAGGAATTTCTGTCGCTGGCTTCCCTCCCCTCAGGTTTTAAAGTCATTTCTGCATTTTGCTCAGTCTCTTGCCCCTGTCTTCTCACCATTAATGCCACAGTCACTCTGTCTGACCATCTCACTCTCCTTAAAGCAGGCATGTCACTGCCTGACTGGAAAATACATCACTAGCTCAAGGGGGAAAATAAGAATTAAAAAGGGGGAAGGATGGACCATGAGCCTGTGCCCTGGCCTCTGTGGAGTCAGGAGACTTCTTTATCTGTCCCTTCCCCAAAATCCCTTGCTTATTGCTGTATGGTTGGTTTGTTTGTCCCCCATCATGTGTTTTCTCTCTCTTTTTCTCCTTATCTGTGTCTTTATTCATAATAGCCAAGGCATAGGCATATAGGCATCATATTTTCCTACTGCTCTGATACAATCTGCCAGAACAGAAATGTTCTAGCTGAGAAAGTTCCTGAGAAGCTCAGCACTAATATCAGAGGCAGCAGCTTGATAGAGCAGCCGAAATAAAATTGCTTTTTCTGGGAAGAAACATTCTTCTGCGAAAGAGAGTGTGCTGGAGTTGATGCATCCAGGAATAAGATTAGATTGTTGTCAGGGGACTTGACATATTTTGTTGATCACAACGAAGGCAAAGGCAACCAAGAGTCAGCAGAGGAGCGACTTGCACCTGAAGAGCTCGGTGTACCTTATGTATGACCACCACCAGTACAGAGATGTTCCTGTGGTGGCTTTGTGTGATGGGATGGCCCCCTCAGAAGAAGATGTTTGAGGAGGGAAGAGCAAATGGGCCTTATGAAAAGCTTGTGCTGCATCTCAGAGTGCTCGGTTCCAGGGGGAGCTTCAAGTCTAAGTCCGAGGAGGAGCTGAAGTACTGTGACATGGGGCGTTTGCTCTGAACGTGCCGTTCAGACCCACAGCAGCATAAGTTAGAGGGGAGATAAAGGACTCAGTTCAGCGGGCTTGAATGAGGAGGGTATTTTAGTGAGACTTGAGAGAGCTGGCTTGAAAAGAATCCTCCTTTAGCCAAGAAAAATCTGAGAAACCTCACAAAATCCAATGAGATGCAAAAGCTACTTCTTGCAAGGTTTGCTGATTTTGCTGCGAATATTTCACAGAGCTGCAAGAGGGTGGTAAAACTCACCTCTTAAATCTAATTTTTAAGGTTGAAAGCCTTTTCTCTCTCTACCGCTTCTCATGAATATGGGGGTTAAATGAGCAGTGATCTGTCTTTAGTTTGGCTTTGGCCAGCTCAGAATAGACCAGTCTATTTTCTAGTCTATTTTCTGTCTTCGGGGTAACGATGGGATTTTTTTCCCTGTGAATTTAACATACAGTGGAGATCTTGGAGAAAGGGGAGGGTATCAGTAACTTTGCAATACCGTGGTGTTGGGATGATGAGAATTCCTCCTACATCCCAGCTCAAGATCAGCTGAGACCCTAGAAGAAGAGTAGTCAGCATTTATTCTAGCTTGTATCCCTCAAAAAAGTCCCTCTGTGAAAGGCTTGAACGCATTCTGGGGCAAATGCAGGTGATGCCTAAAATCTCTTCTATAAAAACACAAGATCAAGTAGTTTTTAATTATAAAATTATAGATTTTTCTATATTTCCAGAGGGGAAAGGGGAGCAAAGGGAAGATTTAGCAGGTGATCCCCAAGTCACCAGCAGAGCTCTGCCTGGCTGGGTGGACAGCTTGAAAAATGGTTCTAAGTGGGAGAAATGTCCCCATTCATCGGAAGGATGAGTTAATGCTGAAACACGGTCCCCTGGAGAGCGAGGGCACTTCTCCTCTCACACCGCAGCGGGAGGGTGAGGACAGGGCTCCAGGACAAGGTATTTTTCTCCAGGATCTGAGAATAATCCACCCTCTCAGAGCATCGTGCTGTTTACTGCCTGTTTTAGGCTTAAATACTCTGACTAAAAATCTCAAAGGTGAATTTATTTACGGAGAGGATGTGACCAATGCAGTCTGGAAGCAAAGAAAGAACCAGCTCTGAGGCGGCTCCATATGAAATGTAAAAAAGCTATTAAATATCCGCTTTAAACACGGTGGAATAGGCCAGTGAGAACGATGTGTCTCCTGACAGCTCCGATAGGAAACGGTTCCTGAGGTCAGTGAGCTGTGAAAGACTCATGTTTCCTCCCATTTAATTGCTCTGTAAAAATATGAAGCGAATAGTGCACTTTCTAAAGGTCACCCAAAAAATAGTAAGATCAACAAAATCCTTCCAGCTGGGATTCGTGCCCAAACTCCTCAGAACAGACGGAGACGGACGTGTGAAGGGCAGAGTCCTCACCCCCTCCTGGGTCGGTGGAGCTACCCCATTGCTCTCTGCCATCCTGCCCCATTGGTTTATGTGGCTTGAGGCTTCAGGTGGGACCCAGAGAAAGGTTCTGGAGCTGCCATGGGATGTCTGACTCTGCAGATCAGAGTGACATCCCCATGGAAATCACCCAAAGGCTGAGAAATGAAAACAGGCATCGCTGTGAAATGCACCATCAGCTTATCCACTGGGCAGCTCTGGGGAAGGACCATTGGGGACGGGCTGCCAGGGGGCTGGAAAGAGTTTGTCTTCTTATCAGAGGTGGTTTGTGCCCACAAAAGTGCAGGGGGATGTATGGACTCACACGTGTGCCAGGGATGGGGAAGAGCCCCCTGAGGGGCTTTGCTGTAACCAGAGGTGGGAAATCAATGCCCAATCTGAGCATCTACCAAAAGCCACCCCACAGCTGAGCTGGGAAGGGGTACGTGAGGGATATTGGCCAGATGAGCTGCTCCCTGGGTTCTGTTGGGTGTGCTTTCCCCAGAAGTAGCGTATTTTGGGAATGGGACTGATGGAGCCCTACCCAGGGCTGTGACAGTATGTCTTGTGCCCAGCTGGTCACACATTCTGCTCTCTAAGCTGTGCTGACACCCAATTTCTCCTCATTTGTTCCTTCTTTCAGACTTCCTGCAAGATGAGCTCTCGGGTACCTCTGTTCTGCTGTTATTTCCCACCCTGACCAATTCATGGGCGCAGCCTTATTTATTTTTTTTTCTTCATGGAAATCTGATCACCTCCTCTGCCCACTGCAAAGTGGATAGACCTTACCCCTCATCAATCATGCACTAGTAAAGGAGGAATATAAGGGGAGGTGTAAGAGGGCAACGAGAAGCCTGGGAGTAGAGCTCAGGGACCTAAAGTCTTAGTTTAGTCAAATCTCTGCTGTATCCCTTTTCCTCTTCCTTTTCATTTGTTATTTCACTACATCATTGTGCCATAAAGTCAGAAGCATCTGAAGCCTCCTCTGCTGTTCAGATGTACTTAATCTTGCAACAGGAATGCAGGGAAAATCCATGAGCTGTTACTTCTGAGGCATGAAAATGAAAGAAAATTACCATTGAATTACCTGGAGTTGTTACAGAATGAATATTACAGGGGCCATGTAAAAAAACTCCAGACGGGTTTTCAGGTGGATTTGGGAGGTATTTGCAGAGTCAGTGGACTGAGTGTTTCCTAGGATGCATTGCTAAATAAAATTATACGTAACTTAATGGGTGTGACCATGTGGAAGATATCCCTAGTTGGAAGCACTGAGAATGATTTTCTCTCTTACAAGACTAATTTCATTCATCTTTTTCTTAGTCAATTAACACAAACCTCCACCATTAATATTAACCAATATAAGCCTGGAAGGTCCTCTACTTAGTAAAGAGATGATCAGGAGAAAATGGTGCTGTTAATAATCTTTCAAAGGGCACCAGATGCTCGAAAACTCAGCAACTGAGAGCATATACTTGTGTTTTGGTTTTGAAATTATTGCATGCAATTTTAGAACAATTTGTAGTATAATTAGAACTGGTTAATTAAAGCACGACTTGCTTTCAACATCAAACTGCATTTGTGCTTTGGGTTTGGAATCTGGGCACTGCGTGGGTGGGCTCATGCCCAGTAGCTGGTTTGCAGGAGCAGTCACCATCCTCCGGTGCCAGGGTGAAATCGAGTCCTCCAGAAAGTCCCCAGGGAAACCTGCTGTGAAAAGAGGCAGCCGCATTTTCTGATGGCTTCCAAATTATACCATTTAAATTTGGGGGAGATGGTTCTCAGGTCCTGTGAATCTTTTCCCCCTTCATACACTTATAAAAGCTTTCCCTGCCTGGTCGGTGATGCCAACACTGTTTTTTGTTCTAGCAATAACCCTGGTGGGCAAAGGTTCAGACCTTCACTGCTAATTCAAGAAGGGATCTGCTGTAATGTTCCTTTTTATGTGATTTTAATGTGAGTGAGGTTTTCTTTTCTGTACTTGTGTACTTATTGCAGTAACACGTGTCCATTCAGTGGCTCCATATGAGCATTGTCCCTCTGGTCCGGATAAAGACCCAGCTCAAGCCCTTGTGGCTGATTTGGGCCACCTGGTCAAGGCATCCCAGGGTCATACAGTCGGCCTGGCTGGATCTTTGCTTCACAGCCTGTTTCCCCTCAAAATATGGTTAAATAGGATAACCACGGTCAAGGATAAAGCAGACTCTGGGACTCTAGCAACTTAATGTAATGTCTCTAATTGAAAAGCTTGTCAGATGTCTCATTAGGCATGCAAGCATTGAGATTAGCAGCAATGCAATTATATTAATCCACATCTTAATAGAAGTGGCAAAATGTGGGAACTTTTTTGGTATTTATAAAAGAATTTATTATTTCTCATTCTGGGGAGCCTTTTTAGGCTCTTACTGAAAACTGACATGCTTAGTCCAAAACTATCTCTGCCTTGACTGTGAGCTTTAGTGCTGCTCTTTCAGCATTGACAACAGACGATAAGAATATTCCAGCCTCAATGTTTCTTCAAATTTGGGTCTTCACCTCGCACCACCTCCCCTTCCCTCAGCAAATAAAATCTGTAACTTTGGTAACCAGTTGCTCATAGGAGAGAATGAATATTGAGCATATTTTTCCACTCATCGTTTGCTTAGCAATTAGGAGTGATGAATAAAGTCAGCAAAGTCACATCTTGTCTCCGTATATCTCCCTCGACTCTGTAAACTGCTTGAATCAACCGCCTGTTAGCAAATTGTTGGGACATTTACCAGAGCAGCAGATGTAGCTGGGACGTAGCTGGAGGAGTCATCGGCAGGTGCATCCCATCTTCTCATTCCAAAATGTTCAACTTTCTAATGTGCTCGAATGCTCCAGCCCAGGTGTGGTCTCCTGTGTGCCCGGGGAGTACATGGCAAAGCGGCTGGAATATTTCTGAGTGCGAGTTCTGGCACGGCTAACCCCTGCTGACCCCCATGGACTGCGTCTGACTCCCAGGGACCCACGTGGTCCCACAACTGAAAGAGAAAAGCCGTCAGTGCCGTTGGGTTTTGGGTGGTCTCCTGGTTGTAACAGTGCACCTGAGCTCGCTGTACAGTACGTAGGGAAAGTCAAGTCCTTGGAAACCCCCCAAGGCAGAAGGAATGCCGACTTTCGTGGCTGCAGGGAAGATCTCGGGATGTTTGGATGTTGTTCTAATCTTGTGATTGTGTGTGTGCCCAACACCATCAGTGTGACATCTGGAGAACCTTACTGATGGAGACTAAACTGCGGTGAGAATTTAGGTAAGACTGGGGAAGAGTTTAGAGAATTTCATTTGGAATTTTAGCATCTTGCATGGCAAGGATTCACTTCAACCGATGTTAGATATCAGCAGTATGAATATCTACAGTTGAGCGAGCCACCATGGGGTCCCTCTAGAGACAGTGGAAGGAAGTGGGCAGGTAGAGGAGGAGATTGACCTCACCACTTTGACACAGACGTTTGAACAAGATGATGAGTGGCCTCGGTTCCACTGTCTGTATTTCCTCTGGTTAGATCAGATATAGCTACTTAAATTCCTGTGAATTCTGCCTGACTCCAGGAAAGAGTTCACTGCATGGATGTTCGTCAGATGAGGTTTTAGGCATTTAATTGAGGGACACCTCCAGAGAGCGGGTCAGCCTGCCAATCACCTGAGCTGAGTCACCTTCTGGAAGTATCTGTCTGTATCCATTGACTACAAAGGGAACGTCGGGCAACTGTGCTCCAGACTTCATCTCAAATAGATTACATGGAATAAATCCAGACACCTGTAGTTTTGGCTCCCTATCTAGCCATGAATGTTTCATTTCTCCATCGTTTTTTCCACCTTGTTGCTTGAAGACGTGGTACACGCATATCGTGAATGAGGTGCCCTAACGTTGGCAGTGACATTCCTCAGACTGTAAAGGGAGGGGGAAAATTATGTTATAGCTGGTAATCACCTAATCTATAGCCTCTTCATTCGAGCTTCCCTATCTGGCTGTGGTGTGATGCTGGTGGCCTCCTGGTGCTCAGAGATGTGTCAGATTTAGGCAGGATGGGTCGGGCTCTGGAAGCGTCCCTCTGCCCGCACCAACGCAGAGCCAGAGCTGCAGGAGGACAGGAGAGGTTTGATTTTCAAGCAAGGAATCCGAGTACAGTAAAGCCACCCTTTGCCTTTTCGATTGCAGATGATCTTTTTGTTGTACATGGGTATCTTGCCTGGCACAGCAGGACTCTGGTACATGAGTAGACCTCCTGTTTCTTAACATAATACAAATGATAGCAACAACGTAATAGTTACACTAAACTCCAGATATGGTGTGTAACACAGCGGGTGTGCAGATCATGGCTGTATCCCTAGTGTTCATTAGTCATGCAATTAAACCTTCTTTTCCCTCCTTCTTTGAGATTGCACAAGGTTAACTTTAGAACGAGATCAATCAACGAGATGATCGAAAATGAGTACACAAGTTAGTCCTGAAGCAAAACGTCCAGCTGTTTCCTTCAGCCCGTGCCGTAAATGAGCCTGCTTGTTCTTGGAGAAAATGCCACCAATACAACCTTAACTTATCGAGTCGCAAATGTCAGTGCTGTAACAACTGAATTTAACATGGGGAGATGTTGAACAGCGGGTTACTGCAAGTTCAGCTCAAAAAGAAACCCTTCACTGCTATTAACAATTTTACTGTTCCGTGAAAAAAGAAGAAGAACGGGATCAAATAGTCATTATCTGAATTGGCCAGCAAATGCGAGACTAGAGACCAGGCAGTTTTTAGTAGGTCAGCTATCTATTTAAAGTAATTTGAATTATCTAAGGATAATTGAAATCCAGTGTTCATCCATTACTTTCCCTTTCTGGTCTTAAATGATCATATCCATAGCTCTGCCTCACATTTATTTGGTGACCTATGAGACCTTCAGCTTTCCTGTCTGTAATAGGTCACAGTATTATTTTCCATCAAATTGTAACACATGTAGGCACAGGTTCTTCAAACGCAATTGGCTTGGCTGCGTGACAGCTGGGAGGAAAGCTACTGCCTCAATCTTATCTGGGGCTATTTATATTCAGCTCTGCAACTTAACACTCCTCCTTTTATTGGTGTTGCTCTGCTTAACAAGAAAAAAAAAAGCATGGGAGTAGTGATTGTTTCTTTTTCAATACGAGACACCAGCACCAGTGGCTTCCTGAGAAAATGTGCGGTGTTGCAGTGTATGTGTTGTAAAAAACAAGGTAACCGAGTTCTTACACTGTCCACAGAAGATTTTTTTTTCCCTAATGAGAGATCTGAAAGCATTTAGCATTTGATTTAGCCCACAACAGACGATTAATGCAATAAACTGCATTCAGCTTTTATTGCCACCTCTTAAAAGGGAGCAGTTAAGGAAGAGAAAGAAAATCGGTTCACGTCCCAATCAGCCGCAGCTGTACAATGGGCACATTTCCCTGCAGAGCTGGCTGTGATACGAGTTATGGAGCATTTTACTTTGGTCCCATGAACGGCATTCATAGCCACCTGCATCATGGATGTTCCTCTTTGCGTTACTCAGTTAACCTCCTCTTTGTGGTAGGTTGCACACTGAAGGTGCAGCTTTGGGAATGGGGTATCTTTGGAGAGTCTTAAGTCTGTGCTAAGGTGGAAAATCTCTGATGCTGCTCCACTCCAGCTAGATTGTCCCTTCTCTGGAAGGGTTCAAGGCCAGGTTGGAGGGGGCTTTGAGCAACCTGTCGTGGTGGGAGGTGTCCCTGCTCAGGGCAGGGGGTGGGACTGGATGGTCTTTAAGGTCCCTTCCAACCCGAACCATTCTATGATTCTCTGATTGTTGGGACTGCAGCAAGGAGCTTTTAGGATGTGCTTACAGCAGGCAAGGGTACATAGATGCCTAACCTGAGCTGTGGCGGGCAAATGGCCCAGATCATCTTAGTGCTGATGGCAGCAGAGCTGTGTTAGCCCAGGGCCATAAACTGGAACAGTAAGTGGTGGGGACATGGCTGGGTTTGCAGTCCTGGGGTGTGGTGGTCTGCACACCTCCTCCTTGACCAACATCCTTCTCATCACTTTGCGGGAAAGGATCAGGAGCTGGATGGTTGCAGTGGGAGCTGCTACACAGAGGTGGTAGGAGATGGCTAGTGGCTTTGGCTGGTTGGGGTTGTCCTGAGGGTCAGCCCTGTGTGTTGGTGGAGGAAAACCTCACAGGCTCATAGCAGAGCTAGCCAGCTCCTCAACCCCATCAAATGAGTATTGACCACCTTCTTTCACCAGCTGAAGACTCTTGGGGTGAGGTGTAAGGGTGCAATGGGCCCCAGCACAGGGACAGAGGGTGGACACCTCCATGACTCCCTCACCATGCAGGGCTATAGATGGCCCTGATGGGCGGTGTCAAGACCCATTGAGTGAGTACGTGCCTTCGCTTCAATTTGTCTCACACAGCTCAGGGAGAGGGAGGGGAAACAGTTTTAAAAATGAATAAAGAGATTTATTTCTCTTTTCTTCATTTTATTACAAGAGCTTGTGCTATCAAGGGAATCTGTCACTTGGGTCATCCCTCTCCTTGTCAGTCCCGCAGCAGCATGACTGGAGAGAGCAAGAAGCAAGTGCACGTGTGATAGTTGAACTACTGCCATCCAAGGGCCTGTCATACGGGTCATAGTTCTCTTCTGGGTTTTTTTGGTTCTGTTTTGTTTTTTTCCTGGAAGGGAAAATGGATCAAATATTGTATTTGAATTTATGCTGAGGGAGATATTATTATTTGGGCGAGATCTATCATTGACTCCTGTGATTCTGCAGAGGTCTGGCACAACAGTATCTACTCAACAAGCAAGACAGTACGATTTTATTAACTACTGAACTTCAGAAGCCTGTGGTGCTCAGAAGGCTGGAGAATGGTCGATTTCTCACAAGTTTCTCTTGAGATGGTCTGAGTAATTTTCTGATTTCTTGAGTAAAATCTGAGCATTTTGTCTACAGGAGCACGGGTATTTCCTCAGCAGCCTTAGAAGATACAAATTATTATTACTTTTTCTTCCTTTAGGGATAAAAGACACAGACATTGCATGTATCTCTAGTCTGTGTTAGGCCTAAGCTTGAGCTCATCCTCAGCTCAAAATCTACCTGGCAACCAGAGGATATGGATGGAAGGAGGTCCGTGCTTGGACAGGAGCTGTCACCAGGTGTCTGTGGTGTGGACCCAGAGCCAGGCCTCCAGATTCCCCTTAGATTAAGAGAATAGGAATGGGATAAAACTAAGGAGAGAAACCATGGGTGAAAAAGTGCTACCTTATGGAAAAATTGAGATCTCCTAGACCTTCCTTTCCTCTCTTTATAAGGTCTTTCCCCCTTAGAGGACATTATTTCCATGTTATTGAAGGGATAAATTGGGCCACAAAGGAGTAGTAACTGTCCTGAGATGATACTAGTGGTGACGATGCCTGGACATTGGCACTTCTGTCTTTCTCCTTGGGCCTTAGATCTCACAGAGCACTTGGGCAGCTTCTCGTCTTGCAGGGATTTGTCAGATTGCACCAACATTTTGGATCTCTGGCTTGTTTCTTAAACAACTCTCTGGGTTCAGACCTGCCTCTTGACTGCCGTGCTTGTCTTTGTCAGGACGAAGAGAGAACATCCAGCCTTGATGAGGAAAATCCCTGGCATCTGGCTGGGTCAGACGGTTGGAGGATCAGGAACGAACCCAGACAGGACACAGGAGGGTTAACCGTGTTGCTCGCTGGAGTTAGCAAAGCCTCCTCACCCCTGCTTTCCTGACTGACTTTAATGTAATCCATGTCAAGAGGTTTGGCCAAGATTGTCTGAGCTTCATCATTTCTGAACACTTACCAGGTCCTTCAGGAGCACTTTGTGCAGGAGTAAAATTCGGGGGTCATTAAGTTTCCCATTAGATCTCAAGGAGACAGGCTATCATTGGGGCAAATGAGACGTAGCACATGATTTCTGAGGGGTTTTGGTTGTGTGTTGTTTTTTTTTTTTAAATGTAAGATTTATTAAGGACTCCAAAACTCTGGACAAAAATAATTTCTTTTCCTACTGTTGCACAAGAAATCAAAAGGTTAATCCTTGTGGGGTTTCAGGTTGTTGTGCTGATTGCTACAGTTTTTGTGAATCTTTTTGTTTATGGCAAACTTGCAAAATCATAAGTAAGTGTTAAGTGTTGCCAGTGTCCTGATCCAATGTCCCCTACTCTCTCACATGCTTTGTTCATCTTCCATAGTCTTCCTCTCCCTGTACTTCTACATTTTCCATTTTTGCACAAAATAGAAATAAAAAAAGAAAAAAAAAAAGTAAAAAAGGTTTGAAGTTCAGTGCTGTAACTCCCAAATTACTCTCCGTATGGGATTTAACACCTCTCCCTGTCCTCTGGCTCGTCGGCTCTGGGGCACTATTGATACCCTAGTATCACGGGATCACCATGGTGACCTGCAAAATGGAGATACAAACTCAACGAGCCAGAAGTCTCCTGAGCTGCGCAGGCAAAGCTAAAGTCAAACTTTTTACTTCACTGTGACAAACCAAAATGAAGCACATCAAAATAGACTTTCATTCCAGAATAAAGGGAAAAACTGGTTTGATTTGGGGGATTTTTTTTTCCTATTGATCTGGGGTGATAAAAAGAAAACGATATTGTGGGTTTTCATGTCCCTATAATAATGACATCCACATTTTACTGCCAGCTTCGCTACAGAGATACTTCTTCAGCATGGGCTTTGCTGAAGTATTTCTGTACTTTATCATGGAGTTCACTACACCCAGGTCTCACCCAGTGAGTCTGACCAGCTTCTGAAAGGCAGATTACCTCTAGAACTCCAACAATCTGCTGAATTTAGAAGGCAATTATTTTGATATGTAAATGAAACGATGGGAGTAAAAAGGTATCAGTTTTGAAATGCAATCAAGGCCAAAGATAAAAAAGGTTTCTCATCTACTCTCCAATAATTGTTTTTTAAATGATGCCCTTGGCATGGGACACAGGGCTGTTTCCTCAGCTAACGGCAGGAAAAGCCACTTGTACTGTTACCCCCAGTTCTGGGAGGAAGGTCATGTAATTCGCTGCTGCAATGGCAAAAAAATGGTGGTAAAATCTCTATTGAGTGCACTTAATGGCTCGACAGATTATTAATGAGATATGGAGCTTTTCAAATCTAATTCCCTAGGTTTAAATCCAAGCCCTGTCAGCAGCTGGAGAAAGACCTAAGGAAAATTAGTTTACGTTCTCGGCCCAGCTCCTGGAAGATGAAAAGCTGCCCAACAGTTGGCATTAATTAGTGCTTGTGTTGGCCCTCTACTCCGAAATACCGGAGGCAGAAGAGGCCAGGGAGAAGTAAGCTGAAGCCTTGGTGGGTGGGATCTGTCTGCAGGGGCTGGAGGACCAGACACACTCTCACCCACGCACCCATCCTCTTCCTCAGAGTGTCCCATCTTGATATCCCATCTGGAGCTCCTTGGCTGGGTCAGTGCCTAATCAGGGCAGCTGCTGCCCAGGCACAGAGCACAAGGAGACCCAAAACCTTATGGTTTCAGAGGACTGAGAAAGGGTGGGAAAAGAAACCCAGCCACAGGAGGGAAAGAGCCAGAGACAGGACCCACCATCTGACCCTCTTCTCCTGTCCTCCCTGCCTGCATCCTCCTCCTCTCCTCCCTTCTGCTGGCCTCTGCTTCTGCTCTCCACCTCTCACCAGCTGTAAACCTGCCTGGACATTACTGCAAGGTGCATTTATTTTTCTGCTGTATTTTTGAATACTAATTTTACCTCTTGGGGTGGCCTGGATCCTGCTTGGAGATGCATTTCCCAGCAGTGACTCCATCAACGTAGAAACCAATTAGGATAATAAATAAAGTTCAATATTGTACATGGGGTTTCTTTTGTCAGCAGTACTTAATCACTCTGTTTTGGCTCAGGCCAGGCTCCAGATCCCATCTGGAAGGGGAGCAGGATGACGTCTGCAGCCCTGCGGTCCCTCCAGTGGTCCCGCCGTGTTCCAGCTGTGCCCTGGGTGGTCCCACT
Organism: Numenius arquata; assembly: GCF_964106895.1. Classification (NCBI taxonomy): domain Eukaryota; kingdom Metazoa; phylum Chordata; class Aves; order Charadriiformes; family Scolopacidae; genus Numenius; species Numenius arquata. The sequence continues at coordinate 2,826,202 of NC_133596.1, forward strand.
GTGCTCAGCTCCACCACTTGTTCTCACTGGTCTATCACAATGGCTCTGCCTTTTCTGCTAAAAGAGATGAGGACAGACCTTGATGCACATCCTGAGCCAGAGCTTTCTGCTCTCTGAAATCCCCTGGCAAGGGGAGAGCTCTCAAACTGATCTCAATCACACGGGGACAGGCAGGAGTGCGTTAGGCATCCATCTAATTGGCTGCTTTTATCCTGTGCTAATATTATTTTTTCTTTAGAGTCTTTTATCTTAAATAGTAATCATTACCTGTAAAACAATTAAATAAATAAATTTATCGAAGTTCTCTCTAAAAGCTACTACACCATGTTTAAGAGTGGGCAGTCCAGCTACTTAGAGACCTCGGCCGCTGCATTAATGCAAGTGAATGTCCCATCTCTTCTCTCTCCATTAATCTTCTTTAATCCACCAAGGGCTTGTAGGATTTCCAGTTAGTGGTCATTCAATAATTTCTTCATTTCCAGAGAGGCAGAAGTCTCAGTCTGGCCGTCAGTACAAGCCGTGGCACTGGTTCACTAAACAGAGCTTGGATTTCAGGTGATGGGAGAAGAGGGAACAATTGCGAGGTCATGGGAAATACCTCACTGGCAAAGGCACAGAAATGTCATCCAGCTTTCAAAAGTTAAACCAAGGTTCTAGGAAGTCCTGGGATTTGTTTCAAAATCACAATGCTCAACAACATTTGCAGGTTCTTTTTACTTGACCTTTATTTTCTGAAGCTTTATGCAGCAGGCACTTCATCCTACTTAACTGCAGCCTTCCAGAAGTTAAGTATCTCGCCTGAGCCCTTTATAGACCGGAAAAAGAAACAAGCTCAGCCAGATCCACCTACCTCCAAAATATATCCTGTCCTAGAGGGGAATGAGAGATGACAGGATTGGAGTCCTGCTGACCGTGTTAGATTGGCTGCTGGAATTCAAAATTAATCCTACGCTGACATTTTTTTAGTAGTATTATTATTAGTTTAGTCCAACTAGGTCTGACGCTGGAGAGAAATTTCCCTCGGAGCTGTTTTCAAGCCAGGCAGCAATATTAGACAACATGTTCCTTTAGAATAAGTTGTCTGTTTATGCGTAGGACTGCAGCAATACGAGAAAATGCATTTCAACAGCAAAATATATGCTCAGGTATTTCTCACTTCCACTTTAATTCTGTTCAAGTTTATCCCAGATTTCTTTACTTTTTAGGACCGTATTATTAAAAGACAGTAGCAGAAGCCAAAAAGGCTCTTTGGAGTGGTCAGGACATTAGAATAAGGGTCTTAAGGGTTTTTTTTTCACTTTTGTCTCAATCCAGAGCTCCTGGACTTATCTGTAAATACAAGTGTGGCTCTTCTGTCAATGCAGTCTGTTCCTTTGTGGTTTTGCCACAGGTCTGTAGAGTATTAAAAAAAAAAAAACACACACAGCTACAATAATGGTATTTTGGGAAGAGCCCTGGGAGGTCTGAGGAGCTCGATCCTGGCTGTGAACTGAGGGCGGGTGAAGCACAGGGGCAGATCTGGGGACAGAGAGCTGAAATGGGTCTGCAAACCCTGAGGATGTGCCAGGGAGGTTGAGCTGTGAGGTGAATTTTTGATTTAGCAGGTTTAAAAGCTAGTGGGATTCAAGAGTTAGATCCAAGATAGCATACAGCTATCGAGCCATGAAGAATGGAGCAAGGCTCAGTTAGTACCATAGTAGCATCTTAGAGAAAAAGAAAGGAAAAAAAAAAGCCCTAGAAGGAAAGATCTTCTTTTCTTTGTATCAGGGTGGAAGGGAAATAGATTTTCTTGCTGTTGGCACAAACAGCCAGGTTGTCCGTGCTCTCTCCAGGCCTCGGTTCCCTCTTTCTCCAGCGCTTTGTCATGTCTGTTCAGACTGAAAGATCTTCAGGGCAGAGACGGTCTCTTAGAAGGATTTAGAAGGCAGCAACGGTGCCCTGATCCTGCTTAGGGGCATGCAGATGGCACAGCAGTTGAATCCACGGGGCCTTTATGTTGCAGAGAGGAAGAGAGATGGTATCTTTAGCCAAGAGTTGTTCATCCCTGCTTTTATCAGCTCAACTGGGAAAACGAGGGTTTCCTGCTGGTGCCACGACCACGGCGAGGAGTTTCTTACAGCCTGGACCAGAGCACGTGGCAGCTGCTGCCCTGTTTCTCAACACAGGTCTATAGTGTGAAATGAGATGGGCATGGCATGAAATGGGGGGAAAAAGTATGGTTTATAGTTTTGCTTCTCTTTCTCTGCTCCCTTTCCATCTCTGCTTTTGGAAAGTCAGGTCAGACCTCGGTGTTGCCGGGCTTGGTGCTGGTTCCCCAGTCGTTTTCTCCTGGGAAAGGCTCTTTGCTTCCCTCTGAGCCGTGTCCCCGCCGCCAGTGAGGAAATAAACCCTACGGTGCTGTGTTCATTTCATTTGGAGTGATTAATACTAAAAACTACAAGTAATACCCGTGGGAAGTTTACAGGGAACATTTTCTGTAATTAAAAATAACGCCTGGGCGACAGCCTGGGGGTTATATTACAAAAAAAAAAAAGTACTATTCCCTCTCTTTGCATGTGAAAATCAAGATTATAAAGGGAAAATATTAATAGTTGATGGATTGACTGGGCGGGGAGGTGGTTGAGTTGCTGTTTCATTTTACAGTAGCAATTATCTGCACCTGCTTTCACCAGTTGCTCGCCCGGGTACATTTGGGCAAAGGGGAAATTTGGGGAAATTCCTTGGGAACTGGAGAAAATGAAGGTGTTTGGGCAAACAAGGAGATGAAGCTGGTTCTTGAGCATCAAGTGGTCTTCCTGGCACCTCCAGTGTGCTGCTTATGTTGCAGAACGGCAGGTCCAATCCTTACCATCTGGACCAATAATCAAGGCTTCATTAGAAACCCAGATTTGTTGTAAATTAGAACATGTAATTAGAAAATGTGTCTGCTAATTGAGTCCCTTTGATGTAAGCTTCAAGATGTGATGCTGCTCCCACACAGAAAGGGTTTTTAATGCCTTTTATTTATATACATTTCCCCCCATTTATTGTTATTTGCAGCTTGAACTCTTTGCTGATCAGAAATATTCAGAAATTCATCTTGCAAAGAGCAGTGTCACTTCGGCTATTTATAAACACGATGCTGGCACAAAATGCCATTCAGCAAATTCCTTTTTTTAGGTTGCTTCTTCCCCCACCTCCCCCCAGTTTTTTTTTTTTTCCCATTCCTTTATATTTCCAACTACAAAACAAGAAGTTTCTATTTTAGTTTGCGCAGAGACGTTCAAAGCAAGCCAAGTGTTGATGATTCAGTAGGTGGCACTCCTCCCTCTCCGTCGGCTCCCGCTGGTGGCAGCCCTGGCATGATGAGAAGGATTTTGCCTTCCTAAAGGTGCTGCCTCTCCGGAGTGGTGGGAAAAGGGCTCCTCGAACTCCCACACTCACCCAGCATCCCGGAGCATCCTCTGCGAGAAAACAGCAAGGCTGTAAAACTCAGTGCCACGGCATGTTTCCAACCAGAATAATCTCAGTTCAGCTCTCTGCAGTCCTCCCTGCAGTTTTAATTAGCAGCGCTGGCCTTTACTTATGGTCTTGGGAAAGAACCACATGCTTTTGCATAGTGTTGGGTGGCTGCTCTCTCTGTGCACGGGGGCAGCTGCGAGGACTATTTCTGCTTCTGCAAAATGGGCGCTTGAGTTTCTTGAGAAAGGGAGCGCTGCAGACATGCAAAATCATATTACCCTTATATAAGCCAAAGGAATTAATTAAATAAATGCATAAAAATAACCTCTCAGAAAAACAGAACAGCTAGCATATAACTTAATTTCCTGCCACTCTCTAAAATCTGCTCCAGCACAAAGCCAGGTCTTTCTAATGCTTTTCACCTTGTGAGAAAATATCTTCAGATAAAGAAGAAGAAGAAGAAAGTTTAACCCCTGAGCCTCTGGCCTCTGTGGTATTAGGGTGACAACTTCATTCTCTGCATTTTTAGATACCTGTAGAATATAAAGGATTGCAGATAAAAGCACAACACGGGGAGTCCTGGGGGGTGCTGTGCCTGGTGCTGTATGGCGAGAGGGCAGTTCTGCGCTCCTGCCAAGCGCCACTTTGAGAGTCCTGATTTCTCAAGATGCAGCAACAAGGTTCATGGGACCAACCCTGATTTCTCTACAGCCACCACTGATCCAGACCAGGAAAGGAGCAGAGCAGGCTGGGCAGCAGCCCCAAAAGGCTGAAGAGTAGCTGGAAGGGGGGCAGAGTGGCTGGAGCTGCCCGGCAGAAAAGGACCTGGGGGTGTTGGTCGACTGTCGGCTGAACATGAGCCAGCAGTGTGCCCAGGTGGCCAAGAAGGCCACCAGCATCCTGGCCTGCATCAGGAACAGTGTGGTGAGTAGGATTCGAGAAGTGATCGTCCCCCTGTACTCAGCACTGGTGAGGCCCCACCTCAAGGGCTGGGTCCAGTTTTGGGCCCCTTCCCACAAAAAAAGACACTGAGGGGCTGGAGCGGGTCCAGAGAAGGGCAACGGAGCTGTTGAGGGGTCTGGAGAACAAGTCTTGTGAGGAGCAGCTGAGGGAGCTGGGGGTGTTCAGCCTGGAGAAAAGGAGGCTGAGGGGAGACCTTCTCGCTCTCTGCAACTCCCTGAAAGGAGGGTGTAGCCAGGGGGGGTCAGTCTCTTCTCCGAAGGAACAGGCGATGGGACAAGAGGAAATGGCCTCAAGTTGTGCCAGGGGAGGTTCAGATTGGATATTAGGAAAAATTTTTACCCTGAAAGGGTTATTAAGCCTTGGAATGGGATGCCCAGGGAAGTGGTTGAGGCACCGTCCCTGGAGGTATTCAAAAGCTGGGCTGACATAGTTCTTAGAGACATGGTTTAGTGATGGCTTTTGTCAGTTAGGTTTATGCTTGGACTAGATGATCTTAAAGGTCCCTTCCAACCTAGACAATTCTATGATTCTGTGATTCTAAGAAAGCACTGCCAGTGTTGCATGGAACCATGCTCTACCCCAGCATCGCTCACACAGCTTAAAGCCTATACTAAATTAACAAGGGAGGAATCAAACCCAAAGGATTTTTGCAAAGGGAAGCTGGATCAAGAGGATGGATTCACCACCAAACCCTTAGCTCACGAGCAAAAGTCTTCTGGAGCTGCTGCGTGGTACCAAGCAGAAGCAATTGGAGCAGACCAGCATGATTATCCCAACTTGCCAGAGTCCCCACTGCAGAAAATGCAGTTCAAGGAGCTCTCCCTCCTCTCCAGGAAGGAGATTGTTTTCCTGGATGTTGGATTGTTCTTGGAGATGCTGAACATCTCCAGCAGTGGAGCAGGTGTCTTGTTGGCCCCAGCCTGGAGGGAGCAGACCTGAAATAAGTAAACTGCTCTGCAGGTACCACGGGAACAGAGAACATCTCTCTCGTCCTGCTTGCCAGGGAACTCACTCAAAACCCAGCTCAGCCACATAGATCACAGGAATGGCTGAGGATTTAGGCCTTAATGGAGCAAATGCTCGTGGCCGCAAACCCCACTGCGGCAACAGACTGTGTGCTGTAATCAGACAAGATGCATATTGCTAGAGACACAAGAGCGTGGCAGATGACTTTAGTGTTCCTAATAAAAAAATCTAATTCCCCTAATCTGTATCAAACACTAAAAGCTACATGCTACCAATTATTTTCTTCTACTTTTAATTTACAACAATCAGTTATAATGGATGAAATTAATTCTTGGTTTAATTTTGTTGGCTGTGTGCTTAGAATCCCATTTTTTTCCATCTCCCCTCTTCCTGGTGCTGGAAATTAGCCGCATCTAGCTTCAGTGGTGCTAGTTAAGCTGGAACATTGGTCCTAATTGTTTACTAATCATCACGACCTTTGGTGTAATTCAGTGTTTGCTGCAGCTTCAGTGTGGGTTTTACTCTCATTAGCTTTGCTTACCCTTTCAAATTCAAGGTTTTAAAATGAAAATGATAAACATCGCCATCTGTATCTTCCATCAATACATCTCTGTTTTCCTCCCTCACTCCGGTTTCTCTTTGCCTTTAGGGAAGCCTGTGGGGTTACCCTAATTTCCAGTAGTTTAACTAGTTCTTAAGACTTCAGAACTGGTCAGAAATCCTACATACATGGAGGTTCACCCTTGAACCTCGCCTCACTGCAGATGGGGACAGGCACAGTGAGGACCGTGCTGCGGTGCTGGGGCACAGAGAAGGAACCAGGGGAAGCAGCGGAGCATTTTGCACATCGGTAAGAGAGTTGAAAAGCTGTTTCAGAAGACGGTGTGTCGTGAATGGCAGAATTATCCTCTGGGTTATAAGTTCTTGTGCTTATATGCAAATCGTTGACAGCCTCTCCTTCTTAACTACACTCTGAATTTCCTGCGGCAGCAGTGGATGGGAACAGCTGGTGCATCGCAGGAACGCGGCAGAACCTCCCAGCATCATGAGGAGCCTTTTCCCCGCTGAAGGGAGCTGTGAAGGAGAGTTTTCCATCATACTCCACATTACACAGCATAATTATCCCGAAAGACCAGAGGTTGCATTCCCCTTTTGCTAGCAGGAGTGTGGTTCATATTCAAGTCTTAACAACCTTTAAATATAATAAACCTACGGAGCTGGCTCAGAGGAACTCTGACAGATCGTCTCCGCTTAGCACTTGTTGACATGAAAATGTTTTCCAGATTTATCCTGATTTCCCTAGAATTTTGTCGTTACAAAGAATTGGAGCAAAGTTCAGACAAAGTCAAAACGCTGGTATTTTTAAGTACAACATCTCACTTTCTCCTTTCTACACCGCTTTTCGTTTTGAATGATTATTTTTGCCTGGCAAGTGATAACGTATTACATCACCCAAAAGTCAGCTCTAAAGCCCGACACACTGCAGCCAGAGTGTCAGCATTTTGGGGTTTGTTTTCTCTCTGACACCGAATGAAACCAGTGTGAAAATTGAGACCTCTGGGCAAACAAAACACCGTTCCCCTGCTCGGCTTTAACAACAAAGACACTTAGGAATAGCTTTTAGCACTCTCCGCCTGTTATCATGGCTCTATCTGATCTACATGATGTGCTGGGGGCAGCAGGGATGAGGAATGCTTGTACTCTTGAATGCTCACAGAGTTAAACCGATCAAGTACACTCTGCTTTTATTTGCTTTAAGTGACTGAGCTTATTTTGCCTCGGTGAAGATGTGGAGATTGTTATCGAGCTCAAATCACTGGTGCAAACTGGATGTTTCTGGCCGAGCTCCCTGCACCGACGCTGACCTACAGCATTGCCCTAGCTTTGGTGTCTGAGAGATGGGTCTCGTGTACCAAGTGATGCCATGGGCAGCGGGAATAGATGGGACCTTTGATTTCATATTTCCTAGCAAAAAAAAGCCAGACACCGGGTAGTTTTAAGTGGAACATCACAACCTCAGGATTGCTTCTGGATTACGCACTCAATACCCAAGAGAGGTGCAGGTCTGGAGCCAGAGTTTCAAACCTCCCTCTCTCTCCCCCCCACTTTTTTCTCCAAGATTTTAGTCTGGAGTGTGGAAAAACCTTTGAAATCACCCTGTCACTGTGCAGAGCCTTGCGTGCAGATGAATGGTTAAAAGGTGCAATGCAGACGTAATTACAGAGTTATAAGAGCTTTATTTATGCTCTTCGCATTAAAGTGATATCACGCTATTAAATCTTCCTACCATTAGCTACTCAGCGCAGAGGGAGAGCAAGCGAGCACGTGTAAGTGAGGCAATCACGGGAAAATTTTCTCATTAGTCTCGTAAGAACAGCGAAAGACACAAAGAAAGGTGTATTTGTCAGCCCAGGCAGAGGTGGTTTATGTACTTGGACGCTGTTCCTCTAAAGAAGTTTGCAGACATTGTTCTGATGAGCAGAGCGTGGAGGTCACCGTGTACCTTCCCCTCCTTTCTTGTGCTTTTCCTGGCTTTGGGCACTTGCCCGCGACGCTTTCGCTCAGAGAGCAACCCCCTCTCGCCACGGGCAAGGCACTGCCAGTGGGCAACTGGCCAGCTCAGGGCAATGGGGGATATTTTTCACCTGGAACATTTTTAGGGAGAGAAAAGCACAGATTTGGTGATGTGGGAACATTTCTGGTTCCCCTGGTGTTGGTTTCGCCCATGTTCTACGTGATGCAGGTAGGAGCAGCCTCTCCCCGCCTCTGACAAGCTGCTTCCTGGCAAGGGTTTCCCAAAACCAGGGATCACTTCTGAAATTTGAAGTAATCCAGGAATTTAAAATTACTTTCCAGCATGTTAAACCGTATCAAAGCTGCATATGGGTGAGAAGGACCTATTTATTTATTTATTTACTGCTACGCATCAGTGAAATATTTTATTGAACTCAAAGCAGAAGCCTTTTTTTCTATTTTCCAAAATAGTTTTTAATTTGCTGAAAAGTCCTCAAACCCCTTTTGGTTTAATTTTCTCATTTTTTTCAGAACTGTCACAAAACACAAAGAGTATCAGCCCCGGGACTCCATGTTCACCAGAGGCTGCGTGGAGGGTTTGCTTTCTGTTAAAGGACTCTTAAAATGTTCATCTGAAATTAATAGTAGAATATATTTTTATTATGTGATGTGGAACAATAAACCCAGATGTTCACTGTGGAACAGAGCGCTTGCTGCAGTGATATAAATCCTTGAATTCATTTCGTTTTTATCTTTTGTCAGATGTGTAAGGACAGGGGTTTGCGCATGTTTTATTCAACTCGGTTTTTACTTAGGAAATGAAAATGAAGCTGTTTTGATCCCAAACGTCAATGTTTTAGCTGGATGAAAATGCCCGCAAACCCCAGAATCCAAAAGATGAGCTGGGTCAGACCTCAGAAGCCTGATTTGGGGCTGTTTCAGGTGGGTTTAGGTTTGTAGTTACCTGTCTCCTGGATGAATAAGGCTATGGTACATATCAAAGTTTCACCTTCCTCCCCAAAAAGTAAATCCCAAGGGAACTGCTGCTCCTGGGGCTGCTCCCCAGCTGTTGTGGTTGTGCTGTTTGCTCACAGCTGTTTCAGTTCATCCCTCCATGAGCCAGTGGCTTGGGAGCTCAGCTGGTGGCCACTCTCCTGGGCAGGTCTGGGAGCCCACCAAAGCCTGCGCAGAGAGACGCTGGCGCTGGAATGAACTGGAGCTTCCAGCAAATTGTAAACTGTGTCTTGGAGCAAGAGTAGTTCGTGGAGTTTTCTTGTGTCCCGTGCAGGTCCTAATGTGAACAACAGAAACACTGGTGTAACCACTCACTGCTTTTGGTTTTTCTTCCCACTCTGTGATGTTGCGTGTTCCGAGGACAGTGGTGGAGACATGTGGACATCCAGCTCCGTGAGGGTGGGACGACTGTGCTGTCCCCTGCATGGCACGGCTGATTTATTGATCGCAGATTGTGCTGCGGAGCAGCAGCACCACCACGTTTGCTGTGCAGGTGGGGAAACTGAGGCACAGAATGCTGATTTCTCATCATGGTCAGGATAAAACCCCAGACCTGAAGCAATGCTTTCTGCTTGGTCTCCCTTGATTTTTAGGAGGCTACCTGGGCTATTGCAGCTTCTGGGCTTGGCTCTCTCACAACCAGGGATTTTGATTGTCACCTCCTGTACAGCTCTGGAGCCCTCAGCCCAGGAAGGACATGAACCTGTTGGAGCCGGGCCAGAGGAGGCCATGGAGATGCTGTGAGGGCTGGAGCCCCTCTGCTGTGAGGACAGGCTGAGAGAGTTGGGGGGGTTCAGCCTGGAGAAGAGAAGGCTCCGGGGAGACCTTAGAGCCCCTTCCAGTCCCTCAAGGGGCTCCAGGAAAGCTGGGGAGGGACTCTGGATCAGGGAGGGGAGCCATAGGAGGAGGGGGAAGGGTTTTAAACTGGAAGAGGGGAGATTGAGATGAGATCTCAGAAGAAATTGTTTGCTGTGAGGGTGGTGAGAGCCTGGCCCAGGTTGCCCAGAGAAGCTGTGGCTGCCCCATCCCTGGAGGGGTTCAAGGCCAGGTTGGAGGGAGCTTGGAGCAACCTGGTGTGGTGGGAGGTGTCCCTGCCCAGGGCAGGGGGTGGGACTGGATGATCTTTAAGGTCCCTTCCAACTCAAACCATTTTATGATTTTATGATTCCCTCCCCATCTCTGAACAAGAGGGCGAGGGCAAGGGGAGGAACAGCAGGGCTGGGACAAGCCGCACAAAAATGCTGGGTCAAGAACAACTCGGGAGGGGAAAAAAAGGGAGAAGAAAAGTCTTGTCGTGTGCTTCCAGTAAACACGATATCTGACACAGAATTAATGGGGGGATTATGCGGAATCAGCATATACATTTCTCAAAGTGACTTTCCTCGACAGAAGGACACTAATCGCACTTTCAGAGATCAAAGACTTTAATCAACATTTAAGCATCTTAAGTTTGTTCCACTTTATTAAATGAAAATAATGACACTGTGTTTTACATTACATTAAGGAGGAGGAAGATGCCCCAGAAAAGCTGCCTGAGTCTTCCCTGTTACGGCTGAGCACAAAATCACCCCCTGTCCCACGGGGAAAGTGGCTGGTGGCAGCTCAGAGAGTGTAGCTGGAAGAGGCACGCTTGATCTCCATCACCCATAAGTAAGATCAGACACCTCTCTTGACATGTGGTGGAGGCAGAGTCCTACACCACGGGCACATCCACTGTGCGTTCGGGGAGATGACAGGTAGTTCTGCCATGATTTGATGGAGGAAAACCTTTTTTCCACTGCAAAACACTGAGTGCCTGATTGAAATCTTGAGCAAACTTAGCCCTCTTCTGCTAAGTAGCGTGCACTTGCTGGCTGGGCTCAGGAAGTGTTAGATGTGGCCCCTCGGAAAGTGCTAAAATGGAACTTTTACATTTTCCAGTTTGAAGCAGTCTTGCTTAGAATTCACCATTATTTTTATGATCACTTTTGAAAATGCTTAAGCTGGAAGCAAAACTTTCCCTTGGGTCTGCAGTTACTGTTTTTTTTCCTCCAATTTTCCAAAGAAAAAGTTTTTTTAAATAAAGGTGAAAGAGAATCTTTTCTTTCCTACTTTAAATTTTGCAGCATTACCAAAGAGCCTCAAAACCAATTATTTAAACAGGTGTTTGCTTTCTCCCGTGCTGAAGGACAAATCCTGCCCTTGCAGTGGAAGAGTGGTGCCAGGAAGGGGAGCGGAGCTTTGCAAACCTTGTACTTCCCCAGCGCTCCTGAACACGGGGGAGAAAACGGGCCCTCCTCTATCACACTTCTTACCATCTCATCTGCATCCAGCCCCAGTGCCATCTCTCGTGTTGGAGTAGAAAGGTCTGATCCAGCTTTCACTCACCCTTCTTGTTAATTAGGTCTTGCTTTAATAGGCTTACAGTGAATAACCCAACCAGCGTAAGGCGGATGTGACACCAGCCACCGGTTCTGCTCTTGTTGCCATTCGCTCTCTGTCTCCTGGCTTCTCTTGCTCCGCACTTGCCCGCTCCTCACTTGCTCTGGCCCAGGGACCACCACTGCCACCCAGCTCAGGTACATTTCTGTTCTCACGGGACATGCGGTACTGTCGTGATGGAAGCCCATTTCCTATTGCCAGGAGAAAAAGGGGTTTATGGCAGCTGGTTACAGCTCCCCACCCCAATCGATAAATACCCGGTGACAGAGCGATGAGCAAGCAGGATTGCAGGAGTCAGCATCAGCCCTGGCTTCCAAAGCTGCTTTGCAGAGTGCTATTAGCAGCCTCTGCTTCTCAGCGCTGCTGTGATGCTCGACTCATTAGCAGAGCAACCACATCCCATGAAGGCATGCAGCAGGGAGCCCGAGGCTCTGCCCTTCTGGCCCTGGTTTTGCCTGCGAGTCTCTGTATGACTTTTGGGCATGTAATCTGTAAACTGTCAAAAACATTCTTCCATCCTTGACTGCTCCAGGTCCATCTCGACATCTCACCCGTGTTTGAAAAGAGCCACTTGTTTCCTTTCTGGTTGAAGTGCATGAGTGTGCCAGGATGGTGTCTGTTCAGATGAGCACTCACCACTCTCCCCAGTTCTTTACCCATCACTGCAGAGGCTTTTGGCTGCACTTGGATTTCCACCGTGCCATCCAGATGGCTTTAGTGGAAGGAATTGGGCAGTCATTGTCAAAACTCAGGGGTTTTTTAATTAGCAAGTGAAACTAACACCCTTTTATAAGCAAATTGTTTTCTAGGGCCTGCAGAAGTTTGCAACTTTGCTGTATGTCAGATAGCCACCATCATGCACCAAGAAGAAAATGAGAGCTGAGATATAAACCTGCAGTTTCATCTTGAAATGATAAATTCTTCAATGTCTAGATCTTGTTTTCTTCAGTCAGCACAACCTCTGTCTAGACACACCGGCACTATTATCTCTTCCTAAAGAGCTGGTCCAGCGTTTATTAGTTGACAAGGTTGCAAATTCACTCTGCTCTTGCGTTCCTTCCCATCCAAAGTTGTATTTGTGCTGGGTGGCACTGGGTCCTTCTGAGGTTTGTTTTTCATAAGCGATCATTATCGCTGTCTTTCCTGCAATACTGAGCAGCCTGATCTTTGCATGTCACATGTCATTAGGTTTAAAATCATTTAGCAAAGATATTAGTCTGCAGCTGGATGGAGCTGTCTGGTATGTGCCACTTGATTTCAGCCTTCATGGTCTGACGCTCACTTCAGGCTTTAAGATCTTAATATGATGGATCCGTGCCTCAGTTTACCTTTCTTGCCTACTAATTTCATTTAAAAATGGAAGAAATGTGTTTTTCTTCTAATACTTGCTCTTTCAAGTAGCAATGCGCTAACAATTGGCAGCTGTTTGAGCCATGGAGACTTTAAGAAAGCTGGAGAGGGACTTTGTACAAGGGCATGTAGTGATAGGATGAGGGGTAATGGCTTCAAACTGGAAGAGGGGAGATTTAGATTGGATCTCAGGAAGAAAATTTTCACTCTGAGGGTGGTGAGAGCCTGGCCCAGGTTGCCCAGATAAGCTGTGGCTGCCCCATCCCTGGAGGGGTTCAAGGCCAGGTTGGACGGGGCTTGGAGCAATCTGGTCTGGTGCGAGGTGTCCCTTCCCAGGGCAGGGGGTGGGACTGGGTGGTCTTTAAGGTCCCTTCCAACCCAAACCATTCTGCGATTCTATTTCACACGTGAATGCCCACATGTGCAAGCACAGCCCAGCACACACACACCAGCCTCCAAGTAGAGGGAGATGCCTGCAGCTCTGCTGCCTAGGGACCTGCTCTGATGGAGACTCCTCCTGGGAGTTCAGACAAGACTTGGCTTCCCCTTCTCCCCATTCACAGCGCCCTTGCTCCAGAGAGCTATCACAAGAGTTAGTTCATTAACACTTGTAGAAGGCACCTGAAGTGGAAAATCGTTTATGAGCTTGCCGTTTGGGCAGTGGAGAAGAGCTGTCATGCCAGTTCCCCGCTTCCCGTTAAACTGTCACCTCCATTTGGAGTTTGCCTTTTGTGATGTCTGAGCACAGACATGGACGTAACTCCCACCCTGCACTATCTGGCATCGCCTGGGCTGGCTCTGAAGCTGCAGACAGATGTTTATCTGCCTGAACAGGCAGAGTGAGATTTGTCCATGGAGATTTGTCCATGGACAGGAGATTTGTCCATGAAGGGAATGAGATAAATAATTGAGTACAGCAAACTCCCCGTACAAACCAGTCTCTGGTGGCCAGAGCACACTGTGTGGGCCTGAGCAGCGGGGACTGCCAGCCACAGGCAGAGGACACGAACCCACCTCTCCGGTGGTGAGAGCCTGGCCTAGGTTTCCCAGAGAAGCTGGGGCTGCCCCATCCCTGGAGGGGTTCGAGGCCAGGTTGGAAGAGGCTTGGAGCAACCTGTTGTGGTGGGAGGTGTCCCTGCCCAGGGCAGGGCATGGGACTGGACGGTCTTTAAGGTCTCTTCCAACCAAAACCATTTTATGATTCTATGAAAGGCTCCTCTCCCTTTCCTTCTGCCAAGGCAATGTCTCTGCTCTCTTCTACAGCAACATAGTTGTCTTTGACTAAAGATCTTTTTCAAGATGAAAATTCCTTTTTGGGAGGGGACCCTTGGTGACATGATTTCAGAAAGTCAAAGGGGAGATAAGGAAGAAGAAAAGGGAGAGAAGGTAGGATGGATGGATGGATGGATGGATGGATGGATGGATGGATGGATGGACGAATAGACAGGCACTGGGATAGGATGGCAGGAAGGATGAAGGGCAAGGGCAGGCTTGAAGAGACAAGATGGTCCAGACAACTCAGCAGTGGTGTTGGCAGAAGGCTCAGCAGGCTCCTGTGGCTCGGATGCTTTTTCACACTGACTTTTTGCATTCTGTTCATGTTCCTTTCTATTTCTACACCTGGATCGTGGCCAGAATGAGAAACAAGAAGGGGAGATAGAAAACTTAATGCTTTTCAATTAAACAAGAAGCACTTTGCCATTGTAAGCAAGCTTATTTAGACATTAAATCAAAATCAAATGCTTGCGCTATCAGTGCTACTTACAGTCTGATAATTAATGATGGCTTTCCCCAGCGAAAACTCGTCTGTGTTCTGTCAGCACCACTGTACATCTTTGATCGAAAGCTTTTTAAGTAGTTTCAGAAGCTGGATCCGTAAAATAAAAATAACACGTAGTGGTAATTCTCTGCCCAAGAAATAAATAATAAAGGCTTGTAACATTTAAGTGTTGGATGTCAGCTAATCAACAATTTCAGCATCATTGCGCGGTGGCGAGCTGAGAAATGGGAGAATGAAGGGGTTTCTTTGCAGTTATGTGGAAACTCTTTCACATCCCTCTGACAGTGTGAAGGAGTTTTAAAGCAGATGTAAATTATTTTCGCCTTGTTTTCAGGACCTTCTCCATAACCTATGTGGTGGAAAGGGATCTTAGTGCTAATGAAAATCCAGCTCAGTTCTTATAGAAATAGAAAGAGTCCCAGTCGCATTTGCCCTTCCCCCTGGTAAGTGTTGGAAGAGGATAAAAGCAGAAACGGAGGTAAAAGTGCATGTATTAAACTGTGTGCATTAGTCTTTGCTTAGCAGAAGTCCGTCCCCAAGGTCGTGTCCCATCAGGCGCTCTCAGCAGCCAGAAGGTAACCTGGACACCTCTGGAGCTGGAATCATGAGCTGCTGGGAGGAGAAGCTGACTGCAGGGCTGCAGGAAGGTCAGAAATCTCAAATTGGGCTGTGGCTGGCAGGTCTCACCTCCTCACCCATTCCTCACCCTTCTTACAGGGTTTGGACTGGTCTCCACTCACAGATACGCCTTTCTTTTCATGCCTTTCCCTCCCTGCTCCCTTCAGGAGCAGGTAGGAGAGGTGTCTCCTTGCTCACCTTTCCATTTGGAGGTGAAGTCCCACCTGATGCTCTTGAGCAACACTTGCTCAGCCCCCTCGGCAGGCATCAGGACAGCATCCCTCACCCTGCCCTCTCCCAACCTGTCTGGAAGGAGTCTTCTTCTCCCATCGACATGCTCAGCAGAGTAGGCAGCTGCCAAGAGTAATAATTAGGCCTCACCTCACTCTGCCTAGCACTGCCAGCTGCTGGTACAATTAAGCTGCATTATTACTTTCTAAATTGAGAAGCGCTTCCCCTCCCTCCTCCCTTTGCTCCCCCCTTCCATCTCCCCCTCCCACGCCGTGCCATTCACCAGGGTGCAGCTTCAGCACATCCCAGCCCAGCCGGGACGCTCGGGACCAGGTAGGGTTTGAGCTCAGCCAGGACCTGCCCTTCCATCTGGGTGAGAAGATAAATGGGTTTCTGTCCCACGTTGGGGAGAGGTGTGAGGAGGGAGGAGATGGAGCAGTGAGTAACCACAAAGTCTTCCTTGTAACCTCTGTATCCTCTTACCAACTTCGAGAGGAGCCGACCAGACTAAAACTCTTCCCGTACATCCTCTTCTGCCTCCCTCAGTCCCTACAGGGATGTTGTCCCCATCAACACCCCAAACAGGAAGGAAGGGTCTGTCCAGTTTGCTGGCACAGCTGCTTATGTGATCACCCCATTGAGCCAACCTGGGCCAGAGTCGGGTTAGACAATAGTTTTTTATGATTTTGGTTCATCTGGACTGAGAGTTTGAGTTTCCTGTAGCAGATTGGCATCCTTCCAGTACCTAATGGGGTCCTACAGGAGAGAAGGGGAATGACTCTTGATCAGAGTGATAGGACGAGGGGTAATGGTTTTAAATTGAAAGAGGGGAGATTGAGATGAGATCTCAGAAGAAATTGTTTGCTGTGAGGGTGGTGAGAGCCTGGCCCAGGTTGCCCAGAGAAGCTGTGGCTGCCCCATCCCTGGAGGGGTTCAAGGGCAGATTGGAGGGGGCTTGGAGCAACCTGTTGTGGTGGGAGGTGTCCCTGCCCATTGTAGGGGGTGGCACTGGACATTCTTTAAGGTCCTTTCCAACCCAAACCATTCTGTGATTCTATGATTGTTTCTATGATAATGAAAGCAGCAGTGTCTTCAAAGATGTGGTGGAAGCTGGGGGACATGCTGAGCCCCAGGAGCTGGAGGAGTGCATGGACCTTAAACCTCAGGGAATAACCAGGGCTAGAAGCAGAAGGAAAAAACATAGGTTTCCCCTTCATTTGTCTGCTGGAGTGCAGACGGCAGAAGGAGGGCACACTTTCTGTTAGTGACAATGGTGTGTTTCAGTTTGTGGCTGGAAGCAGACCTGTTGTGCAATAAGGGTGGTTTCATGTTGTTCAAGTGAGAGACACATCTCTTCTGCTCTGGAGGACAGGCCACAGAGGGTGAGCTCCACTGTCTCCAGAAGAAACCACATTGCCTGCCTTGCCCTGAGGGCTCCAAGAGCAGGCACTGGGAAGAGTTATTAAGAACAATTTGTCATTTGGCAGTCGTTACATCCCAGGCTAGAAAAGCAGAACATGACATGAGGCTACGGTAAGGAGCCTGTAAAGGATCTAGTCATTCTTCTCGCTGTGGTTAGATTTGTTGATTTGTTTAGTTTCCTTTTTTGGTTCAAATCGGGTTGAAATAATTGGAAATCATTAAAAAAGCATGTTGGAGCCATCTGCACGGGACATGGCATGAACAGTGTGTTGTGTTTCCTCCGACTGCATGAGAGGGATGCTG
The DNA here is from genome assembly GCF_964106895.1 of Numenius arquata. NCBI lineage: Eukaryota > Metazoa > Chordata > Aves > Charadriiformes > Scolopacidae > Numenius > Numenius arquata. The sequence continues at coordinate 2,843,225 of NC_133596.1, forward strand.
GGGGAATCCAAAGCACTGGACTCTAGAAGTGACAGCTTGGGTGCTCCTCACTTCTTGTCCTCCGCCTGTGATTTACCCACTCAACGAATCTGGTGTTTGGATTAACGAATTCTTTACAGTGGGGGTTGTTTGGTGGAACAGAGGGACAATAGGTCTGAATTTGTCATCCGAGGGGATTGTAATCACGGTAATTAACAGTATTTGTAGATTTTAGCCTGGCTGGCAATAAAATTTTACACGGTGTATCTTCTGCAGAACGATTTCTATTACTTCGAGCAGATAAAAACTGACATAGGTTCAGAATGACTTGGAAAATCAATAAGCAATAAAACTTAGCATGAAAACAAATAAATTATCCCAATCAGAGAAAACACTGAGCTACTGTCAAACTAGTTAGACAGATGAAGTCTAATGTCACTCCGAGAGCTGAGCAGTTGTTAAGGCAGAGATGCCAGGCTCCCTTTCAAAATATTTTCTCAACCCCTTTCTCTCTTTAGGACTGGGCTTGCTTCCATCTGCCAAACTCAGTCTGAATCAAGCGGAAAAAGACAGACAGCTTATAAAATACCTCATCTTCCTAGAAGGCGTTTTCCTTTGAATTATTTTTCCATAGTGAATTTAACAGTGGCTAAAAAAGCCCTCTGGGAGCTGGACGTTCTGTGGTCCTCCCCCGTACGTCGCTGCCGACAGCGGCTCAGCAGAGGGAATGGAGGGGGTTGGGGTGGTGGCGCTGGCCCCACTGGAGACTTAGTGCTGGATGAGAAACTGGGGTTCACCCCGGCATGTGGGGCAGAGCTGGGCTGGAGGCTGAGACAGTGCTGGAGGGATGTGGGGACCCGTGCCCGGTGGGGTGTCACACCAAGGGTTGTTCTCCACACCAGGAGTGTGCCCGGAATGAGCCACCCTGCCTGAGCTGGGAATGGGAAAGCAACTTGTAGGAGTGATTAACTAATTAAAATGCACTAGAACAATTGCAATTGAGTGTCTGGCTATAACCTTCAGCTCTGGCTTAATTAGTACATAAACCTTGCTTTGCGCCCTGTGCAAAGGAGTGAATTTAATGTGCTTGGACTTGTCTGCTCAACCTAAGGAGGGTCCCAACATCTCACTCTGCTGCCGATCCCTCCCCATGCGCTGCTGGGCTGGGATCATCCTTTTCTATCTTACGGGGCACTGCATGCATTTAAGACTAATGATTTACGTCAATATGGACTGGGCTGGGAACGCTGCTGGGCCCAGATGCTGGCAGGAGTTGCTATTATACAGGGAAACAGCCTCACACGGTTTCCAGCAGCAAAAGAAATAACTTTTATTGCTCATAATTATATGTTTTTAGCTAAATTAATCACTGGATTAAATCTAGTATTTGGTTCAACAGAATTGCACTCATTCTGAATTTGACCCCTTGGCTTTCTGCGAGTTAAGTCTATGGTCATTAATTATGGTGGGAGGAATGAATAATCCAGTGGTTAAAGTCCAGCTGAGCACTCTGGGGCAGAGCTGGGTGGGCCACTGCTCTTGGTGGCTATTGCAAAATATTCAGGGGTTGACTTGATACGAAATGTGTTTTCTCCAGCTTTTTTAGCAAAAAAGAAAGCGTATAAGAACTCATTCCAGCTTGAACAAAACATTTGCTTCATTTGGGGGAGATTGTGAAGTCTTTGTTGTTCAATTGTCTGGAAAGACGTTGGTTGAGTAATAAAATCCCATTTCAAAATAAAACATCACAATGTTTTGATCAGGGAATTTGAAGTGGGGGAAGGGACCAGCACGCTGAAGTGAATGAACTCAGCGCTAGTTTATGACGTATTCCAGGTTTACCAGAATCTGGGTTTTTTCAACCTAAAGCAGCTGAGCCCAGCTGTACTTGGAGGCGTAACCTCAAGTCCTTGCCTGTCACAGGCTCCTTGGTGGACCTTGGGGCACCCGCTTTGCCCATTAGACCTCAGTGAAGGGCAGTTTCAAGAGAAGTTCTATGGAAAAAAGTAAAAATCTGTGTTTTTCCCAAATGGGTAATCCATATAGTGTTCATGTCTAATCTAAAGGTTTTATTTAGATCAGTTCTTTTTGATTTTGACCTTTTCATCCTTAGTTGTTCTCTCTCTTTGTAAGTTAGTTTACATCTTGCATTGGAAAATCAGCCTAAACACAAAACCAGAGCTTTTAATTAGGAAAACGTCAAAATGGGATGTTTCAGATTTCAAAACATTTTTGAATACTTAAAATTACAGAAGGGTCAAGATGGACCTCTTCCTTTGAAAAGTACATCAGCATTTCTCCATGGGGGAAAAGATGAGGGAATTTCTTGGGAAATCTCTGAATATTTCTGGTACCTGCAGCAGCTTTTTAAAACCCTTTCACATACTTTCACTTTTACCCTCCCACACACACTGCTGAGAAATAAATCCTTTGGAAATGGAAATCAGGCTTGAAGTAAACAGATTAGTAATGGTTATTTGGTAACACTTTATTAATTAAATGTCCTAAATACATTTAAACCTAGGCATTTAATTTAGATTTATAAGGATAATTTAGATTTATAAGAATCGTTATTATACATTAAGTACAGTAAATGCCAATTGATTTTTATAGACAATATTTACTGAGGTGTAACCACACTGCAAAATTTAATTATCTTCGTACTTAGTTAAAAGGACAGTACAAAGGTTTCAGAACGAGGACCTTGGGTAAAGGCTGGCAACAAGGGAAGCTGCTCCTGCCCATCTCACCTTAGAAAGCCAGCCTTCGCCCTGCCCCGCATCTTCTGGAGTCATTTCTATAAATGCCAAGTTAAAAAGCTCAACATGCACTTTTCAGTGGGAAGATCTTTCTCCTTGTCGTTCCCTGGCTCTCGGCTGCAGCTGGGCAAGGGGCAGCTCATGGGCCGTTGCCCAAGGACTGAGGGGCTGGATGCTGAAGCTGGAGTTAGTCCCCTCCAGCATCCTTTTGGTAGAGAGAAGTGTAATGGATCCCACCAATATTTCCTGCCAATATGGTGCATCTTTTGGCTCCATTCCCACTCCCCAGGAGGAGAACTTAATACCTTGTGGTATCTCTCATCATAAAAAGGGCCAAGGTTAATGGAAAACCATGGTGGGGAAGCCAGTGGAGTCAGTGGTTATGGGCAGAAGAGGACATTGCTGACTTCTGCCATGGAGAAGCAGTGATTTGTCATGCTGGTGGGAAAGGAGCCACATCAACACATCTCCATATTGGGAAAAAAATGTTAACATTTTCAAGTTATTGTCTGTGGTTTCCAAAACAGAAAGTGTTAATCTTTTAGTTCCAAAGGACTTTTTATTTTGCCATTATGTTCTTTATATAAAGATACTTTTTGCCATCCGAGCAGCTTTCATTTCCTTGTTAGCCTGTGTCGGGACTCATTCATAAATCAGGTCAGGTATATTGTCCCCTTCTTGGTGACACAACCCAGAAGTTAGTGCCTGTGGACACTGGCCAGACCCGAGCAGAGGGACCAGAGCAGCCAGTGCCCCTGGGGCAGGAAAGCAGGGACTGCAATTCCTGAGCCCTGCTGTAAAACCACAGGGAGAACCAGCATCTGCAGCAAGGTAAAACACAGCCTGAATCACCAAGTCTGCACTTCTGGTGAGAACTGGTGGGAACCTGCAGTGAAATCATTTCTACTGCTGTCTTCCAGGATGGAAACATCATCGGCGCAGCAACAGTCTGTGCAGGATCTCTCGCTGTTTCATCTTGCAAAAATTTTTACAAAACATTTGATTCATTGGCAGTTTTGGAAGGTTCATGTTCCGTAAGCTTCGCTTTGAGATTTGAGCAAGAACGAGCCCAGAATCTCAAGCAGAGGCCAATGAGTCTCACCTGTGTTCACGTCAGCCCCATAAATCAGCCCAGATGCTCAAACAAGTTCATGAACCTTCGGGAAACTTTAAACGAACCCAGGCTGAATCTTCAGGCTGGATGCACAGTTCTCATTGGAAATAATTCACAACATGTAGCTCAGAGGGCAAGATAATGATTTCTAAAGTGGAAATAACATAAGACATAGATATTATAAGGGATAAACACATTTTTAATGCAGTCATTGCTGTTGGAATCTTGGAATGTGAATTTGCTGCTGTCTTTCCCCACATTTTTCTCTCTCTCAGACACGACAAGAACCAAAACCCCACAATCCTCATCCAAATTAACAGTAACCCAAAGAGCTTTAAAACCTCTGCAAGATCCAGCCCACGCTGCATATTCTGTATTCTATCTCTTTAAGATGCGATATTGCACATTTTCCAGATGAAAAGGGATCCAGTGCTGCACGGGGTAATTTCACAGCTAAATTGCTCAGTGGTCGTAAGGAATAAGGGCTCAGCTGCGAGCCAGCACGTCGGGCAGGGGATGAGCATATGGCAGAGAGGGCGCCTTGAGTGGAAAGATATTGTGCATGGGGAATCTAGCGAGCAAATGAGATGATCCTGTTGAATCTGTAATTGAGATAATTACTTGGAAGATTGGATATTGAGTCTGTGGAGGAGGAGCTTCTGGACATGTGCTGGTGCGTCTGTTCATGTACTTGTGTGGATACACAAATACTTGAACTGACTCATTGGTTGCAGTTTGGGACCTGCTGAACTCGGTGGTGATGCTTTTAAAGAGGCCAGGCTTTTATATCTAAAAATGTCCATCTTTGTATGTAGCATTGGAGAGAGAGTGACCATTAAGGTGAACTTTGGGAAGGAGCAAGGCTGGGTGCCCATATCACCATCACCCAGTGGGAACAAGGCTCGTCACCTGCTCTGGCTCCTTTGCAAATCCCTGGGATAATGGGGATACAAAGGGGAATCGCAGTCTAAAATGCTTCCTCCTGGCTGTGCTCTAGCCATGAAGCTGAAAACTTTTTTTGAAGTCTTTGGAAATTCAGAGGAATTCGGGTTTTACTTGCGGCCGTGCTTTCCTGTGTTTGTGTAGTACAGCCTGGGTGGAGGCAGCAAAATCTGGCTCTGCTCCAGGGAGGACAGAAGCCCCAGCGCCGTGCCCGTGCCATGCTGTGCCCATGCCATGCTGTGCCCATGCCCTTCAGCGGGGGGGCTCAGTGCCTGGCAGCACCCAGCTTTGCAGGGACATACCCTCGTCACGCACCAGCACCCAGTGTGGCCAACCCTTCATGGCAGTTGGCCAGAGGAAGGAGAGCAGGAACCCATCTCTCAAAAACTCTGCCATTCTGGTGCAATTCTGAACCAAAACTGTTTCCCATGGGCTTCTTCAACTTTGCTTCCCAGAGCGTCCCCAAAATTCAAACCTTGGCCCAGGATGTGCAGGCACAGCCGGGGGAGGGCTAGAGCTTGGTGGCTTTTCACCAAGAGCATCAGGCACTGGTCTGATGGACCAGCCTTAGGCTGAGAGCAATTCACTGCCCCCACCATCCTCTGGGTATAAACAAGCAAAAATGATACCTGGAGAGGGCAGCAGCCCCAGAAGTGAGGATTTTCTTTTTGTTGGCCTTGCAGAGAATGACCAGATGGAGAACTAAAGAGAGGGATAAATCTACTCACGCACACAAATATTGTGATGAAAATGAAGACAGTTCTGTTGTGTGAACACTTCGAGGAGCACAGAGCACTGGGAACATGTTCCAAATGTCAAATGGATTATACTCCAGCACCCTTATTGTTTCATATAATTCTCATCTAATGTCACCCCTGGCAACAATAATACAAGTCTCAATATTCGCTTTGATGTAGCCTCCCTGAATATTTTTAAGCAATGAGGAAATTGCCAGGGGGAGTGAGAGAAGGAGGGGCAGGCAGGGCGGGGGCTGCTCTTGCACCCAACACAAGGGTGACAAAACAGATCCCTGAATTAAATCCATCAGAAAGATTGAGTTTCCAATTTCGGGGTCCCCGATGCCTGCGCTGCTGAAGCCTGGATAGGCTCGCAGTTGAGTTTTAATCATGAGGTTTGTCTCCATTGGAATACAATTAGGGAGCCCTGAGCTTGAAGCAAACAGATTGGAGGAGCACAGCGAAAGCAAATGCAGTAACATGAAGGGGGACAAATCATCTTAATTTCACCGGGCTGAACAGAGCTGTCACATTACAAGGTCAGGCCGGAGTGAGCTGATTTTGTGGAAAGGAAGAATAAAATGACTAGAAAGGTGGAAAGTGCAAAGAGGCTTGTCCTCCGTTATTTTATTGCTCTTTTGACCTCAAAGGTTTTCATAAAGTTGATTAACAGATATAGCAGCCAAACCCCGAGACCCTAACAGAGCCATTGCTCCATCCTCCTTCCAGGCACACTCCAGCCGCTGCCTGCAGGGCATCTGCAAAGTCCATCACCCTCACCAAGAGCGCGTCCATGTCCCCCTTGCACCCAGCAGGACACAGGTGGCAGGGTGCAGGGGGGGAGCAGAGGAGGACACAGCCCCCTCTCTTCTGCCGAGCACCCTGGGATCTGCTGAGCAGCATCTCTTCTCGCCTGCCTGAGGGCAGTGACAGCTGTCCCCATGTCTAACTCCATCCACGGAAGGAAATGTTTCCCACATGATCCCACTGCCTCCTCTCCCGCGCTCACACCATGGTGCTGGAAGAATCACAGAATGGTCTGGATTGGAAGGGATCATTCAGATCATCGAGTCCAAACTTCAACCCAACACTGACAAAACCCACCGCTAACCCACGTCCCTCAGTACCACGTCGGCCTGGCTATTAAATACCTCCAGGGATGGGGACTCCACCACTGCCCTGGGCAGCCAGTTCCAAAGCTTGACAACCCTTTCAATGTAAAAATTTCTCCCAATATCCATCCTAACCCTCCCCTGGCACAACTTGAGGCCATTTCCTCTTGTCCCATCACCTGTTCCTTGGGAGAAGAGACTGACCCCCCCCGGCTACACCCTCCTTTCAGGGAGTTGGAGAGAGTGAGAAGGTCTCCCCTCAGCCTCCTTTTCTCCAGGCTGAACACCCCCAGCTCCCTCAGCCTCTCCTCACAAGACTTGTTCTCCAGACCCCTCACCAGCTCTGTTGCCCTTCTCTGGACCCGCTCTAGCCCCTCAATGTTTTTCTTCTGGTGAGGAAGAGCCCAACCTATATCCACCTCCTGGAAGCTCTGTTTCTGTGTTTCTCTTTGCATGTGGTGTGGGAGAAGGGACAATATTCTGCTTAAATGCTTTGAGACGCTGCTGACAAACACAGTAAAACTTGGGTTTAGGTCTACTGGGAGTTACAAATGAAGCATTTCTCCTCCTGCAGGACCTCACCTGAGAGGCACATGGGTGTCCAGGCACTACATATGGGACCAGGACAGTTGTCTCCTTTTCCATCCAAAATTTCCCTGGCCAGGGAGCCACTCAGCCCAGGGTGAGAGGAGTTTAGACCTACATGTGAAGAAGTAAGTGGGAATTAGGAGCATTCAAGCTTTACTCAGTGCAGGCTCTACTTATCCTTCAGAGCATGAGCAAAATCTCATTAAAGTCAGTCACAAGGTTTACGTCCTGTTGACCTGAAAGGAGGGTGGCTCAGACAAAATCCTTGTACAGGAAGAATGGAAAACGTTTCAAAGCAATTAAATCAAAGAGAGATGCTTTTCTTTTCACTGTATTCTCCAAGGAGCCTCCCAGAGGAGATGCTGCTGTCTGCTTCAGATTGGTGCCTTCATGTCAGATGCCCAGGCCTGGGAATGGACAATTTTGGGTCCATAGTATTTATAATCCCAGTGTGTGGCCTCTCTTTTGTGTCCTGCTGTCTAAACTGATTGCACAGTGTTTGTCTTATTCCAAGAGCCATCATATGTGACATGGGCATAATGTTTCACTCCTTATTTCTCCCTTAAATTATAGGAGTTTCACTGAGCTCTGTGATTTGTGTGGTGGGTATTACAGGTGTCAATCACAGCTTGCCTTTTTCCCTCCCATCTCTAATACCACAAGGTTTCTTCCCTTCACTGCTCTCCATCCTACACAGACCTGGTGTGAATTAAAGAGGCTGTGGCTTGTGGAGGAGCTGGAAGGGCAGAGCAAGATGAAATGGTTAGAGGTCTGGTGTTAAATGGGTGTGCAAAAGAGCAAAGTATTGTCAGCCTGTGTGGTTTTAATCTGAATGTCATAGTATGGTTGTCTTCTCTTTCACTAGAGCGACCATAGGACAGGGATTCAGGAGATGCGGTCGGTGTCTGATGGGCTCTGCCCTTCTGTGGGCTCCAGCATGTCGTAACCCCACTCGTGTCGTTACTTGTCCCATCCCCTTTATTTCCTCTCTGTGGGCACAATTCTTGGACCAAGTTTCTCCCTGATCAGAAATGGTTGGGAGTATATGTTCTGTGTAGGGTCTCTTTATAGTGAAAGGAGACACAGACAGGATCTGCATAACCATCTCAGGCTTGGGTACCACATCATGAAGGGAGATAAATCCCACCCGATATTCCCTCTTCAGCCATCGAAAACAGAAGGGTGCCCTACAGAAGCCAGCTTGAGTCCTCAAATCATCCTGTACTGTCTGAAGATACCCATCTCTTGCTATTGACTCCAGAGGCCAGCTGGCCTGACTTGCTTCTTAATTGAGACAGTTCAGTTAATTGCCAAAGCTGCACTGTGAAGAGCAGGGTGTGCTGCAGGGTGTATGGATCATATCCCGCAAAAGGGCCTTTGGTTGGAGTTGGGATCGCCAAACAGTACTGCAACACTGATTTTCGTCATCATAAGCATGTACCAGATCAGGCTAACGGAGAATTAGGATATCAGAAATCTAGTATTTTCTTTAGAGGGCAATTTCCCCCCCCTTATTCTCCCTGCTGAAATACAGCTGCTAGCTTTGGCCCCAATTCTTCAGCCCACAATAGCTGATCGAATAGATAATTTTGTTGGAATCTCCCTTAGAATATTGTCCCTTTCTGGTGAGCAGCACAAAATGATTTAGCTTAGAGTAATCCAGTGCCAGTGCCCAAAGAGATGTCCTTTCTCTGCCCTTGGTCCTCCCATTCTGCTGAAAGGCAATAACGGGCGGCCACCTGCAAGTTCTTCTGATGCTGCTGATATTTCTGATTCTCTTTGCTGTTGCCTGAGGGTACACACCAATCTCTTAATACATATATAAATATTATCCTTGTTAATCCCTCGGAGAAAAATAATATCAACAAAACTTATTACCAATTCCTGTCTGGCTGACTGAGTAATACGAACCAGATGATGTTTATATTTAAAAAATGAAAATGCCAATAAAAAAGTAATTTTAAAATATTCACCTCTTGGTATTTTCCTATTGCAAATGGAGAAATAACAGAGACATGCTACACCTGCATGTTAAAATTCAGCAAAGACAAATGGACTTTATTACAGCAGTCCCAGGACTTACAACCATGATGGCCCCACTGCAAAGTGGCGGTCCTCATTTTAAGCGCAAACCTACATTTTAAGTATTTCTGTGGGATGACCTTAGTAAATCAAGAGCTTGTGAACACCTCTGGTGGGAGCATGGGTCAGAGCTATCGGGTCCCAGTTGTGCCCTCCACAGTGCTGAGCTGGAGAGAAAGGTCTGTTGCTGGAAAAAGCTGGTGTAACTTCTCTGCTCAGGGAGATCGCACTTATTTACACCGATTGACGTAGTTCTGGAGCTCAGTCATCCGTAACAAGAGCACAAGACTCAAATAAGGGGAGAAAAAAACACTAAAATCACACTTAAACCCCTCTAAATAGGACAAAAGTACAGCAGTACTGCCTAGCTGGAATATATATTCCTGTATATAGGAATGGGCCTCTGGGCATTACACATTGGGCACTGAGGGAATCTGCAGCAAACACCATCGGTGGGTAATTCTCGTCCCCTGTAAAGAGGCAAATTTATCTGCTGCTTATTAGAAAATGTGTATCTGACCAGATGCTAAACTCAGAAAACTCTTTCCAGTTTCCCCCTTTCACACCACCACCACCACGGCTTCCCAAAGTTTTCCTCTTTCGGGCTATAATTATTACTGGTTGATCCCTTTCATTAGTTGATTCCTTGTTTTTTTGTTTGCCTTGTGTCATTGAATTCTGTATGCAAAATCCTTTCTGCCATTTTTTGGTCACAATTACAAAAGAAAGAATCACAGAGTACTACAAGCCGAATGGCGAAATTATAAACCAAGGGTGCCCATCATCTTCCAGAAATGAGAAAAATCAGGCCACTTTTCCAACATGATGAAAATAGAGCTCTCCATTGCCCATGTCTTGTGTTGCATCTATCAGGCCTCAGCCTTATCTGTAATTGCGAACTCGCCATCGTCCAATTACAATTCTGGGGCAATTCTCCCAATAGCTGAGGATTTTTTTTCGAGCTCCACTCCAGCCATTTGTGTGATCAGACGGGACTCTCAGCTCTCTTTAAAAAACCAATCAGTCATCTTGTCTTTATGGCTGTGAAAAGAGTAATGTTTAAAACACTGCTTCTTAAAGAGAGACAGACAGCAGGATGCTGGTGTGAATGTCTCGTTCTCCAGTATATCTATTTATGCCTATCCACCTCGCTAGCTGATTATCTATCTGTCTTTGAAAATAACAGATGTGCTTAAAAAGTAACGTAGAAAGGGTGACAGTCATTCAGCAGGAGTAAATCCCGTAAATCTTATTCGAGCCTTTCTGTGAGGACCAGAAAGGGTTTAGGTTTAATGCTGGCTCTGTTGAAAAGGGTGATTTTCTCCTGGTGAAAGCCCTGTGGCAACTGAAGGGCTCAGCCAAGGGAACGTAGGACCAAGGGAATGTTTTCCTACCTGGAGCTCTGCATCCAGCTCTGGAGCCCTCAGCATAGGAAGGACATGGAGCTGTTGGAGTGGGTCCAGAGGGGCTCCTCCATGGAGGAGCTCCATGGAGTCCAGAGGGGCTCCATGGAGAGGAGCCCCTCTGCTGTGAGGACAGGCTGAGAGAGCTGGGGGGTTCAGCCTGGAGAAGAGAAGGCTCTGGGGAGACCTTAGAGCCCCTTCCAGTCCCTCAAGGGGCTCCAGGAAAGCTGGGGAGGGACTCTTCATCAGGGAGGGGAGCCAGGGGACGAGGGGGAAGGGTTTGACACTGAAAGAGGGGAGATTGAGATGAGATGTGGGGAAGAAATTCTTTGCTGTGAGGGTGGTGAGAGCCTGGCCCAGGTTGCCCAGAGAAGCTGTGGCTGCCCCATCCCTGGAGGGGTTCAAGGGCAGGTTGGAGGGGGCTTGGAGCAACCTGGTGTGGTGGGAGGTGTCCCTGCCCATGGCAGGAGGTGGGACTGGGTGGTCTTTAAGGTCCCTTCCAACCCAAACCATTCTATGACACTATGCTTCTATGATTGGTACCATCCTATTAGGACTAAACATCTTCAAATCAGGCTCTGTCTGTATGAGACTGAGCTGTGGACTGTGCTTACACACCTCCATCCAGCTCTTGAAGAAAGAAAACGGTGGGGCAAAAAGCTAGAAAAGCTGATGCACCTCCATGGTCTTCCTCCCTTTGCCTCATCCTCCCCCAGCAACTCCTCTGCCCAAGGAAACGGCAGCAGGGTTAGAAAAGTTTCCTGCAGTCATTGGAATAACAAAAAGTTCTCTGGCAGGCGCACATCTCCAGCGTGCCATGAATGAAACAATTAAAAATGATAAAAGGTCTATCTTGGTTCTGAACACTCCGGTTGAGTGAAGAGATAAGTCCCCCTTTCATTCAAAGTCATTAACGGCTCAGCAATTTCAATGCTGTTTCCCATCAAATTGTATGAATATTTAATCCTTTAATTGCATGTTATCCTAAACACCACGTGTGCTTTCTTCTTATTTATCCGCTTGCTTTTGTTGTTACAGGTAAATGCTTTTTTGAACTTGCTTTTATGGGGGGGAAAAACGGGCATTGTTATCTCTCTCTCTGCAGGAGGACAATGGGGGCTGCCGGCCCCTGGCAGCAACTGGCAGCGGAGGGGGGTCTCCAGTGACTTCTCTATTCGGAAGCTGCTTTTGGATGAGACGGGCTGAGATCCTGGGATCGGCGAGGAGGCTGGTGTGAAAAGCAGGGTTTTTTGGGTTTTTTTCTTCCCCCTCTCTGAAATGGTTTTCGTGATAACAGAAAAATTAATTACTTGGGAGATTACTGAAAGAAATATTCTGCCGATCCGATAACTGTGTTCATTGGAGACATCTGTTTGGTTTTATTTCGGAAGAAACTCCTGTGTTTTGCTCTCGGAGCTGTGAATGGCTGGTAATACAGCTATTGTTGCAATAAATACGCATTCATTTCCGACCTCAGGAACATTTATGGCGCTTTGTCTACCCTCAGTTGAATTTTTAGGAGACTGAACACAATGGTTCATGCCAAGATTGAGATCAAATTCTTTCAAAGAGTGGGGAGCTTGGAGCCAGGGATTAACTCTAGATCACAGGCTTCGTCATTATAATAGAACTCATTTACGAAAATAATCAACAGAACAAACCATTCTTAAAATGTCTGACATTTTCTGGGAGGACAAATGAGCTGAATTTTCTTGTCATGAAAGATCTGCCATTGGCCCACGGTGACACACATCGTATTTATTTTTGAACTATCTTCAGTAACTTTCCTGTTGTGGACATATTTGTTTCTTGCCGTGAACTAAGAGTAAATAGTCTGTGAAATTCCAGCCGAGTCACAGATTTTGTCTGAGATGCCATTGCTCTGCCTGTTGCATTTTTACCTGTACTGTGACAAATTTGGTATAAAAACCTGTTAAATGAGAGCCCTGATGGTCTGCACTCACCTTGCACTTTGCCGCAAATTGAGGAGATAAATGTCAGGGCAGTCAATAATGTGGGCAATGGAGTTGAAGGCCAGAAGATATCACAGGAATTATTTAGATGATTTCCTCCATAGCTCAGGTCACACATGGAGTAATTCCTAAGCTGGAGGACATTAGTCTTCCCGTTATGCGAGGCGTACTGGTCCCAAAGGTCAACTGTTTGGCAAAATTCGTGTGTCGCTCTTGTGTCCCATGCAAGGAGGGAGGATATTTTTGGATCTTCACGGAATCACAGAATCACGGAATTGTCAGAGTTGGAAGGGACCTTCTAGAGATCATCTAGGTGCTAAAGCAGGATCACCCAGATCACATCACTCAGGACTGCATCCAGGCAGGGCTTGAAAATCTCCAGAGAAGGGGACTCTACACCCTCCCTGGGCAGCCTGTTCCAGGGCTCTGGCACCCTCACCCAAAAGTTCTTCCTCATATTTGAATGGAACTTCCTATGTTCCAGCTTGTGCCCGTTGCCCCTCGTCCTATCACTGGGAACCACTGAAAAGAGTCCGGCTCCATCCTCCTTCAACCCACCCTTTAGGTACTTGTAAACATAGATAAGGTCTCCCCTCAGCCTTCTCTTCTCCAGGCTAAAGAGCCCCAGCTCTTTGAGCCTTTCCTCGTAAGGGAGGTGCTCTAATCCCTTAATCATCTTAGTTGCCCTACGTTGGACTCTTTCCAGCAGTTCCCTGTCTCTCTTGAACTGGGGACCCCAGAACTGGACACAATATTCCAGTTGTGGCCTCACCAGTGCAGAGGAGAGGGGGAGAATGACCTCCCTCGATCTACTGGCCACACTCTTCCCTACGCAGTTCAGGATCCCATTGGCCTCTTGGTGACAAGGGCACATTGCTGGCTCATGGAAAGTTTGCTACCCACCAGGAGCCCCAGATCCTTCTCCTCAGAAGTGCTTTCCAGAAGATCCACCCCTAACCTATATACTTCTGTGAACTGAGTGCACATGTCATAAATCTGAGAATGCCCCTCCATGCTTGAGCCTATTCCTTTCTCTGAGCCAGACTTTCAGGGTTTTTAGGAGAATCTGAAATGTCCATGGAAGGTAGAGGGCTGAGGGGGTGGTGGTTGTTTGTTTTCTTGCAAAGTGGGAATGTGTCCTGCTGCTCTCCCACACATTTTTGCTGGAATTGTGATGGATATTGTGAATACGAGTGTTGCAATGCCCTCGGGTTTGTTACCTTTTTCTTTTCTTTGACCTGACTAGAACTTAAAAGTACCAAAAAACTCAGAACTTTGCATTCTGGCCAAATTTTGCAGATTCAGCTCATCTGTTGAGAATTTGGATAAAGGTTGGAGTCTCACACTGATCTGAAAGCAAACATGACTATGAGGGCAGTTGTGCTTCTGGCTAAATACTCTAATTGCTGAAATCAGCATCAAACCACCTGGTACTATGTTCTGTGTCAGGATTTGCCATAACTAAGGTCTGAATTCACTAACATTTACAGTTTTTCATTGCTTTTTTGGCCAAGAGCAGAGATTAGTAGCTGAAGCTGAAGGCGATGCTTGTTTTTCCCCAGCCTGAGTTGATCATGCATAAAAAGGCAAAATGTATAAAACTTCTTCAAGGAAACTTTGGAAGACAGTTTTATTTTGAACTGGATCATTTACCTTCTTTCACTACAGCAGCATCTGGAGAAGGATATGAGCCCCGGGTGTGAAGCTTGTGCAAATCCCCATGAGCCACATGGCATGGAACCAAAAGCCCTCCAGAACAGGAGGGGCCTGGATCTGAGGGATCCAGGAAGGCAAGAGGAAAAGACATGTCTTGTGTGATTTCATGATTTAATGTCACAAAGAACAAGCAGAAATATCCAATGGTTATTGCCGCTTCTAGACTTAACAGGTGCATTTTGCAGCCCAGACCCAGTAATGCTGGGCCAAGCCAGATCAGGTCCTGAGATCTCCTCGCTAATATCGATGGTGGTTTGTGAGCTTCTTACAGATTCAAAATGTTAAATGCAATAAAGAAAATGTTTCCTTAAGCAAGCTATTCACAAGTCAAGACCAGATGTGTGCTTCGCAGTGGCTAATATCCAGCATGACATGGCTGAGCAGGTATACGGATATTAATGTCTTTGTATTAGGATGCACAGTAAATATGATTCCAGCAATATCACAGGGACCAATTGGCTATTAAGCTAGAGGCTAAATTTGTTTTTTTTATGTTGCAATAAATCTTACTTTTCTACAAAGCCTAGGCAAATATTAAATCAAATCCCTTCCTTCTCTCCCCCCGCTTTAGTTATTGATTGGGGGTATTATATATCAACTAACCACAAGGAGAGCATGCCATAACTCTGATTGATGGCCCATATATTCCTGGCACTAATTCTGTGACAAGTGCATGCTTTGCTGCCCACCCTTGTCTGTGCTTTATGTCCGTGGCCTTCTCCCCTGGCCGATCTATAGATTAAAAGATGGGGACAGCATGAGGTATGAAGTCTTTGTAGGTGACCTTCTGCTCAGGGAGCCGGGTACCCCACTGTGTAGGACAGGTGAATACTCACCCCTCTCCCAAAATAATGTTCTCCTATGCAAAAAATTTGCTTGTGAAAACAGGAGGGAAAGGAGGTAGAGATAGAGAAAGAAAGAAATACAAGCAAGGAAAGCTGCTAAGTCAGAATAGAAAAAGTGGAAGTCTTCAAACAAGATACGGTGAATCCATCTCTAGGATCAAAGAAGTCTCTGCGAATGTGGGTCGCAGTGAAATATTACATCTGTTATCATGATGCACTGAGTATATCCATACTTTGGGATCAGTATCACCTACTAATTTATAAGGCCCTTTTCCTGTTGCCCGTCCCTAGAGCCCACACAAGTCCATGTCCGGGATCTCATCACACTTGGGTTCTGAATCCTCGCTGCCCCATTTCTGCTGCTGGGAGGACCCAGAAACCTCCCTGCAACTGTGTTTCAGGTCTTTGTTGAGGTCAGGGAGACTGGTGGAGAAAATAATTTCTCTCACATGGTTATTTTTGCCATATTAAATAACAGAAGGAAACGCTATTATGAATATAACATAATTCAGACTCATCCCTTAGCCGATTTCGCTTTGGAGGGATAAATTTATCCCCGTCGGATTTCAAGAGCCGTCCACTGCTGGTTCCTAATGAATCAAACCAGCTCTGGATAACAATAATTTCTACAAATCTGCTTATCTGGGCTAAATGTTTATCCCTTTAGCTGCAAACCTCTTGATCCAAAATCATTGTTATAAAACATAAGCAGGGAGTGCCTGCAACAAGCATGTAATTGAAAGGCACTTATTTGCTCAGTTGTTAAAACGTTCAGCAGAAAACCAGGAACAGGAATTGAAGTGCCTGTTACCTACAGATTCTCCTGTTTGATTCATTTCTTCAAAATAGCACATTGGGAGGCTTTAAAATCACTCCTTATAGAAAAAAAAACAACAAAACAACTTGAAGGTACTGGCTGAAAGCCATTTGGTGAGTGTGGGACACAAGCAATTTGTGGGGTGTGATAATACGCCTGCTGGTGAGATGAACGTAGACTTTGGATTCACACCCAAAGAATAAATCATCAGAGACAGGAAGAACACGGGTGGAAACAGAGACTCTAAAATAAAAGCTGTAGAAACATTACAGTGAAGCAAAAATACTTGGGCTAGATGGCTGTCTGATCTGAGAGCGACGAGGAAAAGTGCTGACTGTGGTCTGTAATTAATCTGTTGGGGTTGGCGTCAAACACCTCTTGCTTAAATTGCAACGTATGGCGTAAAAGGACTGATCAGGCTGATATAATGTGATCAGACTCACATTATGGTATTTGGCCCGCAAAATCATAGACATCTACTTCCAAGTAAATGCAGTGAAGGAAAATAACAGGGGACATTGAAAGCGGTGGCTGTGAGCTGTGTGCGAAAACCATTGTGGCAATAGTAGAAGATTGTCATAGATTGTTTTTGCAAAATGTCTATTTTGTCTGTTAATTCAAAGAAGCTGAGAAGCAATGTGAGTTCCTAAGCGTCTCCTGCAGATCCTCAGTGTGATACTTCTTTTTGCAATCCTAGACCAAAACATTTCAATTTTCATCGAGGCCCACCAGAGCAGGAGGGTGTCTGGAGGAACCAGCTCAGTGCATCAGTAGGGAGAGCTCCAAGGGTTCTCCAAGCAGGATTGGGATTCCAAAGTCACCCATCAGGCTGGGGATGTAACAGCTAAAGAAAAGCATTTTGGTGAAAAATGGGGCTCGTGGAGTGCTCAGAAACGCCCCAGGCCATCGCCGCTGCCCTTGCGTGACTGCGGGAGGGACTGCGCGGCTGCTCCCAACCTGCTGGTCACCGAGAACATGATGGGACATGAAGTGGCAGATGGGCCATTATTTACCATTATTTCAGGTAGACTGGACCTGCGTTATTTACAGCTCCAAAAACTAACAGTAAAACCTTGGCTTTCATTCATGTGTGTCACTTGGCAATTTGTCTACATTCGATATTGCTTCAGTAGCATTCATATAAACAAATTAAGGGAGGAGAAGGCAACAAATGCAGCTTAAGACTAATTCCCCTCCACCCACTGAATCACTGAGGGCCTTTAAGAGTGTTCAAAGCCAAATTACACTTCAGTGCACAGGATTTAATTTGCATCTGCCAACTTCAGAAGGGGGATTTAGTCGGATAGGGCATTTGCATTCCATAAAAGGAGTCGATCTCTAATTAAACTAATATCATGTTTGAGTTTCCGCAGTGATAACTGGGAAGACACAACATGCAGGTCTCAGCAAGAGGAAGGAGCAGGCTCAGTGCTCCTTTCAAAATGCCAAATGCAAACGGGCGTATTTCAGTGTGGTAGGAGAGGTTGCCTGTTCTATAGAGGGAAACACCTCGTACTTATGGAGCTGTGCGAGGTCTCTGCACCATTTATGTAGCACTTATGCTCAAAAAATGCTCCCACTCGCTCAGCTCAGAGGGGGTTTTGCCAGGCAAGGAGAAGCTCCAGCGCGGTGTGGGCACACTCAGCCCCATCACAGCTCCTCGTGGAGCCAAGAGCCCTGCGGGATTGGGACTCTTTCCTGGAAAAATTAAAAAATCTCCTCTTCTGTTGTGCCTGCTCAAGCCTTTCTTTGTATGTGAAGTAAGAACAACTTTCTATTTTTGCTCTTCAACCCTGATTAGGCCACAGCTTGGTGTGTGTCCACAGTTTTAGTCACGTCAGTTGAGTGAGAGTGATGTGATGCCTTGCAATTAAGGCAAGTAAGTCAGAAAGTGCCTGTCTTTCTCTGGATACCAGCATTCCCAGGCCCACCCACGGGATGATGCTGAGTAGTCCTGACAGCCAGGTTCCATTGAGCAAGTCCAGAAAAAATATGTATCAGACAGCTAAGCAAAGATGCATTTACAAATTTTCTTTGGTTATGCTGAATCAATATGGGTTTTTTTTCTAATTCCTGCTGAATGCAAAGAGGAAATTCTTTCAGGGCAGCTCAGGCCTCAGGAGACAGAAGTATTTCTTACCTACCATCAAACATTCAGGAAAATCAGTAAACTGTGGCAATTATTTTCACAGATCAATAGATTTTAAGGGCAGATAGGAACACAATTGCAACCATCAAGTCTGATTTCCTGCTGTACAATGTCGGAGCGATTCCTTTTCTGAGGCCAGCAACGCGGGTTTAAACCAGAATCTGTCTTGTAGCAAGACATCCCATCTTGACTTAGAGACAGCAGCTGACAGAGAAGGAACATCATCCCTGTAATGATGAATGACCCAGCTTGTTAAAACATGGCTATTTATTTCCTCTTTTAATTCCTCTAATATTCATCTTCGAACTCCTGAAAGCGGTTTGCTGGGTTAGTGAGCTCCGAGCATCAGCCGTGCATCTGATAGAGGCCATTCTTCTCCTACAGCTGATTTCAGACAGTGATCAAATCATGGTTTATTCTTAGTATCAACATGCACGTCCCTTCTGAAGCCATGACTTCATTGGGGATCACGTATCGCATCCCCACAGAGCGGGTGTCTACATGAAATAGAGGTTTTGGGGAAGCATCTGAAGCCTTTGGTCAGTGAGTGTCTGTCTGTCCAGGCAGCAGGGAAGGGATGAGAGATACTGTGATTTTTTATGTGCCAGCCCAAACTGCAACTGCCCGTCCGTGTCTGGTTTGCCCCCAGACCCCAGCCAAGGTCAATAGAGCAGCCCCATCAGGCACAGAGGGAAATCCCAGTCTCATTAAAAGCGAGGAGTTTTGGTTTTATCTCTGATGGGACTGACATTTCATGTGGGAACTTTGGAGATAAGAATATTCAATCTTGTTATGCATGCTATACACAAAACCTCCCATTTCTGATGAAAAGCCCAGCTCCAGATCCCTTTTACATAGTTAATTTTGATATCATTTTTTATTTATTTCACAGTGGAGTGCATCTGGCTGGCAATACTTACCCAAGTAAATATCCCATTTCACCTCTCTCCCAGGAAACAGATGTACATAGATCAAACCAAGAAAGATGACTGTTTGTTTTTTTCCCTTGTGACTCAAACCTTTGCATATGCCACAGTGTGTGGCATTTTCCACTCCTCAAAGAAAGCAAAATCACACATGACATTAAAGCTTGGTTTTCTAGAAGTTAGTGTTTTTAAGATGAAAGAGCCCAAGCAAAATATCCTTTGGACAGAAATAAACCAGGTAACTTTTCAAGCTAATGAGATATTTGTGGTCAAGTTCTGATCTCCATTACAGTGATATGCATCTGGGCTAATTCCTTACAGAAGATAAAAGTCCCTGCTATGTCTGGTGGGTAAAGCAAATTCTCTTGTGATATAAGCCAGATTTTAAAAACTCCCTTAGGAATCAAAGCCCCCCAAACTCTTGGGATTTGCTTCTTAAAATAGCCATAGGATGGTGTGTCCCAAGTGCTCTCACCTTCCATGGGGCTTCTTGGGAGAGGAGTTAGTGGGTCCCAGCTCACAGCCTGCACATCCACAGCCATCCCTGTGGGGAGGAGGGTTTCCCCTTCAAATCTGATTTAAGGGGGGAAAAAAGCAGAGCTTTTTCACTTTCTAGAAGAAGCCAGACAGACCCTGCTCCCCTGGGAGCTAAAGGCAAAGCTCCCCTTGACCTCCCACGCCTTGGGCTTGCAACTCAAACCCATCCCACAGACCAAATGACAAGTGTCACCCAGCACAGAGGCACAAGAAGCACAAAGTTCTCTCTCTTGCCTTTTTCCTCCCTGAAACGGTGTATGGAAGCCAGCAAAAGGGGAGGAGAAACCATCTTGTTGTGGTGCTGCAGGGCAGCCAGCCTCGTAAATGGCGGTTTCTTGCTAAATAAATAAATAAAAGAGAATTGTAATTGTGGCTCAGTGAGCCTTCAAAACTATCCAAATATGTAAACTTCCTCATGAGGAAGGGGAAAAAAAAGAGGAATAGAAAAAAAAAAAAGGCAACTCGTCAACATGCTTTGCATGCTAAGGCTCCCGTTGTTCCAGCAGGCTGCAGGCTGTTCTAGGAGATTATAAAGCCAGCTTGATTTCACAGCAGGATGCGGGGGGACATGGAAGGGGAAAAAAACCTACCTGTGCCATTCCAATTAACATAAATTAGCAGGGTCTGCACTCCAGAAATAAACAAACACACACAGCACTGGTGGGAACAAGGGCAGCGCAGGGCCAGATTGCTTCTTGTTCACCATTGAAACGGGGAGGGTGTCCATGGGGAGGAGGAGAGGGGATACTGAATCCAGGCAGAGAAATGTCTCCAAAGCTCTTCAAAAGTTCAGTGGTTTGTCAGGTGTGTGTGTGTGGGGTGATGGGTGGCACATTTGTGTTCCCTGGGTCAGCCCCAGAGCATGCAGAGTCAGCAGAGGTTGGATCCATCCCGCCTGGATCCAGCTCTCCAAAAACAGACTTCCAAATCAGAGCTGGGCACTCTCAGTTCCTTCGGTGGTCACAGAAGGAGCCCAGTGCCTCTGGGAGGTGACATCTCACTAGTCCCCTGCCAGATGCCAAACAAATCTCAGCCTTAGGCTGGGATTTCAGAGGCTCTTGGAGCTCCTGTAGCTCCAGCTGCAGGCAAGAAGATGGACCAGGCACATTAGACATCCTGAATATAACAGCAGGCAGCTGTTTGCATCTGTAGGTGCCTCAGCACCTTGACAAACCTTGTCATTAGAATTATAGAATGGTCTGGGTTGGAAGGGACCTTTCAGATCATTGAGTCCAACCATCAACCCAACATTAGCAAAAACACCACTAACCCATATCCTTCACCACCGCGTCTCCCGACTTTTAAATACCTTCAGGGATGGTGACTCCACCACTGCCCTGGGCAGCCTGTTCCTAGGCTTGACAATCCTTTCAGTGTAAAAATTGTTCCTAATATCTAATCTAAACTTCCCCTGGTTTTGATGCTCTGAGAGGCTGATTCCTCACTAGAAAGTGGAGACGGTGGCACTGCAGGAAAGGTGGCAAAGTACATTGGCAACACAGCCCCAGGGCTGGAGAGATGGAGTTTGGGTGCCGCTACGAGCTGGCACTGGGCACAAACCGATGCTGGGGTGGACACGGGCAGATGCGAACGTCTGCCCCGGTTTTGGAAAGGGAAGGGGACCAAAGCTGGAATTGGGACAGGAGGTGGCTTCTGGGACGGGCTCATCTTGTGCACTGTGCCTTGCCTGGAGCTGGGGCTCCTGATGGGCTCTAAGCAGCAGAGCTTTGGAGGATTTGAGAAAATAGACATTTCTAGTCTGGTGGTCTAAAGATAAGCAGAAGAGGTTCATATTCAGTTCCTAAAAACTCCTAAAATTTGTGGTCAGATGGCCTCACACCAGCCTTCACTCCAAAGGAACAAAATCCCATAGATCTCATTTTCTGCCCAGTTCTGATCCCAGCCCCAGCTTCACTCCCCTAAAATCTGTGGCATTCAGTAGCTTTATAGACAGAGCCCAAAAAATCAGGAGTAATTCATGTAGTGTGCTGTTTTTCAGCCCTTGATTCATATCCTCAGATGGAGACCTCAACGGTACTTTATTGATTTACAACCAGCAGGATCAGGTCTCCTTTTCAGGCGTAAAATATAAAAATTACTGCTTTCGCTACCGCTTGTGTTATCTCCAATTAGCTGCACTGACATGATTTGCTCTCCCATAGTCTTTGTTGCATAACTAATCACAGCCAATAAATATAAACACAAAAAATAATTAGCCTAAATCAGCTGGCCGTACACACCAAGCACATCCATTCAATAACAGAGAGGACACGCAAATTTCCTGAGATTATTACATTTTATTTTTATTTCCATTTGGTTTTGTTTTTTGGTTTTTTTTTTGCTTTGGGTAAAGTTAGGGGGGTGGAGGTACGTCTGCAAGGGCTGTAGCTATAGTAACGTGCACCCAAATAAATGGTATTGGCTCTCTCGAGGTAATTCAGTGTTTAATTCTGTGTCAGTTCTGTTTATCGCTTCATTCCAGAAGATCCTAACATTTTGACATTCCCAGAGCATATGTCTGAGAATTAATGAAATATTGAAAGAAGTCTCCAATAAGGGCTTTCGCTTGCGAGGGGGGAAGGTGAGCAGGGACCCTGATGCTGCTGCTTATTCTTAATAGCACTAAAGATGCCACCCCAAGGACCAGATCGCTGGCACTAACCTAATAGTGGTAATTGATGGGGACTTAATATTGTTTGTGTGAGATGCTCAGAAACAGAACTGAGACGGGCTGGCTCAGGAGGGTTGGGGAGGGAAGCAATGGCAGCTTGTATCTGGTTTCCAGCCGGTGCTGGGTTGGTGGCTCGGGAGGGCAGAGTGGGGAGGATGAGGATGGGCTGGTGGCCTGGGGATGGCCCAGCAGGTCACTGCGCCTGGCGGGGGCTGGGGCTGAGTGCTAGGTGTCCAAGGCAGAAGAGGTACCAGGTGTCCCAGTCCTCGGGCCAGCTCTCCGTGATGATCCCAGTACCTTCCCCTGTGCATTTCTCGGGGGCGTTAGCAGGATCAGTGCGCAAGTTCTGGACCGTCACAGCTTGTCTGAATGTGGAGGCACAGGCTTTGCTTTTTTTTTTAACTCCACAGTCGTCCTTCTGGGCAATTCCTGTCATCACCATGTGATGGAAAAGTATATTTATTACCTACAAGTTTCTCAGCTGCTGCGGTCACCTACTCGAGCACAAGGCTATCCAGACACAAAACCGATGTGAAGCACTGCCAGCACTTACCATTAAAGTGGTCTTGGCTTTTATTTAAAAAGAAACTGGACCTTTCCGGCCTTTGTAAAGAAAAGCCTGAAAATGCAAGCAGCTATACAGTGGGCTGAGTGTCTGAGGCAGCAGATAAAGAGAGCCCTCGGTTTATTATCTCCGCGGCTCTCCTGGTCTTTCAGCAGCTCTGAGGACTTGGAAGGTAGACACAAAGTTTTTGAATGTGTGGGATTAGCGATGCTGCCCGTGAGATATTGTCTCTATGAGAGCTATCCTTTTACATTTAATTTTTAAATTTGCTGGGTTTGTGGTTATTGCCTCTTACATCACCGTCTTTATTTCATTTGCTTTATTTCCCTGGGGCTGAGCTTTGCTAGCAAAGTGTCCACCTGCAGGAAAAACACAGCAGGAGCCAGGTGAAAATTATTGGAACCCCCCAAGTTTCTAAAACTGCCCTTAATTCATACTAACATCCATAAATCTGGATGCTTCTCTGAACTGTCCAGACTCCCTGACTCTCACCTTTCTCACGAGAACCTCTGCACTTTGTGTGCTCCTTGATGGTGAGGTGAAGGGAAGTGTAATGAGCCTGGGCCACGAGCTCCTCCACAGGGATTGATCCAAGACTCCTTCGCATTGAATTCAGCTGCTGATGAGCTCAGGGCTAAATTAGCAGCTGTTTAGAGGGAAGGGACAATATGAGGATGGGGATACTGAGGTTGGCAGGGCTACCACGTGCTTTACTCTGCAATGTATTCCCAATTAGGCATCAGAGGAGTTACAGCAATATCCAGCAATTAATGGCAGGTGTTTTTCAGTGGATTTCAGGTATGTGCCTTGTCCTGATGTGGTTGTGGGAAAGGGTTTTCTCTCGCAGAACAGCAGAGATCTCCCCAGATCTGCAGCATCTTGCTGTGTTCAGGCAAATTCATTCTAGCTGGAAAGCTGTGGGTCTGCAGGACGTCCTGGGCATGTGCTTTTGTCCCTGATTATTTATGTTGTGCTTAGAATTTGGAGTTTTTCTGATGCAGAATTGAAGCATTGTGCAAATATGCCAATTCACACATCATTTTCTATGGCAAGTTGAATCGTTTCATTTCAGCGGTGTCGTTTCATTTCAGCGGTGTCCTAAATCTGTTGTTTCAAGACAATAAATCTGCATTTTTTTCTATGTTATTGTTATGCTTCATTTCTTTTGATCAATTTTATTATATCATAATTTACATTGTCTCATACTTCAGATTTCATATCGCAATCTTTAGGATCATCTAAACAACATTTTTGCCTTATTAGAATGATAAGTTTTGAAATTATTGAACTTGGATGATGTAGCTGGGTTGAAACAAGTCACCGTGTGATGTTCAGTATGGAAAATGTTCAGAATTCCTGCTTCACTGTTGGGGTTTTTGTCATTATTATTATTCAGATTTTTTTTTCTGGACCAGAATGAAGTTCTATGGGAAGTGGCACCATTTCTCAAACAATTGAAATCTCATTTTCAAGCCAGTTGCAGTTTTGTCCCACAGTTTGTCTCGCAACGTCCCTGGGATTTTGCAGGGCAGAACTTCCCTTTCAGTATCAGTAATGTTTGTGAATGAATCCTTGGGCTCTCACAACACATTCCTCTTTCCCCGGATATCAGCCCTGTCACACGTGGGTGGGTGGATGATCACGCCATTGCCAAGGTGAAGCACTTCACAGGTTTTGACAGCACTCCTTTGCTTTTTCTTTCTGCTGTAGCAACTTCATTTTCCGTAATTTTACCATCTGGCACTAAGAAATGAGGTAAACCATCCTTAGACACATGGAGAGCTCGGGGGGGTGGCTGTTGATCACAAGGTGGGGGCTCTCAAAGGATCTGCTTGTGGATCCTTCCAAAATCCAGCCCTCTGGGCAGGGCCAGGGCAGACAAGGAGCTCCCCTCGCCCCTGGACTGGGGTGATGCTCGCACATGGAACCAAAACCAGGCTATCAAATTCCTGGTCCTTCAGATTATGGGCAGACTTAAAAATGTGAAGTCTTCAGAGCTTTTAAGAATTTTTTATATTAGCAACTTGCATGCAAATACATGCAAATAGATGTAAATAGACAGACACTTTCTGCAGCCCAGGTTATTGAAGGAGCTGCTGCTCATAAGAGGATTTTCATAATAAGGCTAAGGATCCCACAACATCTATTAAAACAGAGTTACTGTAAATTACACTAAATACAGGGTTGTTATCCTTGACAGAGCTTCGCGAAGGGAAGGAGCAGGGAATGAAGCTGTTTCTCCTCCATCATCTTCTTTCTCTTCTCACTTTCTGGCAGTAGCTGGAAGGGCAATGCAGTGCAGAGGAGAAAACAGTTCCTGTGGCTGCAATATCCCCGGGGACAGGGCCAGCCCGAGAGAAGGAAACGAAAAAAGCCACTGGCTGGTTTCCACAGAAACCCTCTGAGGAGCTGGTGCCCTGACGGGAGGTCTGGTGGCCTCTGGGCAGGAGCCCCAGCAGAGTGGGCAGAGCGGGGTGGCCTTGTCTGGGCCCCAGCAGCCATGGCCCTCGCAGTGTTACTGCAGCTTCCGTGCTCTTTTACGGCCCGTTCCCTTCTCCCTTTGGCCCTGAATGGGAACACCCTCCAGCCCCAACATATGTTCCATCACCAACTCCTCTCTTCCCACCTCCCTCTGCCTTCCCACATCTCTTGGGGTGTATGTTTGGGGGGCTCCCCTCACACTAAGGGACTGGTCGTACGTAGACAAGGAAGCAAATCCCTTGACAGATCTTAACGTAGCCCAGAAAACCCTTCCCTTGCCCAGCCTGGGACCACTTGTTGCTCTGCGCCAGGACTGAGGAGACACACTGGCTCCAGCCCAGGTCCTCCCAGCACCCGCTGGGGTGAGGAAGGACTATCTTTTCCACTTTTTGTGTAATAATCCCTCCCGAATTGGATTACATGGCCCTGGCAGGGCTCCAGGCTGACTTTCCCCACAGTTCCTCAGAGCAAAGCCTGCAAAACAACAACTTTGAAACAAAGCACAAGTTATTCATCCCTCCAACGTGCAGAGGAAGCAAGAGAGACCCCACACATGCTTTCCCAGGGCCACGTTTAAGCCCTCCAACCTGAGCTCAGATGGGTCCCATTTGTTCCACCTCCCCGAGCCATGAGGAACAGCTTGTGTTTCACACAACGTTTGCTTTTTCTCCCTTGAACAGCATCTTCCCGGGTCTCTTTGTAATGTACCGTGGGCCATTTCTCTCTCCAGCCAGCCTCCTACCCCCTGTTGCCTTTTTCACTGGGGGCTACGTGCTGCATGGGGGGAGACATATCCTTTGATGTGAGGAGGGGGTAGGTCACATGGTCCAGGTGGAGCTGGCCATGAATCTTCCCCTCCTCGCTGGTCCAGCCGTTGTTCTCGGTGCTCCTTTGAAGCTTTGTACCAGAGGCTGTTTTATCTGCGTCTGCTTTGCCTTTCTTGCTAATTCTTCAGGAAATGTTTTGCAGTTTCCTCAGATTTAACCCTGGCTGGGCTGGCAGGAACTGTTATGAAAACTAAGTAGGAAATCAGGTAGCGCAGCAAGCTGGCTACCCTGGACTTCAAAAGAGCAGACTTTGATCTCCTGAGAGATCTGATTGGTAAGGTAGCGTGGGAAAAAGAACTGGAAGGGAGAGGGGCCCAAAAAAGCTGGGTGGTATTTAAGGATTGCCTCCTCCAAGCTCAGGAGAGGTGCATCCCAAAAAAGAAGAAATCGGGCAAAATAGCCAGTAGGCCGGCGTGGATGAACAAGGAACTGCTGGACAAACTCAGGACAAAAAAGGAGGCCTATAGAGGGTGGAAGCAGGGAAAGGTAGACTGGGAAGAATACAGAGAAGCTGTCCGAGTCACCAGAAACCTGATCAGGCAAGCGAAAGCCCAGGCAGAACTAAATCTAGCCAGGGATGTGAAAAATAACAAGAAGAACTTCTATAGATATATCAGGGATAAAAATAAGACGAGGGAAGCTGTGGGTCCCCTCCGGAAGGAAACGGGAGACCTGGTCACCCAGGATGTGGATAAGGCTGAGCTACTGAATGACTTCTTTGCCTCAGTCTTCACTGGCAAGGGCCCTAACCACACTGCCCAAGTCACGGAGGGCAAGAACAGGGGCTCTGGGAATGAAGAAGCACCCACAGTACAAGAAGACGAGGTTCGAGACCTCTTAAAGAACCTGAAGGTGCATAAGTCCATGGGACCTGATGAAATCCATCCACGGGTCCTGAGAGAACTGGCGGACGAAGTTGCTAAGCCCCTCTCCATCATATTTGAGAAATCGTGGCAGTCTGGTGAAGTTCCCACTGACTGGAAAAAAGGGAACATAACTCCAATATTCAAAAAAGGAAACAAAGAAGACCCGGGAAACTACAGGCCGGTCAGTCTCACCTCTGTGCCTGGCAAGATCATGGAGCAGATCCTCCTGAAATCCTTGCTAAGGCACATGGAGAATAAAGAAGTGATTGGAAACAGCCAACATGGCTTCACCAAGGGCAAATCGTGCCTGACAAATTTGGTGGCCTTTTACAATACTGCCACAGACTTGGTAGACAAGGGCAGAGCGACTGACGTCATTTACCTGGACTTATGCAAAGCATTTGACACTGTCCCGCACGACATCCTGGTCTCAAAATTGGAAACTCATGGATTCGATGGATGGACCACTCGGTGGATAAGGAACTGGCTGGATGGCCGCATCCAAAGGGTTACAATCAATGGCTCAATGTCCAGGTGGCGGCCAGTAACGAGTGGTGTTCCGCAGGGGTCGGTACTGGGACCAGTACTATTTAACATCTTTGTC